>NC_135087.1:22217500-22570000 GCF_051107435.1 Chaetodon auriga
TCCTTCCTTCACCTTGACCGACCCATAAACAGTTTGTGAATGTGAGTGCCACTATTCAGTAATTTGCCCGATGAAGCCTGGGCAGAATATCCATGTGTGAAAGGACTTAATCTCTGCTCACTGAAAACAGCTTGAATCATATACCATAAAACACATTCTAATATAAGTTCAGAGAATCCTGCTGTAGCCCTCCTGATGTTTATAGAGTCAGTTTGTAGTTTGTCCTTTTTGCATCTGCTCTCTGTGCCTGCAGTAATCCTGCAGAGGCAGAGTGGATTTTTAAACTGTACAAGACTGTTCATCATCCAGCTGTATGTGTACAATCAGACCTCTGTCAATAAATTCAAGAAGAGCTTTCACAAACCTGCTGGGCCTCATTTCCATCTATCATCTCAGTTGGCTGTTAAGACGCGCAATCCTAAAACATCATTTTTATTTTTATGTGGCTCGTTTCCTCCAGCCCTGTTCTCTTTCAGCGGCTGGGATGTTGCGTCCACAGCACAGCGGTCGTATTGTCATATTTATTCCCACAGCGGGCAGGCAAGCAAGACAGTGAGTGTAATGAGAGAGATCATTGGGATGATGTATGCTGGCATATCCTCCAGGCACTGGAAGCACCAGCTTTTGACCTCCAAAGCAATTGAGATCTCTGGAGTCTCTCAGTTTGGAGCCTCCTTATCAGCAGACTCATTCCTGCCCTCCTGCCTCCACTTTTCTGCTTCATATCTCGCCAGTTATCGAAAATTACATCCTTAAGGATGACTGAACACTTCACCAACTGTCTGACCACCTGCCTGGTTTTCTCACTGACTCAATCCAAAGTTAGAGAAAATTGCTCTTTTTCATTTTTTTCCATGTCTTAAGTCACTTATTAATGTAGCGTGATGACTGTTGAAGTGGTGTGATAATCACTGCTTCTAAAGCATTGGAAACTGTGCAGTGCACAGAAAACACTGATTATTTCTTTGAACTGAAACTCACCAAAGCCTTTACTGTGTCTCGCACAAATTACCATCATATAGAAGAATAAGGATGTGAATAAAACTAAGAGAAAAGAATGTTCTTAGAAAATATAACTAAGCATATAAACATAGAATAGCAGCAATTCTTAAAATATAACTAAGTATATAAAATATAACTCTTAAAAATATAAATATATTATTATCATAATATATATTCTATAATATGCAGCATATATTACAATACATATTATCTAACTATATACTTAGTTGTTCACTAATGTTATTTTTTGTTTCATTCTCATCCGTATTCTTCTTTATTGTATATATTCTATGTTTATGTATATGTTTAACCTGCTGCTGCAACAAAAGAATTTCCCAATTGGCATCAATAAAGTAAAGTCTAAGTCTAACATATAAACTATGAATGGAGCTGGATCATGAGGAAACGTTTACTGAGCTTATGAACACACTGTTCACTTTGAAAGTGTATAAAATGGTCAGAGTCAACATATTTCTTTTTCTTTTTTTTGCTACAATAATCTTTCAAACGCAGGCATGATTTTTATGGTTGAGACAGTTGCACAAAGTGGTGTGTAAGCGCTAAATTCAGAACTCTTGGATCCAATAACCCACCTTGTGCAGAAATCTATAAGATGATGATACAACAAAGAGCTTTAAGGCTCTGAAGGACGACTTTTCATCTGGCTAACAACTGTTTCAATTCCCTTCCATCTCACAGAAGACTAAGAAGCACGAAGACCACAACATCCGTGTTCCAGAATAACACATATCCAGAAGCTGTTTGCCTCCTTAACACTTCAAACATAGCATGGCAGGCCACTCAGCAGGGTCAATAATTTGCGTAAGAGGGCAGACGTTTGAAGCACACAAAGCACCAGTGGATCTTTTGATATTGCTTCTAAAGTCCCTGCAGCTCTCAGTATTTCATTTATGATGTTCCGATGTATTGGATTTTATTTTACCCATTTGTATTATACTTTATGTTTTCTGAAGACGTTGAATGAGCAGAAAATGAAAATGGAGAATAAAAATCCAATTCATAATAATAGTAAAAATATGATAAAAATAAGGATGAAAAAAGAAGAAAGAGAATGCAGAAGATGGAAAAAGAAACCCACTGAATAATGAGAATAAAAAATAGAGCACAATGAAAATACAATTCAAAAGAAGCACCACAGTGCATTCGTGTGAGAAAAAAGCAGAAAATTTGCAGACCTGTTTCCCCTTACCATTCCAGTAAAATGAGCTGGAAATTAGGCTGAAGTGAAGAAACACTTTTTTAGCTTTCTTCTTTCTTCTTCTGCCTATAGGTCGTGTGGTCTGGACACCATCAAGGAGGTGGGTGAGAGGAGGGTGTTAGCCAAGCTAACATCGATCATTGACAACCCCTCTCACCCCCTGCAAGAGATGATAGGGGCCTGAAGCAGCTGCTACAGCAACAGACTGCTGCATCCACTGTGGAAGAAGGAACGCTACCACAGGTCTTTCATTCCAACAGCCATCAGACTCCACATGCAGTGTGGCGCTGTGTTGATGGTGTTTCAGATCACAAACCTTCTTTTTCCACTGCTCCATTATTAATATGTATATATGTGTGTGTGCAATAACCTAAGGACACTATACCCTTTGTATACACTGCACATAGCCTTTTATAGTTGATTTTCATTTTGTATCTTTTTATCTATTGTTGATTTTATTTTGAAATTTTTTATTGTCTATTTTTCCTGCTTGATCTGTTTTTTACATCTACTTTTTATTCTGCTGCTGTAACAGTTGAATTTCCCCAGTGGGGAATAAATGAAGTTTTACCTGGTGAAGGATACATTTTGCGGATGTAACCTGGGGTTGGGTTGGGTGTTTTGGGTCTTTCAACATCAGACACCCTCACCCAGGCGACCCGACCAGGATTGATCAGATCTTGGCCTGTGTCCCAGCAGTGTTTGCCCACAGATCTGTCCTCTTGATCCATAGCCACCTTGTGGCTTTCTCTGCGGCTTCAGTTGCAGACCTGATGGCCTTCCTCTTTGCCTCCCCGGTGAGGCCCAGCACTGTGAATACTTTGCAGAGGGACTGCCCTGCAAACCCTCGGCAGCCCACGTGCAGAGGTTCACAGCAAGTTTTCCAACCTTGCCTCCTGCTCTCGTCTACCAGCTCCTGGTACTTGGCACACTTCCTCCCATTGGCTTCATCCATACGCTCTTCCCAGGGCACTGTGGAATCTGACACGATGATCATGTCTGGTCAGAGGTGTGTAGATGTTATCCTAACTGGGAACTTCAGCTGTTTGCCAAGATCCACTTCCAGTTGCCAGTCAGTGGCGGAGGTGAGGAGGCCAGACTTTGCCTGTGGTTGTGTTGGGCTTCTCTCCAGCTCTGTGGAACCTAATGGTCTTTGGCCCTGGCAGGATGGTGTTTCTGTTTTGCCCCAGACATGGAGCTTGGCTGGACTTGGTAGGACGTCGGACTACCCTGGTCTAAAAACCTGATGTGATGGAGGTCTGCTTTCCAGATGTTGGAACAGGTGATCTTTCATTGCAGAACATTCTCCCATTTAGTCCATGCTCCTTGTTGCCCCAAATTTATTTTATCTTATAAATTATGTGCACACCTCCTTCCATTTGGTAAAATATTTGTGCAGACTTTTAGGCTTTTTGGCAGGTACTAGATCCCTCTCACATTCATTTGGCTTCTTTTTCCTCTTCTTTGTCTTTGTCATCTTCTTCTTGTTTTATTGGCGGGTGTCATTTGAGTGAATGATGATTTACAGGAAACAGGAGGACAGCAAGAGAGAAGAGGAAAATACAGGAAAATCTCAGGAAAAGCGGGAGGCTTGACAGGTGTGCTCTTCTCGGGCATGTTATTCTGAGTTGACACTGTATGTTTGGTTTTTGTGCTTCTAATGTTTGCATGTAAGCTGCTTGCTTGAAACCCTGCTGCTGCTATCTTGACCAGGGCTTCCTTGAAAAGAGATTTTGTGATTTCAGTTGGACTTTCTTGGTTTAATAAAGCTTTAACAATAAAAATATACGAAAAACCACATGTCCGAGTGTGCTGGATATTCTTTATTTCTGAAAAGGTCATTTGGTTACAGTGTGGGGTAAATTAACAGACTTTGAATTTCCATAATAATAATAATAATAAAGTGAGAGGAAGAGAGGGTCAGAGGTCATTGGGTCTATGTGTGTGTGTGTGTATGTGTGTGTGTGTGTGTGTGTGTGTGTGTGTGTGTGTGTGTGTGTGCTCCTGCACCTACACAGATAGACAGTTTAAATGAAAACTTCAGAACGTTTCTGATCGAGTTTAGCTGTCTCTCATATTCCTGGTTTCATTCTCCTGCAATTATTATTCATAGGTAAAACCTTCTGTTGGTGGAAATTGCACAGAAAAATAGCCCAAATATTCACAAACAGCCAAAACAATTTTACTCACCAAGTTAATTACAAAGTTGGCCCCAGTAGCCCCCAACACTGCCCACAGGTTGTTGCACCAGTTCTATGTAAATCTAGACTTATTTTCAGTGTAGTGGGGGAGTGGTTACGCTATAACAGTAAAAGTCCATTCCCTCCAGAACAACCCATATACGTGTTGTGATCTGCTATATTAGATGAAATTGCCGTTCAGAAAAAAAAAACAGTTTTCTTATTTTACACTGCTATGGTTAAAGTTTGGGTTTAGGTGCAATTTTGAAAAACAGGAAAGATCATGGTTTGGCTTATAATGACTACTTCATTTACTTTCTGGTTAAGGTTAGAGAGTGATTGTGGTCATAGTCTCCTGTGATGATATCTGATATTTTGTCACTTGAACATAAAAATATGTCACTTTTAGCCACTTCCTGAAGTGACTGAGGACTTGTTTTTCTACAGAGGACAGTCTCCTAAAAAACATGTCAGCAATAAAACAAGTAATAAATAATAATTATTAATAATCAATAATGATTAAAAAAAATAGTAAACTAATAAGGAAATAAATGGGGACCCATATGCAGCTGGCTGTTCAAACAGTTTGAGTGGACTGGACTGTAAGAGCGAGATCATGCAGAACATTATGGCAATATTAAGATTTCAATTCATATTCAGGCTGACAAAGTGGAACCATTTTGATAAGAACATATTGTACAAGGAGGAGACAAAGATAAAGAACAACGTGAAACAGGATGAACAGGATAGGGGAGAGAGAAACACAAAAGACATGAAAAGAGGCAGACAATCAGGGCGGGGAGAATAAAGGATGTTAAGGCAGTTTAGGATTTGTTAAAAAGAAGGAATAACAGGGTAATAAAAAGAGCAAAAAAGACTGCTGAAGCAGTGGAAGGGCTTGCAAAGAAGGGCTCTGCAACAGCTTTCCCACTGCCCAGACCAGTGGAAAAGCCATTGAAGAGCCCTTCTTTGTGTATATCTTGACTTTTCTGAATGTCTTTTCAAGGCTAGATTAGTGAAAATTTGCAGCAAAAAAAATCTCTTGGAGGAGACGTAATATGAAAGTATGAGGAAGGCGATGTTGGCTCGGAGCAAGATATCTAATTTCCGAATATTTTGTGACCTCCTGATCTTCCCTCTTGCACTGAGGTCTGTCAGAGTGATCACTAGTAAATAATGATGGTCATACTGTCATAATAAGCAGGTTTATGCTCTCCAGAGGATGAATCATGATGAATCACGATCATCATGATATTTCCTCTGGCACTGTTAATCCAAGCTGTCTTCTTGTGGACATGCTCTTTCATGCTGTGGCAATACGGCTTGCCTTTACCAAGCAGTGCCAGTGTTGTCATGCTGGATGTGTTTAGCTTAATGCAGTAATATGACTGTTTTTATGCCTTGGACAAATTACTTTTGTGTGGTGTGGTGTGTGTTTTGCTGTCACACTGGTAATATCAGGCTGACTGGTAACTTTCTGTAAAATCGGAACATATTTCAAGCTGAAATAATGCATTACTAATGCATAAGTCATGCTGATTAAATGGCTGATTTAATGCTATGAAGCTGGCATGCAGCAACATGAGGATGTTTGCGTCTGACCAACAGTTTGATAAAGAATACTTTCATATATCAGCGACAGCAGGTGCACTGGTATATAAATCAATGTATGCCGCAACTGTGACTTAACGTACCTTAACTGATGGTGTATTAAGCATTGACTAATTGCATAAACTAATAGTGACTTCATCAATTCTTAATGGCGGAGCGACAGGAATTTATGATACATCTTGCATTATTTAATGTATTTGATCATCGTAAGTCATGTGTTATTTATAAATCATATTTGAACTCACATTGTAGAGTGTTGATCAGCTTATCAGCCCAAACAACAATCTCCTCATAAAATAAGAACGACCAGATTACCACCAACCAGCAGAGAAAATCAGGATTGAGTGGGTTTTCACCAAATATACAAGCTGTAACACACATGGTGCTGCAGCTGGTTGTAGTGTCTGTGAGATGAATGAATAGAAGTGAATTTAAAGTGGGCAATTTTTGTTTAAATGACTCCAACATCACAGAACTAAAAATTATGTCTTTGCTAAATTTAAATGAAGCTACAATTAGGAATGCCAGAGAGTTGCTGGTGCAAGGTCCAAGCCCACCAGTACTCCTGACAATAAAATACAATTCAATGAACCTTATTCAACTGTGAGCATTTGACTCAAAATGACAAATTTCCTATTATCCAGTATGTAGAGTACAATAAGAAAAGACTGTAATGTAACAGCAGAGTATACACACTGAATGTATACTGATATAAGACTAAAACACCATGTCTTGTTTTTAGGCAGCTTGAGCTCTGGCGTTCTCTCTGAAAGAGCATGAGACATGTACATGGAGCCAAGGCGATGACTATTATGTCATCATTCTCGCAGCCTATGAGCACCCTCTTCTGTCTGCTTTGAGTTATCAGAATAAAAGAACAACCCTGAACAGTCGAACATAACACACCATCTGTGCCACCTATCTGAAGAATCTCTCTTTTCTGATTGAGCTGATTCAACTGACAAAGCATTTCATTTTTTCCTCTCTTAGCTTTGGGTCAACCTTTTGGCCCACACAAGGGACCAAAAACGGATGTGTCTCAAACTATCCAGTTCCAGATTGTACAGTATTCTTACATCAGACAAAGACCCTTTTACAGACTGGACAGAATGCACAGAGCAAATTCAGCTCCCTGATCAGTTTAATACTTGAATTATTCTCTTTTAAATGATGTGAGACTGTTAAGTATCATGGGTAATGGTTTCTGTCCCTTACTTGCTCAGAGTTGTCAGAGTTGCTATGAGAATTTTTCTAAATTACTCCAATTTTCCAGATATCTAATCTGCTTCAGGGGCTACAGCAACACTTTCCCACTGGAAATAATAAGAAGATTAATATATAACAGAATTAGTAATATAATATGCATTTTTGTCTGCTTTTGCAAAATAAATAAATAATTTGAATAACAAGTTGGCTGTTTTATTCTCCCCCTTTTCCGTATAATTTGTAAGCAATTCAGCAGCCATGTGGTTTTTACCTCATTATGTGCTAAATTAAAATCCATAATATATGATATGGTAGGTACAGTGCAAGGTATTTAAAAAAATTACAGAAAACAAAAGGTCAACTAGAGAGACAAAACTGATTAGATGAAAGTGGATGAGAAGAAGAAGTAGCAGGAAAGTGGAACACAGACCTCATCATTTTCACATTTTTAATCCTATATATCCTTAAGCTGAGCTTGTTTTGGCCCTTGTTTAGCTACCATCATAAATTTCATGCATTATTTGAGCTTAAGTTTAAAATGAAATAAATGCCTTTTTTAATTACAGAGGTTCAGGCAAGTTGTGCCTCTGACATGTTAAATAACGAACATTAAGGGCAGCATGCAAACAATTTCATGCTACATTAAAAAGAGGCCCTCGGTTAATTAGTGAGGTGAAGCAAACAGTGACCTCCCTCTAATAAAAATCTAATGATCTATCACACGATTATTAAAGATTTAACAGCCACACACCAACTTTCCTTTATTTACACTGCTGTGGAACTTATTACATACACATAGTGAGATGAGATTGAGTAAAAGGAACATAATTAGAAAGTATTTATAAAGGTACCTTATGCTCTGGAAATCTGTTATCGGAAACTTGAATGGATACTTCTGCTTGGGGCCCTGGAAATGTTTGGACGGGCCCTGATAGCTCACTTTTATCAGCACTGACAAAGTTTATAGAGAAACACAATGACATTGACTTTTATCATTTGGTTGACAGGCAGTCATTAATGTAAGAGTAGGAGTATAAGAGGAAATTGTTAAGTCCTTATCACCCATCCATCCATTTTCTTCCACTAATCCATGGCCAGGTCATGGTGTCTCCTCCTCTACCCAGGAGGCATCCTGATAAGATGCCTGGACCTCCTTTCAACATGAAGGAACAGTGGCTCGACTCCAAGCTCTCTCTGGATATCTCCTGACACTATCTCTAAGGGTGAGCCCAGTCACCCTGCAGAGGAAAGTAATTTTGGCTGCTAGTATCCACAATTTCATTCTTTCAGTCATTAACCAAAGCTTGTTTGAAGCCCAGGCATCAAAAGTTGAATCAAAAGCTTTCCTTCCGGCTCAGCTCTCTCTTCACCACAATGTTCTGGTACAACGCCTTGATTATTATTATTGACACTGTACCAATTCTCCTGTCAATCTCAGACCCCATTTCTGCCCTCACATGTGAAGAAGACCCCGAGATGCTTGCACTGGTTTACTGGGGGCAGCAACTCACTCCCAACCCAGGTGAAGCAATCCACCATTTTCCAGAGAACCATGGCCATGGCCTTCACACTTGGCTGTAAACCACCCTTGTGTGCCACATCATTTCCACCAAGGAGCTTCTTGACCACATCAGAGACGTGCCAGGGATATGGGTAAACTCGAATGCGTTGGATGGGTGCAGGAGCTCCTCAAAGAGCTCTTTCCACCTCTCAACAATATTCCTAGTCCTGTGACCAACTCTCCTCCCCTCCCGAACACAGCTTGAGTCAAGCCAGCCTTCCCTTCCTCTGAGCCCAGAGAAAATGCATCTTCCCAGCAGGGCCATTTTTTTTACCACCAGCCAAGTGCAGGGATCCCCACCGCTACTGCTATGAGCCAGCAAATAACCATCCACCAGTGCAGCAGCCTCCACCACCATCTTTATTGTCTGTTCATTTATTTACAGTGCGTCACGCTGAGCTTCTAAACCATTCATGCACCATCAAGCTACTCAAACATCATCTTTCACATTCAGTGCTGAACACCAGCAACTAAAGTGAGTCACCAATTCACAGGCCAACTCAAGATAAGCTCTGTGTCCCTTTTTCTGATCTCTAATAATCACCACTGTTTCCTGCAGTCAATGAGGAAAAACCTTCATGAATCCACTTAGTCAACCCGGCTTGCAGCAAAACTGCGTGGTCTGAATCAAACCAGCCCCTTGTGTCTGCAGCGCAGTCAAACTAAATAAAAATTTTCAACCTCTCTCTCATTAAATTTAGGCACCAAGTGTAAACTTCTCAATATATTGCATGGATTGTTACTACCCTGCACAGCCTCTTCATTTCTTAACATGTTTTCTTCTTTAATTAAACTCAATCCAAATCCAGTTTAGCCCTTTCCATTTGCTGTTTCATTGTTCCCTGTGACAGTGCTTTGTCAAATCCTGCTTGTTGTCACTCTCTTTCCAATTCCAGTTCCTTCTCTTGCATCCACTATTCAAGGCCAAATCACAGAGCAAATGCTGGAAAAAAACACATGTTCCAGACAGATTAGTAGAAACAGGTGACGCCTGTGGGGGTGTCAAAACTTTCATCTCATACAAATTTGCCTTTACAATAGCCTAACATATTCCTTTTGTCTTTTGTCACCAACATATAATTTGTAATTGATCACTGTGTTGAGCTGTTGATCTCTAGTGTGTTGCTTTAATGCCTCTGACAGAACATCATTGAAATCATCTACTCCTACCATGACTAACACCATCAGACCTGGGTAAACAAAATAATGTACAGTGCTGACCTATCTAGTGTGCAATCAAGACAGAAGAGCAACCTCAAATATTCAGCACGTCCTGTCACTGGCCATCCCAGGGCGGCTGTAGCTCAGGAGGTAGAGCGGCCAAATGTAAAATGTAATGCTTGACTTGTGAAAACAGATTTCATATGCTTTTGTCTAAATGAAGGAGTATGTGACCCCGTAAGAGGTGCAGAATGATTGCAAGGCGCACTGACATGTCATGTTAGTAAAATGGTTCGAGCATTGCTCTGACTGGTAGTGTATATTCTGTCTGCATCTCACTCCTATAGTACAAATCAAACACACATATCAAAGCCAGAATGTAAAGCAGGCAGACTGTGTGATGACATCCATCTACAATACACAACCTGGAGCTCTTCTGACAGTAATGAGAGGCAGACTCTCAGCTATTTATTGTAGCAGTGTTGTCGAGCGCTGTTAAGTGTAGAGGGGCATCAGCATGATAGAGAACAAACTGTGCTGTCGTCTTTTTGTCTGCAGTGGTGAACACGCGCTGACCCTACTTGACCAGGCTCTAACACATAACACAGGGGATGTCTGGCTTGTGTAACTGCCCTAGCAGTGAAATATGTTCCTCTTATTCTGAATGCTGCTGGTTGTGGTGTCAAACTCTTAACAACTCCATCTGATGCAGATCAAGGACAACAACACTGGATAAATTAAGGCAAAGAATGGCAATGACCAACAACATAAATACAATGTCTATATACAAGGCAAGTGTTTCTGTAAGTTGTAAATGACAAAATTGTGCACTGAAAAATAAATACTGAATGGATAATCATGGCGTGGATTGTTATGTACAGTATATGCACACAGTACAACCCTGTTTGTACAAAAGTTGTGTGACACTGAACGCGATGATTTGCAAAACATTGAAATCCCATAATATATCAAACGATGAAACTGAGAAATTAGTTTTAGAAAATTCTATCCTCATTTAGAATTTGATGCCAGTAACACGTTTCAGAAAGGTGGGACAGTGGCAGCAATAGACCGGAGAAGTTGTGAAATGCTAAAAGAGAACAGCTGGTGGAACATCTCACAGTGAATTTGGTTAACTTTCAACAGGTTAGTAACATGATGGCTATAAAAAGAGCATCCCAGAGAGTCTTTCTGAAGTTAAGATCTGGAGGGGCTTCACAGGCCGCACTGGTAAATAGTGCAACAATTGAGGAATAATGTTTCTCAATGTAAATTGCAAATAATTTGTGGGTTTCATTGTCTACAGTACATAAATGTGATCTCCAAGTTTAAATCTACAAGTTTAAACTCTACCACGCAAAGAGGAAACCAGATCCAGAAACGCCTTCTCTGGTGTTTGATGTTAGAGGGTTATTGACACTGCATGACTGCTTTAAGTGTTCATCAGAGTAATGGCCCGAGGAAGGAAACTGCTCTTGTGTCTGCTTGATTTGACATACAATGATCTGTAGCATCTACCAGAGGGTACAAGTTGGAACAGGTTGTGTCCAGGATGTGATAGATCTGCAGTGATGTTTCCTGCTCCTTTCCTGACTCTGGACATGATTAAGTCATGAATGGAAGACAATTTGGCAGGGGTGATTTTTTTCTGCAGTCTTGGCTATTATAGTCTCTTCTGGTCCTGTTTAGTGGCTGATCCAAACCAGACAGTGATGGATCTGCAGAGAACAGGCTGGATGATTGCAAAGTAGAACTGGATCTCCAGTGACAACGAAATATTAGAAGTCAGTGCTAAAATCCATAGTCATTGTTTTCACATCTTAAAGCAATTATGTCATACAACATTAGAATATGCAGTGCGAGGTCACCACACCTGAGGACATCAATGTCAGTGGGTCAATTGCTTCAAATGTCTTCTCTACATCTATCTAACACTTTGGACTAGCAGAGTGTTGCATTAGGGTGTTGGGATGAAAAATGGAGCCAACACTCAAGTGCCAAAAAGATGTACTCTCAGTATTGTACAGTACTTTTACTGTTGTTAGTAAAGAGTGATTTTATGTCTTGTTCACTTGACATGGGAATTGTTGTTGACTTGGTTACTTGAAACAGACACTTCTACGTTGTAACTGATTAACAGTTGTTGTGACAGATAGTATATAACATAATAATCCATTTTCAGATAAAAAGAGTGAATGTCATTACCATAAGATCAAAGACCATGACCATGGTCTGCCATTCTGCAGGCATTGTTCCTGAGTACCACATGACATGACGAGGTGTGTCAACAAAGACACCCCTAGTTCCCAGCCTTTATCTGCCACCCAGCTTGCAATGGACCGAACCCCAATGTCTAACCCTGTGGGTGGTGGCAAGGCAGTAGTTCTATGTAGTTATTTCAGGCAGTACCTCAGAGATCAAGGTCCAACCGCCAGACACTCGCCTTTGAGCTTCTTTCCCAGGTCTGGCTCCAAGATGGAGCCCCAGTTTTTCTACTCTAGATGAGGTACTGTAGCTCCTTCTGCAACCAAGTTCTATAGGGCCTGTGAATTACTCTTAGTCTGTCCCTCCCCTGGAACCAATTTGCCTTGGCAGATCCTACCAGACGTTTTTACCCCCAACCAGACAGGTCCCAGGGTTGAAGGGACTCACAAACCCCTCCACAAAGTTGGATTCTCTTTTGGTCACATTCTTATTTTGATATTTAGTTGAATGGTACACTCATACAGCAGTGTTTCAGGTAACCCCACAGGATCTTTACAGTTAATCAAAATACCAAGAGCATTTCACCACAGAGGGCTTACAAGTCCTTTGACATTTGATCATTGGATTCAAAAAATGAATGGACTTATTGATACTTAATAAAATCAGATATGCGAAAAGGTCAATTTATCCCAGTTCCACAGAATATTACAACCAATCAGAAAGGATTTTGACCAGATGAACAAAATATTCTAATAAAGATACCTGTTATGTATTATGTTCTTCTGACTGCAAATTTTTTTGTCGAGGTGTAATGGAACAAGAAGAAGCAGCTACAGCAGTCTGCTAGATGAATAGCCACAGGCAACAGGCTGTAACTAGTTTGTGAGAACCAATACACCTCCAACATGTCATTAAGGTAAATAAGGCCCTTCGCAGTCATGCTGCTCTGTAGAAAACAAATCATGCGGTGCAATATTCGATCAGATCATGGTTTCTGGCTGAATAATGGAAATATTTTACTATTAAAACAACATCAAATGATGAATCCTTTCATCCCACGTTTTGATCAGATATGTTGTAAACAGAATCCGCAGTTATACTACTTGTGTTAAATTCCTTACAGAGTAGCCATTTGAGGTGTATTTGTATGGAATATGGAATCAGATGGATCTCAGTATTAATGAATGCACACATAAGGATTCACAAATATATTTATGATTTATATATACATGATTCTCCCCACAAAATATGTTTTAATGCACAGAAATATATTTCTTGCAGTATATGGATGCTAAAAAACTATTTAAAAAAGAAATAGAAATCCTTAAATATACTGTATGTATTTCAAATATTAGCAATTTCCATCAAAACTTATTTGACTGTTGTCAAAGTTGATGAAACTGCTTGTCGTGTGAACTTCGCTGCATTTTGATGTGTGTTGTCCAAGACTTGAGAGACATAAATAAAGGTTCAAGACTGTAATTTAATGTGATCACATAGCATTTTTTGATACACACAATAATCAATTATAGCCGCGTTAACCACAATCACAAACCGATGGAGGGATGTGTCAGGATTCGGTGCAGGTGAGTAGCAGTACCATATGCATGTTTATATCAGATTTCTAACCCAGATTCTAAAAAAGTTGGGATAGTCTGTAAAAGTAAGTAAAAACAGAACACAATGATTTGCAAATCCTGTAACAACCTGTATTCAATTGAATACAGTCCAAAAAAACTGGAACAGGGGCATGCTTACCACTGTGTTACATCAGCTTGTCTTTTACCAACAGGAATTGTTGAAGTTTTAAAAGTGAAATTCTTTTTCATTCTTGCTTGATATACAACTAAATTTGCTCAACAGTCCAGGGTCTCCGTCGTATTTTGTTCTTCCTAATGTATACATTTTCAATGACAGGCAGGTGTGGACTGCAGGTAGGCCAATCTAGTACTGACACTCGTTTACTACAAAGCCACCCTGTTGTAACACAGGCAGAATGTAGCTTGGCATTATCTTGCGGAAATAATTAGCTGAAAGAGACGTCTGCATGGTAGCATATGTTACTCCAAAACCTGGCAGCATATGTCGATCCAAAGTCTGTGCTTTCACAGATGTGCAAATTACCCATGCCATGTGCACTAACACACTCCCATACATCACAGACACTGGCTTTTGAACTTCCTGAGCTTCTTGTAGAATGCTAGAATACAGAGATAACATGACATATGTTGAGTATACGTATGGACGTGTTGAAGTTTGGCTTTCTGCTTGTGCCGTTGTAGCACTTAGGCATCTGGATGGAACACATTTTTAAGAGAAAGCCAATTAATGTCACTTTAAAAATATGTTACTTCCTGGTATTCTTTATCATACAGAAGTCTCAATGAGAGCAGTGCTATATAAAAAGCTAATTTGAATGTGATGAAGGTCCTGAGCTCTACTCTTCATTTTGACAAATCACTGTCTGTTCCTTTGCTTTGGCTTGGAATCTCATTGTAGAGCTGAGAAATTGTGTCACAGTTCCTTCAAAGTTAACTTGAACTGCAAATACTATCAATCATGGTGGCTTCTAAGCATATTCAAACATTCACTCTCAAGTCAGTGGCATACCTTTTCGAAATTCACTCTATAATGATCAGATGACATCAACCCTAATAAATGCTAGTCATGGTGGATATGATTATCTGTTGTATTTATAGTAGTGACACTTGCACTGGTTGATGTGCTCATCAGTACTTCTCCTGACCATCTTCCAGGATTCAGACCTGCAGAGCTTGACACACACAAGTCAATATTTCCATCCTGCGCTCCCCACCATCTGCTGGAACCATGTAAAACACTCAGTGGCGTTGCAAGGGTCTCTTGGGGCTCAAAGCAAGAACTCCCTGGGGCCCCCACCCCACCTGTGCACGCTGCAAAAATTTGTTTTTTGGACACATAAATGCACAAATTCTGTTACATTTGAGATGAATACTGAAAAAATAGATTCGCAGTTCTCAAAGTGAGGTCCAGGGAACAGAGGTCCCTGAAAGCTCAGGCTTTTCAATAGTCGTTTAAATAAGTGGCCGGGGCCCCCCAGTGGCCGGGGGCTCCGAGCAACTGCCTGGTTTGCCAGTCCACAAGCCCCGCCCCTGAAAACACTCTGTTCAGGTTAGGAAAAGATGTCATGGTCCCAACAAGCCCTTACTGTGTTATCCAAGTCAGAGCATTCCAGCCAGTTTAACTGCCTGATTCTTGGCTGCTTTTTCAGCTGCTTTTTGGGATTTTTGCCTGCTGGTTCATGCCTCTTTGGACTTTTTGTCATATTTGTGTGCTTACGTGCCGCCAGTCTTTGCCTGCCTAATCTTTTCGGTAAACTTTGTTTTTACTCCATCAAATCTTATTTTTATTTTTATTTTTTTTAATACAAATCTTTTGTTTGTTAGCCTGATATGCTAATGGAACATAATATTAGAGCAGATAAACAAATATTTAATCAATTTGTTATCCCTTTTTCTTGCATTTTTACTTTTTGAAAGAAACAATGTTTAGAAGTCTGAACAACTTTGGTTCTTTCATAGAGTTTCATTGTTTGTACAACTGATTTATTTTCTTTACACATAAGAATTGCATAGAAATTAATGATACATTTATGATAGTGACCTTTAGAAGGTGGTGCAAAATGTCTGTTTTACTATCTCATTCTTTGCATTCTTTCTGCTGTGGCCTTTACCTTAATACGACAGCAGACAATTCTGAAGTGTGCCATTTTGGAAGGGTTACAGAAATGTTAGGTGTGAACTAAGATGTCTGCTGCCATGACTTTTATGAAACTCTGGCGTGGAGATTATTTAAACATTGGACAGATGTAAAATTCACAAAATATTTATATACCACATTTTGTGAAAAAGCTGTCAAGTAACCCAAAAACTGCTGATGAAGCATTGGCATTTCAGCATATTCGTGTTAGCTTGCATTATATGTTTGAGTTCAAATTTACGTGTTCACATTTTCAGCAGTTTGTTATATTTGAGATCATCTGTTTCCACCTCTTCCTGTCCTCTGCATTTACCTCTGTTGTGCCAGTCACCTCTATGTCCTCCCTCACCACATCCTGCCTTGTCTCATTTCCTGACAGCTCCAACTTCAGCATCCATCTCCCAATATACCCATCATCCCTCCTCCACACATGTCCAAACCATCTCAATCTCACCTCTCACTTTGTTTCCAAACCATCTACCCTGAAATATCCCTGAAATACTCCTACCTTATACTCATCCCAAGAAAAATCAAAGCATCTTCACCGTAATTGTCATGATATATGTATTTTATAACTGGACGTAAACACTTAGATAATGATATTTTTAGTTTGGTAAATTGACAAACCTTTCCAAATGAAGATCTGTCTCACTGTACAGTACATTTACAAGTAGGTCAAGTTTGTCTCTGCTGACACTAAACCTTTGTTAACTGATAATTGAATCATATCTCACATACTGAACTCTGTATCTATTTTCTGGACATCTACACAACGGATCCATGATTTGTTTGGTCTACTCTGTGTATATTAAAACTTGTTGTGCTTTCAGACGCTGATAAAATACTAGTCATTCTCTTATCATCTTTAAGCTCTAATTATGAATTTGGCTGAAGAAGTCAAACTCACAATCACCACAAAGTTCACTTAAAAATCTGTATTTCTGACCATAGAACTTTGTCAGGCATTTATTTAGTCAAAATTAAAATAAAACAGCACTCTAAGAATCACAAGCATGTTACAGTGCATGGCAGTCTACCTTCCCGGGCCTTTTCTAGTATTTTCTTATTCAGTTATGCTGAAACAAGGCATTGCCAGCACTTCCTTTTCCGTCACATTTTTTGACGTATCTGTCTTCATGTTCAGTGTTGGGCAGTGATGTAATACTTAGCAACATGCTACAGACTCTTGCAAAGACTCCACTCAACACTTACTAACCCAAACCTGGAAAAACAGCTGCAACTAGCATCATCATCAACACAACCATCTGACATCGGACACCTCACCAAAGAGAAGCAGCCATCGCAGAGGTTACTGTGATACATGTGTTCTATAATTTATTATGACCCTCAAAGGATGTTATAACATTGAAATGTCCCTTGCTAGCAAAAGGGTTCCCAGAAGGGTTGGGAAGAGGACAGTGATCAGCTGGACCAATCACGTCTGCTCCAGACTGTACTTAACAACTATGTATAACTCTTTGCAGTTAATTGTACTATTAAGTTAATTAGTGAGAATTAGAGGTGTTGCTGTTCTTAAACTTTGGATACAGCCAGACTGATTCAGTGTGAAGCATGTAATTAAAGAGTTTTTTGTATAGCTTCTCTTTAACTATGACCAAGATTTAAAAAAAAAACAAAACATTTTAGTCTACTTTGTACTCATCAACGGTGTTCTCATTCGACAGCTTGTCTCTGTATACAGTACTCTGTGACAGTAAGTTAAATGCAGTCTAATCTACTTAAGAGACACACACACTTCCTCACTGACCTTCCAGTGTGTGTTTGCTTTGATGACAGACTGTCATAAAGGCACAGTATATATTAGGTTGTCTTCTGGGGGACACCACTCCTCACAGTCAACATTTAAGGGGAAACTTTTTGGCAGAGTGTTCTCAAAGCGTTCCGTGCACGTCTGATCTGATTGATCATCATGAAGCCTCAGAGCATTTCGCTGCCGTTAATCTGCTCACCCACCCTGATTGGAAAAGCTATTTCACTGAAAGGCCTTTCGGTGCTTGTCAAGTACAAAAACAGTCTTTAATGAAATAAATAAGAATGCGCAGGAAAACAAAGTGGCTCAGGCGGGGCCATGTAGAAAACTGAATTTCTTGAAACTAATCAGAAAATATGTCAGCAGGAAGTGATCGCTGAATGAATTAAGTCTGAGTCTACGTCTCAAGAAGACTCTGGCTTTCAGAGGTTTTTATTCAACCGACTGACTAATGTCATGAATACAGAAAAGGCCTGAAGGAGTCATTAGAAATGTAAACACTTCACTTGAAGTATTAAAGAATTAGTTAAGCCAAAGCCTTTTGAGTCACAGAAACTATTACCTGAATATGATATGGTAAACACAGTGTGCGAAAGAAAACAATATGACAACTCCATAGCTAATTGTTTGGCTCCTGCAGAGGTGGAGAACCTTTTTCATATCAAGAGCAATTCAGATTTTTATAACATCCTTTGAGGACCATACTTATTGAACACATATATCACACAAACCTTGAATGTGATGGCTGGAATGTCTCCTCTTTAACAAGGTGTCTGATGTCGGATGGCAGTGATGATGATGATGATGATGCTATGTGCAGCTGCAGTCAGTCTGGGTTGAACTGAGTCTTTGCAAAATTCACTTTGAAAAGAGTTACTCGCAATAGTAAGTTGTCCAAAAGAGAGATGCAAACTTCAGTGCATGTCTCCTCAGGATGGAAAATATTCAGGACGTACACACAGTTTACAGAAGTGGAGCAGAGGGAGGTTGTTGTGCATAGCTTTGAGCCCGTCGTTGGTAGGAATCAGCAAGGTTCCACGTTAAAGTAGAAAATATGTTCACATTTGTTCACTTTTCATGTCCTGAAGCCTCTCACCAAACGCCTGAAGGAGTTTTCACGCTCAGCAGCATATTCAGATGTCACAGCAGCTCTTGCAGAGTAGGAAAATGCTCAGTGTTTCTTCTTTCCAGGTGTACGCAACTTTAATTTCATGTCAAATGATTTCATATTTGACAGCAGAGAGCAGAGAAGCTGGCTGGAGCTTGAGAGGTTCTTGGTAATGTCCACCACGAAGGCCAAAACACAAAGACATTGCTATCACTGAATTTCCACAGCAGGTTTTCCATCTTCTCTATGAGTTATTCCAGACAAACTGACACTCTGGAACAGGTTTACTTTGTCTACCTCTAGGAGCTCCACAGCAGCAACAAGGCAATTATTCACAAGTTCTCCTTCTGAATGAGGTTCCACCTATTAGCTCACTCACCACAAAACCTGCCTGTATAACACTGTCTCTGCCATACTGTGGTCTTGTGAAAGCTGCTTCTTGGGCATCCAAACTCCACCAAAGAGCGTTAACTATATCCAAGCACATTTGGCCTTGGAGCTCATCCAATTTAGCATGTTTTGAGCTGTAATGATGCTCGAGTTTCCTCACTGTGTGTGTCCGCACTGACTTAACACTGACTTGACTTTTACTTAAAAAATAATTAATGAATAATAAAAATAATAACTTGTCCAATTCTTTTGGAAAGCGAAACAACTCAATTTTTCTTTTCTATTGCATTTGTGTGTGTGTGTGTGTGTGTGTGTGTGTGTGTGTGTGTGTGTGTGTGCAGTAAAACTATTGTATTTTTGAAGTGAAATCTCTTTGTGTTGGAGCTGCAGACATATATGAAACATAAAACCCCAGCCAGACGACACCTTTCTTTTATCAGGGGTCACAAGCAAAAAATATTGTAAACCACTGGCTTAATCTTCTGCAATGCATTATATTTTATAAGCTTTTCACACATTTTTTTTTTCTGTAAATCATTCATTTGAAAAAAAAGTACCAGTCAGACAACAGCTGGCAGATAAATGTAGTAGAGTAAAAAAGTTAAATATTGGAATATAACTATAAAGTAACATTAAATGGAAATGCTCAAGTAAAGTAAAAATGACCTCAAAATAATACTCAAGTATAGTAATTGAACAAATGTACCCAGTTACCTTTGGTTTTCATCCTTCATAGATCTACAATGAACATTTGGCTTTTTTATTATGCATAACTAGACTCTTTCTCTAACCTTTCCATACCATAGTTGCCATGCGCAGGTTTTGGAGACAGTAACAATTGAGATTAGACCAAGGAAGCAGGGTTTAATCTTGGGAAACGGGATTCCCTGGAATACCCATCCAAACAATTTCCAGTTTCCAGAGAAATATAGTAATGGGAAAAAACGTTTTGTTTTGTTTTGTTTTGTTTTACATTTAGAACACATTGAAATAATGCTTCTCTGATGTCTGCCCTCCCTCTCACTCCTATCCAATATCTTTTTTTGTTAATTCTGGCCAAGCCATAATTGGTGGGGATTGTGGGAACAGCAGAAAGATTACTCTTATTTTGTTTCCGTTGAGTTTGAATGAAGTGTGTCTGTGCTTGCATGCTTTTGAGACTACTCTGTATTACTGCCAAGTTTGATACATTGAAACTTTCAGGAAAATCCAGATGCTCTGGTTGTATTTACTACTTAAATATGGATGTGACCTGTATTTGCAAGTCAAAAGTGGTAATTAAGTTAACTGTCCTGTACTGACTGATTGTACTTGCTGTCAATCTGTCTTTCTTATCGTGATAGTTAGAGTCTCATCTGGTTCCATACCTTAGAGAACACTTTCTCAGACTTTAAACTAGCAGCAAACGAGGTCTTAAGTGTATCTCATCATTTGCGCAACACACTGCTGAGCAGTGAGAAAGCCTCCAAAGGGGGTATTCACTTTCCTTCCATCCTCCCAGAGGAGGAGAGTGAGCAGTAGATCAGTCTCCAGCAGACCTCCTCCTCCCCAGGGAGCCGTAGCCCTCCCCAACCCCCAGAGGATAGCAGAGAAGCTAATCTGTCATTCCTCTCTGCAGGACTTCTCTCTTATTATAGGTTAGACTATTTCAAGAATATAGTCATCATATATGGGACTCACCTTGCAGGTGAAGTGACACATTCGCACACAGCAGTGTCAGTCACAGACTGGCCCCTCATTTATCACTGACATCAGGACTGTATAGTGAGACACTTTCCTATCACACACTGATAATGTGCAGCAGAATCATCTGGACCTCAAGAGTGCAACAGAACTGATGCTATAAAGAAATGAGAAATATCTCAGTGCAGTGGTGTTACTAGGGTCTCTTGGGGCTCCAAGCAAGAAATCCCTGGGGCCCCTACCCCACCAATGCACGCCACAAAAATTTGGTTTTTGCACACGTAAATGCACAATTTCCGGGACATTTGAGATGAATACTGAAAAATAGATTGGTGGTTCTCAAAGTGAGGTCCAGGGACCAACAGAGGTCCCTGAAAGCCCAGGCTTATCAATAGTCGTTGTTGTAAATAAGTGGCCGGGGCCCCCCTAGTGGCCAGGGGCTCCAAGCAACTGCCTGGCTTGCCTGTCCGCAAGCCCCGCCCCTGTCTCAGTGGTGTTGTGAGCTCAGGGTGGCTTATATTTGAGGTTAAATGCTATGATGTAATGGTCTGCGTCAGTAACAGACAATAGGTTTATTAGCATACTTTTAGACAAAAACCACACTGTGTCAAGCTGTTCTCCAAAAAAGGCCATTTGCTATATTTCTATAGATAAATATCTATATTCATATTTAGGCAAACTATATTTATATTTAGGGTATGTACACTTAAATTTATATTATCACACCAATTTGCACAATTGGTTAGGTTGCAGTCGCCTCTGTCTTTACACGAAACAAAGAGAGGGATGCACCTCCTTTCAGTGTGGGCTGTCATTGACTATTGTTGGCTGCAGACATGGAAGATGTGACTGAATCTTCAAACCTCTACGTTGTAATGACAAGAGATAAATGACAACGAAAACAAAATCAAAAACTAAGCAGCTTAAACAGACAGAGTTCAGAGTCATTTCCTTGGTTCCTGTGGGGGGAACTTACTCTGACTGTGGAGTGATATCACCCTGTTGGAAGATTTTTTTTCTTGTGAAAGAAAAAACATCTTAAACAACCCGATGAATTAAAGATTTATTCTTTTTACAGTACAAACATGTGTTGCTTTAGTATTTCTAAAAGCTTTCATACGTCTTCCCATCATTGACCGCGTCAGTCATAATTAAGATCTCTTGGAAAACTGACAAAAGCAACAAAAGACATAACCAAAATCCAGGCTGCTCAGCTCTTTGGGCGATGAATAAAACTTCACCCACTTACCTCATCAAGCCTTCGACAAGACAGACTCTGAATAAGAATTTAAATGCTGGATTCGCAAAATCATAACCTGCTGAAAGCAACAGCCTTTAATGTGAAAAGTGAAGCAGGCGAGACAAAGGAACAGCCTTAATGAATATCTAAAAATACAACAAGTGTTAAACCAAACCACAGTGAAGGGCTGACTTTCGTTTTAAATGCAGGGGGCCACCCTGCAGACTTCAGGCTCTTGACAGGTTGCCATGAAGGCTGCAGCCTCCCTCCACAGACTTTGCCAATTCTGAAATGTCACTGTATGCTAATGCTTCATAATTTAACTGACTGCTCTTACACTTTTCATCAGCCTTAGAGATCCAACAAGGCCTATCTGTAAAACAAGGGGGGAAAAAAAGCTTCTCTGATCTGTTGTGTGGTTTGGAACGTATTCAGACTTCCACCAAATCTTCAGCTCTTTAAATGAGTGACAGCTAATGGACCTAAGTGCTGTCTATATTCAATTTGTTTCAAGAGGCTGCCAATCCTTGGGTGTGCACAGTGTGCACAGACACAAAGTAAATAATTCAGTGAGTCTGAAAATTAATTTGGGATCCAGTGGGCATGACTTGTTGAAATAGAGACTGGCTGGAGAGCCAATCAGTCTCACAAAAAGACAATTACCAAATGTAAATACTGGACCCTTGACTCTTGAGCAGCCGCTGTGTGGATGTGGAACGTGTGCTGAAAAGACAGTGTCTGGTGTCTTTTTTTGTAATCCTCAGGCAACACTGACACCAAGTGGTCATATGTGGGATTTTCACCATGCGAGAGCTGAACTGCTTCATGAAGATAAATGGCTCAAAGTATCTATTATCTTCAGCATGTTAGCACTTACAGAAAGTACTGTAAACAACAATTTGCAATGGTTGATGCTAGTTCCATGCACAAGTGCAAGAGGTTGACTGGCACATTGTTTTCACACTGTCATTTTAGAAATATTTATTAAAGCAGCTTTAAAGTCAACGTAGACGAAGCAGAAAAAAGCCATGGCACAATTTGACTGAGTCTGTACAGACCAACATAAGCAACATGAGAGTATGAACTATGGTTGATCAATGGAAAAATTATCTGCAACTATTTGATATTCAATAAATCGTTCAGTCCCTTTTCAAGAAAAAATAGTCAAAAAACAGCATCTACTACACTCTCAAATATGAAGATATGCTGATTTTCTTCGTGACATATTACTGTAAACTGAAAATCTTTTGGTTTTGCATTGTTGGTCCAACAAAACAAGACATTTTAACATGCCACCACTGGCTCTGGGCATTTTTTCCACTATTTCTGACATTTTAGCAACAGTAATGATAATAATTGTAAGATGAAGAATGAATTGCACAGAAGAAATCAGACGAACTTGATTAGTTTCAGCAATGATTGCTGAAAATAAAAATATAAAGTTCGAAAGTGATTTCCTCTTTCACCACTGACTTCTGTTTTATTGTATTTTCATTTCTCAATTGTTGCAAAGTAACTACAGCTGTGATTGGTAACTTCTTACTATTATATATTACCTCTATTACACCCGTTTTATTGTGTTTTATGAAAAGAGCAAAGGCACTTAGAGTGTGGGCGGTGTCATTTCCAACCAATTTTTACTGTGAATGTGAGACTTGCCGAAGGAATTGAGCTTCAGAGACACACTGCCTCGCAGCAAAAGAAAAGACCTGTTGAAAGGCTGTTTGAAATGGAAATAACTGTAGAATAATGACATTTTTTATGTTTAATTTCAATCTTCTCTCGTTACTTTTCACAGACAGTTATATTTCACTGAATTATAGAAACTGTTATTGTGCACTGCACTTATCTAGGTCAATGAAATCTTCTGCATGTGTTGTACTCTCACTTTAGTTCCTTTGGGTTACTTTGGGATGAATTGGTGACTAAATGCACTCATTCAGATGTTGCCTTAGCATTGTTCTTGTATATTTCATTTTTTACCATCTCGGTTTATTTTAGAATACTTTTGACTGCAGCCTCAGAATGCCTGAAACGTTTCTCCAGTGATTTTAAAATGTACAGACTGCAATTATATGCTTTTAAAAGTTCAAAGCGTTTGTAGTATTTTGTCACTTGTCTTCATTTACAATCATGCTTTTCCTGCAGCTTTGCTGTTTGTCTGAAGGCAGATTCTGCGTTGTGACTGGCAGGACGAGTCCTGTCGTCACCACAGCAGGTGAATGCTGTTGAAACGATGAAGAACGTGAGTATTTGTTCTGCTGTTAGTCTGAAGTGCTGCCGTGAAACAATGGTTTCACCAGGTAGACCATAATGCTACTGGTCAAATGACACTGAACATGTTTGACCAGGTTTATTGAGGAACACTTAACAACACAACCACTCAGACTACCCCAGCATATCAGAGGTGGTGTGAACTTGTGAGCACCACTTAAATCGGCATACAATTGAATAACAAAAATCTACTAAACCAAAGTGCAGATGCAGACAGGCAAACAACAAGCAAATATAAACTAGAAAAAAGGTCTGGAACCGCAGACTGACTGAGGAGGAGCTACGATGTGGCAGGGTGGATAAAGCTGAGTCTTTGTCGAAGGATAGGCTAGAGGTGGAGAGGATCTGCTCAATCAGACACCACACAAACACAGAGGGACAGACAGACAGAGGGGCTCAGTATCGATGATAAGGTCATAGATCATTTCACGACTTCACCGTGCTAGTAATGATCATTTTATTAAGTATATGATGACCTGCTGATGGTTTTAAGCTCTTGACTTTGCCTAAAGGGTCCAAGGGATGCCAGAATTTGCTAAAAGTGACATCTGATTTTTCCTAGGTTCAATCCATTTGAATATCTATTTTTGTGCATTATGTCCATAAGAGGGAAAACCAGCTGTGGACTCTCTGCTGTTCCCTCTCACACATCCTGGTGCCAATTATCACACCGGCACACTGCTCACTCTGCGAAGCTGTGCCGTCATGTCTGAATGAAGGCATAAGGAACATAAATGGAAGAGTCTCCCATGAAGATTGGCCAATGTCATTTCAACAGACACATGAAGCCAGTAATGTTAACGTATTCCATGCCTGAATGGGCTCATGTCTCATGTCTTTGGAAATGTGCGTATTTACTTCATTTTGCGTTCTTCATCTCAGTGACATGACAAGTCAGAACATGGTTAGCTGAGCTCAAAAAATTGATAAGCCTCTTTCCCAATATATTGTACTGTTCCTTTAAATGCAGCAGTAGATATCCTTTAAAATGCCTCTTGTATTTCAGAATCTTCCATTCTCAATGATTAAAGCTACTCTGGGTCATATTTCTGATCATAATCAGACTATTTTATCACCCAGATTTCAGTTATTATCCTTGACTAGAAGTTTTCATTACGAACCCTAAGATCTCTTTCACACCTGCTGTTCTGTTCATTTTGTCTGGTCCAAGACACTGTTTCCCTGTAAACACTGACTTATTACAGATGAACCAAGGAGTCACAAAGAACTCAAAAGAAAGCTGATTGTGACATGTATGAGTCCAGACTGCAGCTGGACCTCATGTATTATAAAGGACAAACAGGTAGAAACAGCACAAAGAGCCATCTTGTACTGTAATATTACAGGATAGTTACTCTGCGCTCACCACGTTTCACTCACTTTTTAATGAGGAACTGATCACAACAAAAACAAACCAGGCTCATATATCTGCTGTGATTGTGAGACCAATAAGAAATAAACAAAAACAAGACAAGTACTAGGAAAGTATTCATCGATGCAGTAAGGGGCACAGTGTTCTGGCTAACTGGAGACTTTGCGAAATTGCCTTCAGGTGTGATCGACTGGCAGCTGGTCCAGGTGGACTCCACCTCTCAGCCAATGTGAGTTGAGCTGACCTTCATCTCCCCACGTTCCCCCGAGTATTCAGATGGTTTATGGTTTTTTCAAAATGTTTAATATCTCAGGAATTTGTCTGGAGAATGATGAGCTCAAAATTAAATGCGTTTTGTTTAAAAGTCCTCGAAATTACACACACACAAGTTCACACACACACATCATTGAACATCTCTAACAATAAAAAAATACAATAATATGAAAGAATTCAACAAATTTAAGACTGACATATGGGTTCAGCCACCAAAAATCACAGTAATGTACGAAAGGTGAGGAAGACATGTCCCCCCAATATTATATTAATCTGGTAATTGTGTTGACTCGGTTAAAACAGACAAACCTCTTCAAAGAGCTCAGTTGTCAACAAACAAAGGGCAACTAAGTTACTACAAGCAACAAAAATTATTGTTCTGTCCTGCTTTAGTTTTCTAACAGTGGAGTACGAGCTGATGAATGACGTCCAAACAAACAAGCAAAGTTGATTCTGTCTGCTGCTCCACCTGCAGCCAAACCTTATTTAGATGCACAACAGTGACACTCTGTGACTGTGTCCTTTATTGCACCTCATGGAGATTTGGTCACAGCATAGACTGGATCACAGTGACCAAGTGAAAGTCTGGTGAAGGTTTGTGTGAGTCTTGAAAATGAATGTTCATGAATACACATAGATATTCTCCATATGCAAAATACTGATTGAATTCTGGCAACACTAAGAAGTAAGTTATAATTAGGAAAGGCATAATTTCCTCATGAGTTGCAATAGTTGATGGGAACAGCAAATGACAGAAAACATCTTTTTGTGTAGATTTGTTTTCTGCCATCATGTTAATTACTTTGTCTTTTTCATTTCAACTGGTATTAGAGTGAAAGTTTTCAGAAATTTGATTTATTCAGAAAAGCGCTAACTATTTAAAACATATCTTATTTCGAATGAAATAAACTTATTTTAATTTAAACTGTGTTTTATTTTTGGGGAATAAAGGTTATGAATAAAACACGAAGAAAAAAAGGTCCTCGAGTTTGTGATCACATGACCGCACAGCCGCGCTGTCATGTGACTTAAGAAGCCGTGAGCGTGTATATAGCAAGCGCGCGCAGCACACAGTCCAGAACCCACAGTTTGTCAGGATGAATCGCAGTGCGTCGACAGTTATTGTTTTATTTCTCGGTTTCTCTTTAAATTTCTGCTCTTGTCAGACTTATGTCCTGAACGATGAAGAGGGTCTGGGGAGAGTTTTTGACGGAATTGGAGGTCTGAGCGGCGGAGGGGTGAGTTCAGCCAGTTTTGAGCTACTTCCTGGTACGATACAGTGGTCAGGAGGACTTAAAGTTAGCTCTTTGAGTATTTCTGATGCTTTTATCTTCTGGTGCCTTTAGGCAACGTCTCGTTTACTGGTCAATTACGCTGAGCCGTACCGCAGCCAGATATTAGACTACCTTTTCAAGGTACGTTGTGATGCCTGTAATTCATACAGTCCAGTTTAATTGACCTGGAAAGTCACTGTTGTCCCTTCTTTACTGTCTTCAGCCAAACTTTGGAGCTTCTCTGCACATACTTAAGGTGGAGATTGGAGGAGATGCTCAAACCACTGGTGAGTCATAGCAGCACTGCAACTCTTTTGGTTTGACTTCATTCATATTTCAACCTTTTCAATGTCAGATAATAGTGGAAAATGAGAGATGGACAAATAAAATGAAACCTTGGAATCAATGAATAATTTAATGAAAGAACGTGTTCCTTGTGTGTGTCGTGCTGTCTCATAGTTGTGACATTACATTGGATTTTTATCCTTTTCAAGATGGAACAGAGCCGTCACACATGCACTACGAGAATGATGAGAACTACTTCCGAGGCTATGAGTGGTGGCTGATGAAAGAAGCCAAGAAGAGGAACCCAAATATCACACTCATAGGTAAGACGACACAGTGTAACGTCTTCTGTCTAATGATGAAGGTATGACTTCATTACCTCTGTAACTGAAGGCTTGAAAACATCTGGTATGACAGGTTTTGTATTTTTGTATACAGCGTTGATGGTACACAACACACCTTCAGCCTTGCGTGTGTGTGTGTGTGTGTGTGTGTGTGTGTGTGTGTGTGTGTGTGTGTGTGTGTGTGTGTGTTGGTGTCTGTTCATGTAGGTTTACCCTGGGCGTTTCCTGGTTGGGTGGGCCATGGTAAGAACTGGCCCTATGACTTCCCAGACATCACTGCAACATATGTAGTGAACTGGATCCTTGGTGCCAAGCAGTACCATGACCTGGACATTCAGTATGTTGGGGTGTGTAATCTCTTTCCTGTTCAAGCTCCACGCTACATGTTGTAGAACTTCCCTTTCGGTCAGATCTACTCAAACCATGCTGTGTCTACAAATACTGTATATATGCAAAAAAAATCCATTTGCATTTTGGGTTGTGGTGTGAATTGCATGACAAACTACATGCAGCAATACTTTTTACTTCATAATACTTTCTAAACCTGTTGATTTATTTATCCTGCCAATTGTAATGCTGTTATTTGTTAAGGTACAACTTAGGCACTATTTTGAAGTTACACCAGTATCAGCGTTTCCTGTAGGATTTTTTTCAGCAGCGGGGGCAGGCTCTCCGGGGAGCTGTGACGGCGTAAACAAATGACACTTGACTGCAGATTTTACTTTTACAACCTATTTATTGAATGGCCAGTTGAAAATTGCTTTTTAAAGGCTGAATGTAAAAATAAAAAATTAAAATAAATAAATAAAAGAATATAATTAAATAAATGAAAATCTAAACAAATAAATAATAATTTCTTGATGGGGCTGTAGAGTCAGTGGCAAAGTTTGCACCCAGGCTCAGAACAATAAATTTTTCTGGGTTTTTTTATAGAAGAGCTCTAAGGCTCAGAGGCTGCACCATCACTCTGCTCTCCTGCTCCTTCACTCGGCTCTCCCCCTGCTGCACTCTGCTCTCCTTCACTTTGTTCCACTGCTCCTCCCTGTCTGATGTTACTTGTCTTATACGATTACATAAAACATTAACATTAGACAATTTACACTCACATCTGATTATAAGTGTGGACACAATTTTTTACCTTACCATCATGATTTATAAGTCAGCAAAAGCCTAATGATACCTGACTAGTGTCATCTTCATCAGCTGTCTTTCTCTTCTTAGAGAAATATCTGAACAAGCTCATCTGAAAATGCAGTCAGCAGTTACATCACGGCGTGTAGACATTAGCTTAATGCTATCCCGGGCCCAATTAACTTAAGCTACCGATAAGTTACGTAACGTTAGCTGGCCATCAATATTTTGCGAATGTCTATTTAACTTAACTAATAAGTCTACCTTTTCTCCGGTAAGTCGCTGCCCTACTTTCCAAGACTGCACTCCTCTGACTCTCAGGTCAATAGCTGAAATATGGAAACATGATGACAATGGGCGTCAATGACTATTCCAAATTAATTGTGCAATTTAAAATTTGATAGTGAGGACAAGCTGCACTACAGCAGAGACTTTTGTCAGGAATTGCAATCGAGGTGCTTTATCCCTTCCCATATCACCAATAGAATCACAGAATAGCATCTCAGACAAAATACTAAATAAGAAATTATTCAAAGACAAAGGGTCTGGTCCAGCAGTCAAAAAAAAAATCTGTTCTATGTCTTTTCGTAAACACTTTTCCTTGACCTTGATTACAGGAGGCTACGAAATTATGCAGCTGGGGATGTTATTGAGTCTGCTGTGGTGAACGTACAAGGTTCTGAAGATGCACTAGTGCCAGGGTGAAAAACTATTGCTAAACTGTCTGTTGGAAATATCCATCACAGTTTACACACTGACTTCCTCATCCAACTGTCACCATTGGCACTTTAGTTGCGTGCTCATATTTCCCAGTAGAACAAGTTTGCTATGTAACTAAAATTCACTTTCATCCATTTAGATTTGGAACGAGCGAAACTATGACAGCAAGTACATCAAGGTAATCTTAAACCCTCTTGTCTTTCAATGTCCTGTCATTATTTTGACCGACAAATGTGCATTATAGGTCAGCTTAGCCTGAACTGTGAATGAAAGACGAGAAACAGCCACCAACATTGAGTTGTGCTCCACATGAGGGGAGCAGTCTGACTCTCAGTGGAGATGATTTTAACTTCCAGCTGGGTTCCTCTGAGAGCATGTCTTTGTTGCCAAGGTGCTCCGGAACACGCTGGATAAAGTTGGTCTAACTGGCGTTGGCGTCACTGCAGCAGACGGCAATTGGAACATCGCTAAGTCTATGATCGCTGACACGTACCTTAATGATTCTGTTGAAGTGATTGGGTGAGTACAGTCGGCTTGAAGTCACACTCCTGCTTTAGCACTCATTTGACCCCAAGGCAGTGTAATTACAGTGGGAATGTGTGAGGTTTCACCGTGAGCTGTGAGTTCCCTGGAGAGCGGCTTTATTCCTGACAACTGATTGACTGAACATGTGATGCAGAGACGGTGAAATGTCCACTGCTTTTGGGTGTGTCTGCTTAAAACACTTTGTGAGTTGGGCTTGTCTTCCTCTTATTTTCTATAAATCCAGCTGCTCTCCTCTATCAAAGCTGAATGTTTGTGGCTGTTTTTCTGTTAGGCTTGAAGAGGGAAAAGTAACATTTCAGTCTTAGACTAACTTGTACGTGCATGCTCCTATAGTACGCCCATGTGCATGTGAAAGTAGTTTCCGATAAAGCATGACATTATTTCACTAAAATTAGGTCACTCATTACTAAACTGTACAGTATATTGCTGCCACCATGTAAAAACAAAATAGTGTTGCATATTTTAGTTCAGTGGTTTTAAAGCTGCACCTGCCATGGCATTGACAAAGGTGGAGAGATGAAGTACTCTGCACGCTGATCTATGCTTTTGTGTTAGGTAAAGAGATGAGATATTATCTGTTCATGCGAGTTGAAGCCATAGGAGCGGATGAAACAATCTGTGAAATACTCTGTTCAGTCTGCTCTACAGCTGGGGAATTACCTCTAGCTCGCCAGTTGCCTGTAGATATCAGTAAATTATATGTGTCATGAATATTTTTCTTGACCTCAATTACAGTGGTTCAATTTGTACTAGTCTACTACAATTATAATGGTCTCGTGACAGCCAGTAACAACCACAACCACATATGGTAGTTCAGTGTAATGTTCACACATAATGCTGAATAGTTTCTTAAAGTTTGATAATTAGGCCTGTTTATGACAGATTATGTTGTCTTGGTTAATGTCAAGCTGCCTTAACAAAGGCATCTCAAACAGGGTCTACTTTGCATTTGGTTATGACCATGTCATGTCAGGCTGATGTACTCACCTTCAGACAGTTTTAGCAATCACTGTTTTGTTTTTCTGACCTGCAGACTTTGTTCTCATCAATCTAAATTGCAGTCACGGCTGTTTTCTGTAAAATGCTGTCATAAATCCACTGTGCATCACCTGCACGAATGGCAGACAATGTTAGAAATGAGCTGGTGAACAAAGTGGCTCATTTAGCAGCTAAGGAGTTAGTGGAGAGCAAAACAGAGCTAAAAGAGACGAAAAGCCATGTTTCCACTGTAGGAACCTTCCCCAGGGACTGAAAACCTTTGCTCCCTGCATGTCCACCAGGCCATAATTTAGATCGGGGTCGAAATTATTTTCCAGGGACATTATGTTAGTTTTACAGGAACTAGTACAGGAACTTTGCTGGGTGGGTACATTTGTGATTGGCCTCACTGTTGACTGTTGTATTACCATATGCAAAAATTATGGAGAAGACAGCTGTTGAGTTTTCACACTTCAGCAGAAGTAATTTGCCTTTGTGGGTCTTAAGACTGCGATGGAAACACACACGGCAGAGGGTTGAACTAAGAATAAGAGTTCTAGCCACTTTGGATGGAAATGTGGCTACTGTTGCCCAGAAAGACACCTATAAATGACTGAATGAATAAATGCTAAGGTTGCTCTGAGTCTTCTGGATGTGTACACATTTAGAAGTTTGCTTGCATGTTAGTCATATCAACTTAATAAGATGATAATGTGTCTGATGCTGTTTTAATCTTTCTTTAGCACAAATCATACTCTTCTATTAATGCAGCTTTAAAGTCAGTTTTCATCCATAAGTCGTCTTTGCAGGTGTTTTACATGGTTGCAGCAAACACTGTTAAACCAACAGAAAGTGAAAATTGTCACAGATGTGAATCAGTGTCTTCCTCTGCTCTCTGCTCTCTGTCTTCCTGCGTGGCGGACTGGCTGCACCAGCTGCTGAGGTACACTCTGGATAAGAGTGGCCTGGAGAGTGTCAGGATTATAGCCAGTGACAACGTGTGGGAGCCCATTGTCCTGTCGCTGCTGCTAGACCCTGAGCTCAGCAGAGCTGTAGACGTGATAGGGTAGGACCCCCCTCTGTGCATGCCGTTGGCATGCGCGCCCTCTGTCGCCAGTTGCCGTAACATCAGCTTGTTGTTATTAACAGGTGATGCTGCAAGTGCTGAATCTATGGTCGTCTTTAAAAGGGTTAGGAATGTATTCTACACCTGCATGATGTGATATTTACAATACTAACAATAGCACTAAGCCTGTGATCAGTGTTTGTGTTTTGTGTGTGTGCACGGGCATCTTCACGTGTTCTTACTGGTGTTTGTGGTTTTTAAGCTGCTAAAGAAGCACAAATCATTTCTGTGGCTGATTCTGACATATGTTCTGTCTGATCTCTGTATGATGGACCTCTGTATGTCTGACGTCTATGTGTAGAACAGTGAATGAAAAGGTGACCTAAGCAGATTTTGAATTACTGTAAAGTGAAAGTAAATTCAGATGAAGCTGAATATTCACAAGGATAAATGGATTCTGTCAAAACTGCTGCACTGCACTACTGCTGCTGCTGTGGTGCTCTTGTGCTATGTGAGGAAATATTTCTAGTAGTGCGATCACAGAATTCAGAATCATACTACACACTCTGTGCCAAATTTTAAGACTTTCTAGAGATTTTGAGACATGCGGTCATTTTTCATGTCAACGCCACGCAAAGCAGATGAATGATTTTTTTTGTTCCACAGTGATAGCGGATGGCACGAAAACACTGTGACCATTGAACACGGCAATTGAATTGAACTCACTTGACCTGCTGTAGTCTCGCCTGAACGTAAACCGTCCACCTGGTCCACATGGACTTAAACTGGGTCTGTCTTGGGTGTAATAAACACATCAAGTAAGACTGCCGGGGGTGACTGTCTTTAGGTTTTGGCTCGAATAGATGGACTTCTCATGTCCATCATCATGACCAGGGCCACTTCAGCCAGAGTTTTGAAGTAGGTCAGCATTTTTCCCAAGGAAGTGATCAGGTGCTGAACCTGGGACGTACAGATCCTTTGCATTCAGTTCACCAGCAGGTGTTCCAACTCCTACTGAGTGTTACTGAAATACCAAGTACACAACGTAGTGAAAGCACACAGGTTACTTTACCTGCTGGCCGGTGAGTAAGAAGAAATGTCAGGATATGTTTTGAGGTTGTGTGAAACAGTGTCTCCATTACATAGTTTGTCCACCTGAGAGAACTGACAAGTTTATTTTCATCCATAAAATGTCCTGCCCACTTCATATCTGGAGCAGAATTCTTGTTTCAGTTTCATTCCAGTTTGTAGGATTTGGGGGTATCGACTGGCAAAAATGGAATACAATATTCAGAATTGTGTTTATCATTACCTGGCTGTACATTATATAGCATGTGTTTTTCTTTATCTGGCTGTTGAATCCTTTCTTCATTGATTTGGCCTGTTTGGTTAGTTGGTGGATAATAATGTGTGTGTGTGTGTGTGTGCATGCGTGCATGTGTGGGCACAGATTTGCAGTAGCGCAATTTGACATCCAAATGTAAATAGACTTCTGTAATTTAATTATAGAATTGATCGTGAACTTGTGTGTTGTCTGATGTTCAGGGCCCACTACCCAGGCACCAACACGGTGAAGGAGGCCCTGAAGACGAAGAAGAAGCTGTGGTCGTCAGAGGACTACAGCACTTTCAACGATGAGGTGGGGGGAGGCTGCTGGGCTCGCATCCTCAACCAGAACTACGTCAACGGACTCATGACTGCGTCAGTAAACATTCAAGCAAAAATAATGAGCATTTCTGACCCACTGTGTCATTTCATTGGTAGTGGTTCCCAAACCATCAGGACCGCTCGCCCTCACTGAAAAAACACACTAGTTATTTGTTATGTTTATCTTCAGAGACCTCTGCTTTGAAATTCTATTTTGAAATTCCAGGCTTATTTCTGCTGCCTTCCCTTTCTGCTCTTTTTCTCTGCTGTTTTTCTGCTGATGTCACCAGTGCGGAAGTCACTGATGATTTCAATTCTAGTATTACTGCTGTTGTGCTACATGAACCTTTCATGTAACACAATAGCTTGATTCTCTCTCTCTGTGTGGTTGTGATGTTGTACCGTCTAGGCGTTGTAATGTCGATAAAGGCTTGTTTCAGGAAAGGCTCCACAAAATGTGACGTATTGGCTTGGAAAGCAGCCTATCCACAATTCTAAAAATAATTTCCATCCCGGTTATCTGTGCCTGGAGGTGTTTCACTTGAAAGAGAGAGCAGTATTTCCTCAATTTGTCCTTATCAAATGCAAAACAACATGTTTTATCACCCATAAAACTTGTAACACTGTTGCAAGTTAAAGCCGTCCAATTGCACACGTCAAGGATTCTCAAATTTATTACTCAAAGGTCTGCATCTGATTTTTATTCAAGGTCAGGGGTCCAGAATAATTGGCGATAACAAAACAACATTTGACCAATTAAAGGTCACATCTCTTGTGATTAGATGGGCACGAAACTGAGGCAGCCAAGGCTCACAGTTAGTTCATATTTATTTTTGATACAGACAGTCTTACAACTACATTTACACTAGCCGTAGAAACTGTGTCCAACACAAAATGAGACTTTCTGTATCTTCAATTTAGGAGCTGATTGCAAATTCTCTGTTAACATGTGAATTCAGCAGCAACAACACACAACACTCTTTCCGGCAGTTAATGGTGTCAAGGACGGGGAAATAAGCCACATTAACACCACATTCATCTCTGGACAGGATCGCTGTGAATGATCTCACCATCACTCACACTTCACTGATCAATGGAAAAGTTATTTCAAAATAGAAACTACATAATATATTATTGCTTGTTTATAACCTGAGGTGGCAGAGATCCTCAGCTACATTTGTCCAAGGACCAGAATTTTTCTAAGCAGGCACTGTGGGAGCAGGACTTTCAATTTGGGTATAAAGCACAGCAATTGTTGAAGTTTTCCCTATTCTTGCTTGATAAACAATTTCAGTTGCGAGAGTTCGGGCTCTCCGTTGTTGCTTCACATTTTCAATGGGAAACAGATGTGGACTGCAGGCAGGCCAGTCTAGTACTTGCACTCTTGCAGCTGTCTGATTGATGACTGATTCTTCTTCCAGCACCATCTCCTGGAACTTGGTGGCCAGCTACTATGAGGAGCTGCCATTCGGCAGAGACGGGCTAATGACAGCTGAGGAGCCCTGGAGTGGAAACTATGTGGTGGAGTCCCCTATCTGGATAACAGGTCTGCATTACATCCCTCAGAAATATAGAGATGGCTGCAAATATGTTATTTCTGTTAACCTTGACAGCACGGCAGTATCTTAAATAAGACACTGCATATTCCAAGCTGCCAGTGACAACAATGCAAATTTATGGCCTTAGAAGAACTAGAAAACCGGTCTTTCCTGCAGTGATTTAGCTGAGATCACACACAGCATTGAGACGCATTTAATTAAAAAGTTACAATAAGATGTTTCAAATGTGTTGTTACTCAGCCAAAGCAATTATTAACAAATAAAGGAGAATGTATTGTTTAGAAAAGTAAAGTACAAAATGTATTCAGATATAACGAGCTGTGCAAAGGAAGGTCAGGAAGATAACTGAGGTATGTTATGTTCAGTTGTCAGTTATATTGGGAGCCAGTGTAAAGAGGCTGTCAGTGAGCTTGTACTGTTCACGGCCCTTGTTGACAAAGGAGTCCAGCATAATGTCAGAAAGCACACACAGTTTTTTCATTGAAGGACATTTCTGTCTAAAGATGAAGATTTTTGTTGCAACCAATAACAGAGCAGTTCCTGTGCTTCACTTTTAGCTTTGTACTGGTGCACAAAGCAGCCTGAAGTAAACTGTTCAGCATGCACAAGAGTTTTCCAGTCGCTGTCGGGACATTTACGTCCAATTAATCCACTGCGTCTGTCCTCAGATGGTGGGAACAGATGAAGACTAACAGAGAAAGTGGCTGCTTTGCTTATGTTACCTTCCACATCTTCATGTAACAGTGGCAGACAGCGAGGTGGGCAGGACAGTCTCCTAGGCAGAGGATGGCCATGGAGCAGGTGTTTGAGGCAGTTTTCTGTTGGGGAGAATAGCTCTCTTTGGCGTGGATTTTGGACTTTGTAGATGCTTCACATGTGTAAAAAAGCCAAAAAAAAACACTAGGGAAAGGCAAAACCCCCAAAAGCATAATGTGGCATCATTAACTCTAAATCAGGAATGGTTTAATAAGTTGTATCATTTTCCACTCGATTGTGTCTCTTCCAGCCCATACCACACAGTTCACCCAGCCAGGATGGACTTACCTGAAGACTGTTGGACATCTGGCTCAAGGTGGAAGTTACGTAGCCCTGACTGATGGGAAAGGAAACCTCACCGTTGTCATAGAAACCATGGTAAGTTAGGCTTTTTTGACTTGAACTTTTTGCTTCAAACGTTTTCATCTTATTGTTGTATAATTTGAAGTTTTTAATGCTATAAAGATTTAGAGGCTTAGCTGCTGTGTTTTCAGCTGTTTTGGAGCCTCGTGTGTTTCTTTCAATGCACACACTGCCAGAGCAGCAGATGCACTCACTACAGTTACACAGAAACATGTGAACGTGTTTCCACATCTCCTTCAGACTCACGATCACTCGGTGTGTGTGAGACCTCCACTACCTGCCTTCAATGTGACATCCCAGAATGCAACTTTCCAGCTGAAGGGGTCCTTGGTAAGTTCCTGTGAGGTATTCATCGTCCTGTTGAAGGTTAGCGAGTGATACTTGTCTTTAACAAAGGTGTTTTATTTTCCTTAGGCCTCCATCAAGGAACTACAAGTATGGCGGTCGCAGTTTAACTTTAAAACTAACAAACCCTCCTTCTTTGAGAAACTAACTACACTGAAGGTAAAAAAAAAAAATTAAAGAGGAAAGATTTCAGCACATTGTATTGCTTGTACATGCTTTCTTATGTTTATGATCATGATTTCAGCTTTTAGATGGATCCTTCAACTTAACTCTAGCCGAAGATGAGATTTACACATTGACCACAATTACAACAGGACGGAAAGGCAGTTACCCCGACCCGCCTCCCTCTGCTCGCTTCCCGAAAGCCTACAAGGACGACTTCAGTGTTCGTGAGTACAACATACACAGTAATTTTTATATGCTCTGCGAATTCTTGAACAATCATACAGTTCTGATACCCCAAACAATTCTAGATTTTGACAAGTGGGCACTTTACAGGATCAAACTCCAACCTGACTTTTTCTGTACATGAAGTACAATTCATGAGGTTTACTTGACCAGCTGAAACAAAACCAGATCAATAAATAAAAAAAAATGCTATTAATAAAAGATAAAATTCATGCTGCTATGTTCAGTTTAATTCAGAAAACGATTTATCTGACCTGATATCCTCAAAACACTGCAGAAAAACACTAACCGTCCAGCGTTTCCATTTCTGTCCGACCTCCTGTAGGAAACCCTCCCTTCTCGGAGGCTCCAGACTTTGCTGACCAGACGGGGGTGTTTGAGTACTACATCAACCTGACTGACCCTGGACCTCACGTCTTCACCCTACGGCAGGTCCTGACACAGAGACCTGTCACATGGGCGTCTGATGCGGACCAGACCATCAGTGTCATAGGAGACTATCAGTGGTGAGATGATGGGGATGGCGTTCATTTTCAGCGCTGGTGTCCCAGTGACAACACAACGTGGCAAGTATGCCGATTTCTATCCAACATAACAACCCACTGTTGTGTGTGTGTGTGTGTGTGTGTTGCTATGTTACAGGCAGAACCTGACGGTCACATGTGACGTCTTCATGGAGAGAGTTCAGACTGGTGGTGTCTTCATAGCAGCCAGGGTGGATAAAGGAGGCCAGTTAATCCGCAGCGCTAAAGGAGTCTTCTTCTGGGTGTTTGCAGATGGCACATACAAAGTTACCAATGATCTTGGTCAGTAGTATCACTCCCTGCTTCACTGCACATTTCATTATGAAGACCATCTCTAGCATCTCTCTCAATGGAAAAGGTGTTATATTATTGGCAAGAAGAAAGAGAAGAGTATCACCAGATTTCTCCCTGTTAAAGACAGACTGACCTAAGTAGAAGTGTGGACAGGTGTCGTTACTGTACCTCTAATCAATGTGTGCTGGACTGTTTCGTTGTCTTCTTTTGTCAACAGCTGGACTGACGGTACTTGCAGAGGGACTGTCTGGCACCCGAGCATATGGTTGGCACACCTTATCACTCACTGTGAAAGTAAGTGGACACTGATGGTTCTTACTGTTCGGAGAGCTTTTGTAGGGAAACTCCTTTATTAGGCCTGTTCGAATGTTGTGCTTTTGGCAGCTTGACCTGAATGCTGATGAGGACTTTGACTTTAGACTAGCTTTAGATTTGATTAGAATTCCAAATAGTAGCATTTTTCTCTCCATCACCTCATCAGTTGAATCACTTCTTTTCTTTAAAGCCTGGACTTGGTGAGCGATGCACACTTTCTACAGGATTTTGGTGTCAATCACAATATATTATCTTGGTTGATGGGTTCATTCAGGGTTATTGTTGAGGGTGGGAGAAGCTATAATTGCATCACTGTTGTGGTCTTGTGGAGCTTTTTCATCTGGCAAATTATATACAACCCTGATTCCAAAGAAGCTGGCAGGCGGTGTAAAACATAAATAAAACAGATTGTGTTCATTTGCTAATCCTTTTACACAGCATCCCAGCTTTTTTTGCAATGGGGGTTATATCTTTTTGAGTGCTAAATATCTACCTGTGCTCGTTGATCACAACAAAGTGGAACTAAGTAGTAGCACCACACAAAAAGATAATTCTTTTAATAAATTTTAATAAGTTTTTTTTTTTTTTTTTTTACGTAACAGTAAAAAGTAACTACAGCAAACCAGCTTCTCTAATGCGAATATTTGCCGGTCTTCTCCGTCTGCTCCGATTGTGAGATTCATATATTTGGGTTTTGGACTGTTGGTCAAACCAAAGATATTTGAATAAGTCAACTTGGGCTCAGAGAAATCCAAATGGCCATTTTTCAGTATTTTCTTACCTTTTCTTAACTACACACTGACTTGAGAAAACAATTAAAATAACAGTGAGTTCCAGTCTTGCTTGAGAGTATTTTATATAAGGAGTTTATATAGTTTATATCAGGAACTGATAGCTTTAATGGATTGAACTTCTGTTTCTATTTGTACCTGCCAGGACAGTCTGTAAGCCCCACTGATAAAGAAACATGAACACAAGCAAGCTTGTGTTTGACCGTCTTTGACGACTGAATTGAAAAGAAGCGATTTGAAGGTTTTGTTCAGTTCTGTAGGAGTTCAGTGGACCTGAAGTAACAGGTTGTTAATGTTGGTTACAGTGTCATCACATGGAAACTGAACCTCTCACATGCTTATTTTGATACATACATGTGACTCTCAGGATGAGCAGGCAGAAGGTATATAGAGAGTCTGTAAACTGAATCTAATGAAGTTAATATGTGTTTGCAGTAGAAGCGTTTCCTGTAGCGTGTCACTGTGATGCCTCTCTCCTGTAGGGCCAGTATGCGTCAGGGATGCTGAATGGATACCCACTGTGGAAGAACGCTGTGGTGCTGACACCAAAGAACGGCTGGGCTGCCATAGGAACACGCTCATTTGAGCTGGCTCAGTTTGATAACTTTGCTGTGGTAGCAGAATAATGACTTAACTATGAAATAATAATAATAACACTCTGCTGTGAATATTGTGATTCATCATTGGCGTGATCAATGCATTGATTTAACAGATTAGTGTGATAAATATAGATTTAATGTCTTTTTCTTTTTATGAAGGTTTAAATGAAGTTACAGAAGGACTGAGGGAACAAGAGGGCACATCATGTAGCAATGAAACACTGCACCCCTGACATTTTCTCTCATGTATTTGTAAATAATTTTGCACTACGTGGTTTTCATGGAATAAAAATGTTTGTTTTATACTTTTAAAATATTTTGTTTATTTTTATGAAAAATGCTTAATTATGTTTAAAATAGTGTGTGGAAAGGGCTGAAATTAAAAATGAATCTAAATAAATGGGCTGTTGTCCTTTCATCTGTCTGAGAGCCTAACTTTGCGGTTCCACTCTGGTCTGTGGAGCTTTTTAGCCTCTTTTATCTCATTGTTTTGGTTTTCCAGCAGTCTCTTCGGCTTGCTTGCATGTTCCCAACATCCTTGTTTCCAGCAGCAGCAGGCGGCCGTCCTCAGTGAAAAAGCTCATAAACTCAGCGCCTGCTCAGCACATACAGAGACTCACTACTGAGCATCGTGAAGCATTTAGCAGCTAAAGAACCAGATATGTCCCCCCGGAGACGTCAAGCCTTTGAAAAATGACTGCATATGAGACAGGTTCACCTGGCCTCAACGTTCACTTGTGTAGATACTGGATCTGAAGAAAGTCTGAACACAGGTTAGAGTGGAGGATGAAACTAAGCTGCTCCAAATTCTGAACTCTGTGGTTAGAGTGAATAATAATGGGACCTGTGTGCTGGGTTCATTATGCTGGGATATCAGACATCAGAGCCCAATATTCTTAGAAAGAATGTTGCATTTGGGAGATTATGTTAAAAACAACATCCACATGTAGGCCTACATTGTGGATTCGTGGACGTATATCATATTTCAGATGTTGTTTCGGTTAGTTTGTCCACTTCTAACGATAGAAACAGCTCTTTAAATTTAGTTTAGTTACCAACTTCCGCGTCGCACGAGGACACTGGTGTCTCTGCCTCGAGAGGACCGTCTCTATGGCAACGGGACACCAACAGCGCTTGCTAACAGCTGTAGAAAGGCAAATATGGCGGAGCCTGGGATGGAGAGACTCAAACCTAAAAAAGTTTTTATCAACAACGTAGACTCATACGCTTCTAAATGTCTTGCCAAGGTAAATATATGTCAATGTGGAATGTCAGAATTGAGCTGGTCGAGCTGGTAGTTAGCGTTAGCAGTTTGTTGACATGGTTTGTAGCCATAGCATGAAGAGTAGGGAATTCAGCTAATGTAGTAAACACTGGTGACATGGCTGCGGACAACTGTGGACAGCAATATAAAGTACTCATCTTTGCAGTTTTTGTCTGATTGTGTGGTCGGAGCACCTGTTGATTCACCTGAAGGAGAGATGGCGACAGCGGAGGAGGAGGAGATAGTGCCTTCAGACCACAGCGGAGTGGGAGCTTTTCACGTTGTTGGCACATCTTCTAAAAAGTGTGACGAGGACAAACCAAATGTGCTGGAGGAGTATCTAGTAAGAGGTCTACTGAAGCATTCAGAGCTCTCCTATAGTTGTGTTATAGCCCACTGTAAACTAGTTTCTTCTATTTCTTACATTTCTTTTTTATTTCTTGTGTGTGTGCAAGCACCTGAACAGGGATGAGCTGCTTTCAAAACTGCTGGACTGTGATGTTGTTATCTACAACATTACCCAGCATGCTGATCAGGTGGAAGAGGCCCTCTGGGCTGTTTCAGGTAAGCAGGGTGGACGATGGGTTGAGACAGGCTGTTTGCGTCCTTTTAGTTTTCTTAAGACTGTTCACTCTTAGTTGATGCCTCCTCAGTAAGTAATGAGTTTGGCCACTCCAGACAGAGTCTTAAGATGAAGTGTTTATTTCAGGCTTGATGCATTGATGAGAACTTGATGAGCAGTAAAATGTCAACCATTACATTGCCACACCAAATCCTGAAGATGTAGAGGAAAAATGTTGATATTGCCATTTCTCTATCTTCACAGTACGATTACATGCGAAATGTACTGTTCCGCTGGCTCTCCCCATCTCCACTCCCTGCCCCCTATAGTGGAGCATGAGCATCACCTGTTGCTGGTTGGCTGGGATGGTGTTGTGTGGCGCTGTCCGAGCCACTTTATTTCCCATTTACAGAATGATTGCTATGTACAGAACAGACAGCGAGGGGATCGTTAGCAATAGAATAGAATGACTCACCCCAACTTTAAGGAGGGATCTATTCATCAAAAACAACCCCAAAACAAAGGACCAACTCAATGAGTTTGTGTATCTGGATGTGGCCATTTTTTAAAGCAGAATGTGTTACAGACAGATCATCAGCAGCCAACACATAAACAAAACCTGGAAAGGATTGAACTGGTAGAAAATAATTAGATTTAATAATACATTCATTGATTAATCAGGTATCTTGTATTTTATTTGTAGCTCTGCACAAAGAAATGGGCCATTTTAATGGACCAAAGATGTTCATCCTCATCTCCACAGTGATGACCTGGGCGTGCAGCAAGCCATTCGATCCTGTAAGTGGACACGTACAGAACCAATGTGCAGCCTAACATGTTTTTTTGAGCATAGATCCTTTCAATTGCTCATTACATTTTTAAAGGCTGTAGTATATTCATACATTTATTTAATGTTATCCTCTGTGCTCCTCAGGAAAAATAGTCTCTAAGTGAAGACAGCATGTTTCTCACTGGACATTATTCAATGGAATTTTACATGTCAATGTAGCGAGAACTTCCATTTCACCAACACTTAATTCCTTTCATTAAATCCCTTCACAGTCTGTCAGGACTGTCAAAATTGGCCACATAGATTCAAATCATTCAAATCATTCAAATGTGTATTTTCGTGCATAACCAATACAACAAGAGACATACTAGTTGTATATTATTTCAACTTAAACATGTCTTTTAAAATATTTGCATAAATACAGATTACAAAATAAACAAATAAAATAATGTCCTATACAGTGTTGCTGAATTATTCACTTGTTTCAGCTCGACCTACCTCTCATTTTCATTTGTTGTGGACAAGCGGGAGAAATTCCAGTCACATTTTGTCTGAGTCTGACGCTTTGTTCCCATGTTTTTGTGTCTAAGTGATGAATGGATGCAACAATTTCTGAAACTGGTCCAAAATTGAGTGCTGCAGCCACGGAACAACCTACAATGTAATCCCTCTGGACATTTGCGCACCATCAGTGTACGACCACTAATGCAGTGTTTTGCCACTGACAGGCTCAGATTGTTATTGTAAGTGTTTGACAACATTATGGAAATGATCCATACAGAGATAAACCTTTTTATTAAAGAGTAAGACCACTTTGTTTAACCAGAAACAGCCACTACATCGCTTTGCCAAAGCCACCAGACTCTATACAGAAAAACAGTCATTTTATCATCGTAAAACACACTTCATTTGAATGCGGACGTCAAAGAAGCAGCGAGCAGGGCCGGAATATTTTTACATCGAACTCAGGAATTATTTTCATTGGACATTACCCCTGGAGGAATTTAAATATGTCAGATGTCGACAGATTTGGCTCCTGTCCTACTCTTCCTTTTAGGTCCGTTTACTCACCAGCTCTGGCCAAATCTGATTTATGTTTAAGTGAGATTCTTATTTGGTAGTAGCATCCATGTTGTTATCTGTGTCGTGTAACAGGAGGATCTGGATCTTCCTTTCACTGATGAGATGTTCTGGAGAAGAAGAGCACATCCCAACTTCAAACAACACATTGACCTGGAGAAGAGGGTGGTCAAATTGGGCAAAACTGTCAGTTTCAAATTCCTGAGTTATTACATCTTGGATATGAGACACATGCGACTGACACTGATCACCCTGTCACATGGTTGTTGCTTTTAGAACAGAACATTATTCTCGACGTATGTGGTGGCATCAGGACTTCAATATGGGATGGGAGAGCAGGTCCTCCACTTCTTTTTCAAGGTGGGATGTGAAGACTGTTGTAGATTGTTGCAACTTGAAATGAATTGTCATTGTCCTCATAATACTGCACAGGGTAATCCACCATTGCATTTACCTTTTTGAGTTTACTTAGAAGACAGTATCACTGCAGTGAAAATCACATTAAAATCATTATGACTCATGCTCTGAAAGACTGTGAATATCTGCAGCATCGTTACTCACATGTTCTAGTTGAAATTTTGACCTGCAAAGTAGTTAATAGGAGATATGGAGGTCCCCATTATTACTAATCATTACTATGAATATCAAAACCAGACATCATGGAAATCGGTGCAGTAATTGTCAAGACATCTGGCTGTAGTCAAAGTCTTGGATGGACCAACATCGCCATCCTGAGGCTCCTGACAAACAGTGCAAATAGTGAATTTATTTCATGTGTAACTAATTGAAATGATCTGTATTATTAGAAATCATGGCTGGGACAAGAGCATGAGATACCTCTCTTTGGAGATGGCAAAAACATCATTCCCATGATTCACGTCAATGACCTGGCAAGGTTGGACACACAAACACATACAAACAATACATGTTTCTTTCCTCAATAGCTTTCCTGAACAATTAGTGATATGAGGTTAGAGATCGCACACAGCCCTGCTTTGCAAAAGGTTTAGAGAAATGTCATCTGTAAATGCTACAAACGATGTGTCTTTATGTTAAAGTGTGATTCAGAATGTGATTGAACATCAGCCCAAGCCATATTACCTGCTAGCTGTGGACAATTCCAAGAATACCATGGAGGACATTGTGAAGGTGTGTGTAGCAGTTAGCAATTGGAAAATGTTCACAGTCTGTTGAAATCATGCAGTGATTCGAATGTTAGAGTTACTGACAAATTTAGAACTTTGTTTTACAAAAAACTGTGTGACGCAGTGATAGAACATACCCATGTATATTTATATAAATGCTTACACAGATGATAATATGATATGTGTCATTTCTCCACCAGACAATTGCCTCTGTGCTTGGACCAGGGAAGATCCAGAAACGGCCATTCGAGGAAGCCTTCCTCATACAGGACTGGAGTGTATGTTTACTTACTGCTTACTTTACTGCAATCCTCTGCAGAGCTTGTTTTCATGTCATGGCTAACACTGAATTATTCACAATCATAGTTCACTCTTGCTAATTAACTAGCAATGAAAGCTGAATTCCTCCCAGCTCAAACTTTTACAAAGTGCAACATTTGTAGAAATACCCTTATTTACTTTGTTTCTGAGAGCGAGATGAGAAGATGGATGCCAGTCTCATGCCTGCATCTTAAGTATGGACTGGAATCAGGACATGGGTTGCTTACCTTAGCATAAAGACTTGAAGCAGGGGAAACAGCTAACCTGCTTCTGCTCAAAGCTCACAAATTCACCCACCAACAACTGTAAAGCTACTAATTACAAATTATATCAGGTTCATTTAAACCAAAGAGAATGTAAAAATGACAATTACTAGTCTTGGAACTATTTCTTCAGCTTCCTGCAGTCAGTGAGATTTGGTGCCATTGCGTCTGTACAGAGACAAAAATGAAAACCTGTTCAGTATGACCCTCTCTGACATCCTGTCCTATAGCCAGAGGCGCTGTACACAAGTTCCAACCCAAAAATCTTAAGTCATCATTTTTATATATCTGTTTGTATGCAGATTTAACAAAAGTGACCTGGTGTGTTAATTAGTGGGCTAATTAGTTAACATGTTATCCCCTTGACAGGTAATGGAAATTGACTCCATGCTGGTCAATCTTCGCATGGAAGGTGTGCATCTCAAGGAGCTCTTCTCTATAAACTGGTTGTGTGAGTTTGGTCTGGTGGAGAATATAGAACTGGTGGTAGAGGAATACCGGCAGACCAGGGGACTGCGGGTAGGTACTGAAGCAGAAAGTAGAAATGTAGAGAGTATCAAATTTTCATCGACATGGTGTTGCTACTTTCTCTTATGTCTGAAAGTTGTAGATGAGTATGAAGTCGTGCTAGATAATCCATGTAGGAGTGTTCTCTCCAGCCCATCCGTTTGTGTGTACTGGGTCCTCCTGCGGTGGGGAAGAGCACAGTGTCCAAACAGATCTGTGAACACTACAAACTCCATCACATCACACTGAAGGAGACCATCTCTGAAACCATCTCACAACTGGTCAGCTTCTCCAAGGACACACAAACACACAGGCACCGGACATACATTTCCTGTGCATGGATTTTAACGTCCTCTCAATTGCATTTTGATCCCCATTTCTAGGAAGATGCTGTGAAGAATGCTGATCCAGATGCAGACAATGAGGATTCTGCAGCGGAGGCCCAGGAGCTGCTGAACAGCCTGAAGGACAGTATGGAGCAGAACAGAGGTACACACTGTGACAACCAGGGTTTACCTGCCCAGTAACACTTGCATACACCCCCAGAATCTCACACTCTGCTTGCTCTAGCTTCCCATTTGGTTAGAATCTGCAGTGGAACTCCAACAAAACAGAGCTGCTCCTCTTAGATTATCACATCAGCAAGTTGCCTTTGATTTTGACCTTTGCTTTTTAACCTGTCCTTCACACCTCGACTTCATGGAAGCACTAAATCATTGGACTGTCCTGTAAGATTATTTGGCACAATATAATGCCAGTTTTTCTGTTCACTAGGTCTTCTGGATGACCAGCTGTTGGTAAAGGTGGTGAAGGATAAGCTCATGTCCAACCCTTGCAGAAACCAAGGCTTTGTCTTGGATGGCTTTCCCAAAACATATGAACAAGCTAAAGAGCTCTTCTATGGTGAGACACTGACACATTGCACATCAATACAATCACATACATCCATGGATACCACACATACTCTCACGTCTGTATGTTTCTTTTTTTAGCTGAAGAACATCAATCAGAAGATGGAACATCCCTGATTTCTATATACAACCAGAGGATTATGCCAGGTCATTACAGTCCTCTTATTTTCCATGGTTACCCCACAGCAATGAGATTTAAACATGCTTTTAATCCTCATAGCAGTTAGAACTACAAGCTATAAATATTTACATGTTTTCAATAACCACAAAACTATCCATAAAGATGTGGATAAAAAGCATGAGCCTTTCAGTGTTCAGTGTTGTAGTATTTGTCATGGTTTCTTTGCGTGTGCCACAGAGTTTGTGTTGTGCCTGGACGCGTCAGATGTCTTCCTGAAGGATCGGGTGATGAACCTGCCTGAGAGGCTGGTACAGGAGCACAACTACGAGCAGGAGCACTTCCTTCGACGACTGGCCGTGTACAGAGAGAATAACTTGGAAGACGATACTGTTGTTGGCTACTTTGACGAGTTGGACATCACCCCTCTGTGCCTGGGTAATCCATGAAGCGTGACTACTTCCTGTGAACCCTTCTGAAGACCACTGTGAGAGTGATTTTCAGGAGGTTCATTGGTCAGGGCCTTAAATACTGATGAGGCAGAAATCTAAAATGCATTAAAGTCTGCCATATATTCATATCCATCACCGACAGCTGATTTCATCATCAAACCTTAATGTGTTCATTGTCATCCTGTTAGAGATCACCAGTAGCGATGAACCTGACTGCCTGCTGCTGATGCAGAAGATCTGTGACACGGTGGGCCAGCCCAGGAACTACGGCCCCAGCAGCCAGGAGGTGGAGGAAGAGGAGAAGAGGAAGGCTGAGGAGAGGCTGAGGAGAGAGGCCCAGCAGAATGCTGAGGAGGAGAGAAAGGAGGCGGAGGAGGCCAGACACAGGGCTGCACGCTGGGAGGAGTGGGTAGGCACTGGGAGGATGCTGGGTGAACATGTTGGGATGTTGTTTGGAGAAAGAAATGCTCTGCTTCCACTTCAGCTGATTAGCAAACAAATCTGCTGTGATCACAGAGGTCCATTAGAGATAAGACTATGCTCCAATCATGTCATGGTATGTTTATCCCTCTGTGCAGTGTGCACAGTCAATCGAAAAAGACGCGTGAGCTGGATGTAACGTTTCATATCACACGTAGCTCCACTGCAGCCAGGGAGGATCAGCATGAAATGAAGTCAGCACAAGCTGTTTTACTGCTGCTTTAGCTTTGCATTGTGCCTTTATGTCCCATATAAATCTCCCTATACACCACGGACCCCTGTTCAGTCTTGAGACAGACCCATGGTGACCAGCGGGACCTAACAGCAGTTATCCTGCTGTATACATTAGGCAGGATAGCTGCAATTCGGATCATATGGATCCATCTCAGTCGGGAGCAGAATGGTAAGGGCATAAAAGTATCAGTCAGTCAGTTTTCAGTGGATGATGGACAAATGTATCACTCGGTACAGGAATGTGAAGAAACAGAAATATTGGTTGTTGTATACTGTAGTATTTTGACTCATTCAGAATTCTGAAACTTAATGGAGGTTATGATGTTCCAGATCCTTCAAAAATACACAGACCTCTCCTTTAGACTCTCCTAGCAAAGTTAAAGGATAATTATGGTTCACTACAGCGTGGCTCTTGTTGACCATCATTTCTGTCAGACATTGAACTCACTGAAATAGAGGCGAGGCTAGAAACAGGAGCAGTCAAACAGGGGAGTACAGTGTTGTATTACCAATAGAAATGACTGCCAAAACTAGAGACCCAGAGGAGTAACCATACACATGCAAACCACCAGGGCAGGTGCTGAGCCACAAAGTGAGTAAAACATGAAATAAACAAGCAGCTCCCACACTGCAGGGCTCCAGTGTCGCTGGATCTGACTGGAAACATCCTTTTATATATGCTCATATATTATGAAGTGTGATGCATTCTGTGTGTGTCAGACAAAGGGTTTGGAGGAGGTGAGGCAGCAGGAGGAGGCGCTGCTCGAGGCGCAGTCAGTCCCTATGAGGAACTACCTGATGGAGCACGTCATGCCCACACTGACCCAGGGTCTGATCGAATGCTGCACAGCCCAACCACAGGACCCCGTGGACTTCTTGGTATGACGTTCTTTTTCTGGCCTAATTCTTTGCATGTGACCACTAGATCTTGATCGTGATTATCTCTTTTGGTTTCTCACAACAGGCGGAGCACTTGTTAAAGAACAACCCCTTGAACTACTGAAAGCAGAGGTCATTTTTCTGATTGCACACACACAACGCAAATACAAAAAAAAAAAACTGAAATAAAAACCAGAAGTCTCCTAATTTTCCTGAGCTCTTTCATACATTAGAGACTGAAGTCAATTACATGCAACATTTCTATTAGTAGAAAACCTCCTGGAGTCTTTTAGACTCACACTATTAGTAGTCACAGTATTTCAGCCAGCACATGCCAAATGTCCCTTGGTTCATGCTGGGATTTTGATTAGGTCTGATTTGTAAGTGGCCCATTCTTCTGCCCCTGTTGTATTTACACACAGCTTTGTTTGGGCTCTTATGTGCCGGCCATTACTTAAAAGCACCCTAAAAAAGCGGATGAAAGTGCATATGAAACCAAACGCTAATTAGGAAGTTAATTTGCGTAATGAACTTGATAAACTCCAAAGTAGACATTCTCGGGTCATAATTGCTTTGATTTGGCTTCCGTTATCCAGGAAGGATAAATGTTACAAATGGTAGCTAATTTGTGTCTCTCTCATGTTGCCACTCGCGACTCCAAAGTGTACATAATTGGTTGCGACGGAACACCAAATTATTTCATTGTACATACTTAATTACCACATGGGGAAATTAGTTGAGTTTATTTGGGAAACATTGTGACGCAAGCTGCTGCAAGACAATTTGACTGCACCATCTGTGAGTAGCAGGTACAAACACGACATGAAGGCTTTCCTGAAAGTGAGAGACATCCATTTTGACAGCGAATGTAGTAATACAATAATTCTCATTGTCTCATGTGATCTGAAACCATTTTTTTTATTTCCCATCTTGACAAACAGTCCGAAGACTTTGCTATAATGCATAGAATAAAAAACACGTGACTACAACCCGGGCTTCTAAAGAGCTGGGACTCCCAAAAAAACACAATGTGATAATTGGCTAATCCTTTTTTACATAAACTCTGTTGAGTAATAATAACAATAACAACAACAATAATAATAATAATAGGCTTTATTTGGATCGCTCAAAATGCTCTGCAAGAAAGAAATCACATGCACTGAATGAGTGCTTTACATAGAAATGACATAATGGAAATAAAAACAGGGATAAAATATTTCTTTAGAATAAGATGCAGAATAAAACCCATTTGATAATGATAGTAAAAGTAAATAAAGACAATGCATGACTTGAGATTGAAAATAAAATAATAATGTGACCTCATCAATGTTATTGATTCTTGTAAATATCGGCTTATTAGACTATTAGACTTTTCAGACTGGGAAAGATGTGGAATGCACCAAAAACACCTGTTTGGTTCACTACTTTGTGAACACATGATTTTATAAAGGATATTATTGCATGGGCTCAGGAATACTTCATAAAACTGTCGTCAGTAAACGCACTTCATTTGCAAATGACTGCATTTTTATTTTTATTTATGTTTTACACAGCAACCCATTTTTTTGGAATCAGGTGCAATTCCACAGTGTAAACATACTCAATTTCAAGTACTTACTTACAGTAGCAGCCATGTTAAGTTGTGGGATGGGCCGTGACTGGGCCCAGGCCGATCTCTGTCTGACCCGCACCTGGTCCATTTTATGTGTTTGAAAGAGAGTGTTTCCCACACTGAGCGTGTTTATAATGAAGTGTAATGATCACTTCATAAAGTCATGGAAATATTATGCTGAAGCATTTCGTAAAACACAGATGTTGTTTTTATGCATTAGTTAAGATAAAATCTAGGTTATTTTTCAAATTTAGCTAGCGAGCATGTGCAGACGTCAGGGTAGCAGGGGTCACCTGTTCTGAGTCTCGGAACCCGGTGTGACGTGAGACAGACCTCTTCATTACACTTGTGTGTAAATGTTCAAACGTAAGCTTGTTCCATTCACATGAGTGTTTTGGAAGCGACACATCAGTCATAAAAAAAACCTGTCAGAACCACAGAGAGTTTCAGGAAGGAGAGACAGCTTCCTCACTTCATGTACACATTTTCACCTGTCCTCAGGTGTTCAGCTTGAATAGCCCATACACCAGCTCAGCCACGAAAAATTCCTCTAATTGCACAAGTGTTTTGTGAATGGAGTGTTCAAACCTATTTCACTGTCATTGTTAATACAGTGTAAAAAAAAAAAAAAAAATATGTGAATAATAACTAGTGACAACTAGATGGAAGGCAAACACTATTACAGTTCCAACAACTACTTCAAGTCTGGGAAAGACACAACACACTAACCATGGCCTCAACAAAGAAACAGGACTCTGCAGCAGACTGTGGCCATCACACACTGCTTTATCTGCCAGTGTGTTCCTGTGAGGAAGGTGCCATCTCATGGTGACACCCTGCAATTGAATGAATAGCGTGGGCGTGTTTACTCTGACACACCTTCTCAGGCAACAGGAGGTGGGGGTGGGGGGACCAGTACTGGACAAAAGCTGAAACTGGATCCAAGCCCACTGGCAGCCAGGAAGCCTCCGGCTAGGAGCAGCACTTAACAGTGGAAATAAAAGTTTGTCAGTATAGGCAGCAAAATATTCTTAGTATCAAAAGAGAAGTTCTCATCATGCAAAATATAGCCACATTCCAAATGTTATATTCATCATGTACTGAGGAGCATTGTTACTGATTCATTCACAGGTACCAGAAGCATCCTTTTACTATACTGATGGGTCGTCCTATCTATAACAATGCATATTTTACTGATCAGAAGATTCACTTAAAAATGCAATATACAATACAATATTGACACTGGAAGTAACTTGGAAATTTTGATGAAACTACAAGTAGAAAGTACTATGTTTCCCATCTGGAATGTTATTGTATAGAACTGGAAAGTACAAGTAGCTCAAATCTGTGCTTAAGAACAGCACTTCAGTAAATCTGCTCAGTACTGATGTGTTTATTCACTGATGTCACGTCAGTCATGACAAACAAAAAGAGGAGTCTTGCCATAATATTGCAGGGGGAAAGTTACTGTGCTGTCGTGGCGTTTCATTCACATCTTAATGAGAATTTATCAACTTTATTGTTCACAGTGATCTTCCTCACGACACGTGTCACAATTCATCATTTGCGTTACAACACCCGAGGGTTCATGTATTAAACTGCTGCAGTAATTGATAACTCACAGCTTGTGAATGTACAATTCTGCTGCTCAGTTGAAGTGGTTAACTTACCAAATATCAAACCTTAGCTAAATAGGTAAGAAGCGCTACAGTGACATTGTATGAAAACAGCAACAATAAAGCAGCCATCCATTTCAAGCATTGTCAAAACAACATAAGACAACAGACGCACATTATTAACCTGTTTTCTGCAGTTAGTCATGTTTGTTCAGCAGGCTGTTCTCATATATTTGTAGGTGTCACATTACCAAATAATGTTTTGTTGATTGCTTCCTGACAGTTCCCAAGACTGGCAGATGGGTTTGATAGCAGCGTAGCTTCGGAGTCAATGCTAAAAAGATATATGATGTCACAAATTCCTGCAGATGATCTGCTTCGGTTTCACACCGCAAACAAACTCCACCAGCTTGGAAGCAGACTTTTCATTTGTGGCGGTCTCGGTCCAGTTGTTAAGTCAGCACAGGAGTTTGACGGACAGCTTGCACACAGGCTGAAGTAACCAAACAGGCCAAAGCACATGTGTTAAACTGAGCCGGAACTAACAGGTTCGCTGTTAAAGCAAAGTATATGGAGTTGTCAGGGTGTTTCAATGCAATGCTGTCATTTCAACTATCCAGCAACCGGTCTAGAACATGTATTAATGTATTTTGTATGTGGTAGGTGTCCATAGATTAACACAGGAGATGTCAGGTAGCTCATGACAATATGATAATAAATGCCATACAGTAATTGAGGGGTTGACTACATTGAGATCACATCAGGGACGATTCTAAAAATTCAGCACTGTGCTGTCGATGACTGAATACAGTGTAGAGACGTGAACATCCATCCATCATCCATCAACACCTTAAGGCTGACAGACCAAGGCTGAGCCAAGAATGCTTTGAGGAACATCCAGATGGGCACTTCTGGAATGGGCCTGGATGCATCATTCATATATTTTATTATTTTCTTTTATTCAATTTTTAACAGTTTTTATGTCCATTGTCTTTTCTATGCGAAGCACTCACTTGGTGCATGTGAGTTCCTTCGTATAAAGCTGTAATCCCTGTATGTATTATTATTAATGGATCATAGCTTGTGTGACAGTATCACAGTCAGGTACTTTATACTCAAAACTTTTGAGTATTTGTTCCAGTACTGCAATGCATGATTTTACATTGGCTAATAGAAAGAACACCATCTGCACTGAATATAAGAGCCAATACTTTTCTCTTTTTAGAGTTATAAATCCTGGTGCTGTTATGCAGTTTTTGATAATGCCACAACCAAATAAGTGTTAGAAACACTGATTTCCCTCTGATAGAGCTGGAAAATTAGGCTTTCTGATCAAAATATGCAATAATCCAATTAATTACCAGACAACCTAAATGTAGCTTTGACAGCAATTACATGTTCAGATGTGACGTTAAGATGAACGGTCAAGCAAAATTCAATTTTTTTGCAAGCTGATAGCAGAAACTGAAAACAATCTCAAACACTGGCTGACTTTGGTTACATGACTTAAAGTAAATGTAGTGAAACCTTTTCAATCAAATTCAAATGCTAAACACCTTAACCCACAGCATCCTATATGATAAATGGCTGTAGATAGACAGTGAAGACACTACTATAATGAATTGCGATGACTATTTGTTAGTGAAATAATGGGTCCAGGTGTAATGTTGAGAGTATTTAACATTTGAAGCACCAGGCAGGAAAGTACATACTGCAAATCATTTAAAATATGTCAAAAAGGCAGCACAGATGTCAGTCTGTGCTGTCATACTGTTTTCTAGGCAGTTTTTCAGGCCTTCAGGCTTTGGAAGCAGAATGACCTCTGACCTTCAGGCTAGACTCCAGCAACACTCCTGTCTGGGATGCATGTTTGGACATATCTGCTTTGACTTCAGCTTAAGAGCTGAGACGGGCCTCAGTCAACTTTACTACCAGTGTTGTACCAATAGGTGGCAGTCTTAGATCATCTATTGGCTGGCAGGAGTGGGTCACTCTCACTCCAGAGGTGATGATTACGGGATGTCTGTGTTCTGACTCTTCAGATGATCTATGACGAAATGTTTTTTTACTGATTTTTATTAAATGTACAGTTTAGGATGCACAACAGCAACCATCCACACTGACCTCTGACCAGTTCTGACTGAACAAAAGACAAATGAGGTGCAGGTATTGTGATTGTGTTAAAGTTTGAGCTTCTGCAGGTCTTTGTCTTTGTGATGAGCATCAGTGCTCATGCTTATCCCATATAATATTCCATAGAAACAAACAAAAACTCTAAAGGCATTCATGAACTGACAACATCACTGTGTACATCTCCTGCTGACAGAGGAGCTGCACATATTAGCAAACAAACATCAACAACCTATGCGCACAGCCTATGAGGCGAACTCTCTGAGGGACACGCCCCCAATTTTCCACATATAGGTCATAAAGGGGTATGATGTCTGCTGCGGCTCTGGAGAGGCTTTGTCATGTCTCACAAAATAACCCACATGATGCCAGGTGAAGCTCTTACCTCAGCTTAGACTGTGTTACAGCGTGGGGGGGAGCTTTTACCAGGCGGCAGGGTCTGACTAAAAGATGCTGTTTGCTGAGAAAATGAACAATAGGAACAAATAAGAACTCTGAACCACGTCACATGAGCTTCACCAGAAGAAGTTTGTCCATTTGTATGTAATTATAGTTGTTTTTTTGTTGTTGTTGCTTTTTTTTTTTTTTTTTTGTCTGAGCATTATTAATGCTTCTTATCCAGTCCTTGGCTGAAAATTGGTTGCATCATGGGGAATGTCGGACTTACTGTTTTGGAGCTTGACTCATAGTGGAGATAAAGGCAGGATATCTCAGCCAGCTGCATCATTTTGACTTTTCTTTTCTTTTTTTTTATTGTGTTTCTTGTGAGTCCCTCAATGTTACAGAGGTGCCATACTAACTTGCTGCAAAACCTGTTTAAATTGCTGAATTTTACACACATTTACGCTTAAATATGTATGAATTATACTTCCTGCATCTGCTGAGGTGCAAGGCTCACTGTGATGGAAAAGTTCTGTCCATGTCTGTAAGGGTCCACATGGTCATCCACTCCAGCTTGGAGTTTATGACTGCATGGACTGAAGTTTGAACCAAAATGTCTGCCTGTGTAACCACCCAGAGTAGAACACTGGATTCATTTTGTTGAAGAAAACTGTGACTAAATATGACGACAAAGACTAAAAATGAAAGACTAAAATGTGGTTCTAATAAGAAAAAACTATAAAAATCTCACTTTATTTTCATTGATAAACAAGAGGAGATTAATTAGCATTATTTTTGTTTTTTCTGTGCAGTAGTTTCATGTCCTGTGCTGCACTCATGACTACACCAGCAGCACACAATGAGCACAATCAGTGTGTGTGGGAGAGAGTGTGTGTTGGTTATATGTAAGGTGCTGACATGAAACTGTAGCAGGGTGAACAGCCTGCTAAAACACCTCCCATCCATAAACAACAACACCTGAGCAGCTAACTTACTCACTGATGTATTTTGGCATGTATTTAATGACATGAAAACACTGTTTATTCGTCCTTCACATCAGCATGAAAATGAATTTGGTCTCTGATGCTGTCAATTTAAGGAATACATTCAGACACTTTCTACAAAGCCGCTCTCTTAATCTTTCAGCCTGTGTTTTTAGGTAATGATGAGAACATTTAATTCAGCAGCTTTACTCCTGAACTCATTTATTCCTACACAAGATCTTGAATTGAACATTGTGTTGTGTTGCTACTGTAATGAACTGACTTCTTGTCAGCTGACTGCCGCAGCACCAAGTCACATGGCAGTGAGAACCTTTAACATTTGGCTCCTGATGATATACGTTCCTCCATCATGTCTAACACAAGCCATCAGCTGCAGTAAGCCATATATGTCTGAGTGTCTGGCAGCATCTGGACTGAATCCACTCTCACTGATGCTGGTCACTGTTCCCTAACACCCCTTAATCCACGGAGAGATCTCTCTTGCACACACACTCACACACTCACACACACACAGAATCAAGCAGACACATGCATGCTCACACATACAGAACTGACAGTCAACACTAACAACACACACCTACACAGACTTAAAACTACAGGTTCATACCTAAATAGATAAATACACACTTATAAGGAGACAGACAGAATGACACACACATCGAACTGCTGGTTTAAGTCATCAGGGGACGACAAGTGCGTGCGCACACACACACACACACACACACACACACACACACACACACACACACACACACACACACACTCTTCCCCAGAAAGCCCACCACCAGGCTCGCTCTGAGCACTAGGAGAGGGAAAATGTGTTTTGTTGCTTAGGAACAGTTTGCCTTGCATCTCGGCAGGGGGTCTCCTTTTGAATATCATTATGTCCCCCTCGATTGGGAAGGACGACACATTTTTCTTTTCTGCCAATATTTATCTTCCGCTCCACTCGCTCTCCAGAGGCCCACAAAAACGTTTTCATTGATTAAAGGCGGTGGAAGGCAGATTCCGCCGCCAGACGCCTCACCTCTTTTAATGTAAATTTATCAAAACGGCTGCACGGCGCCATGGCAGGTGTCAAGGTTAGGAGTAGCAATGCTTTGCTTTGCCCCCCCACCACACACACACACACACACACACACACACACACACACACACACACACAGGCAAACACACAGACAACAACAAAACAACTGCACCACCATTTTTTAAACCTGTATTTGTTTACATGTTGTCAAATTGGCTCCATTAAAGTGTGCTGAATTAGCTACTGTATTAGCTGCCTGCACTGTACCCATGGATGCACAGATAACTGTGACTGGACTATTTTGATTGTAAGAAAACCTCAACGCAGGATCACTCTCAGGTGAAGTTCTGAAGTTTGTATGAGCATCTGTTTTCTCTGATTCCTAAATGTAGTTATGAACGTTTATTTGCAAAGGTATAATGACATCCTCAGAAAGCGTAAGCCAAATATAAGTACCTTAATCTCCTCTTCGATCTGTGTCAGTGCTGTAGCTCCACCTGCTGACCATTCTGATGAGCAATCAAAGCAGCTAAACTGCAATAACTTACTTCCTGTTCTTAGAGGAAGTATCCTCATGTCTCTCCCTCTGCAACCCCACCTCACAGTTAAAAAAACCTCTGCCTTAAGGCACACAAATTGAAGAGATTAATGTAGAAATACACACCATGTGAACACAATATTAACTTGATTAAGCTATTAGACGTATTTTCTTAAAGCAGGTCCTTCTACGAGATGAAGAGTCAAGATTTGTTATTAACTCAAGAAAAACAACAGTAAACAACAAATATTTGGTGCTAAAACACAGTAAAAAGTTGTTGTAACTGTGCACGTAAAGATTTTTAACCCTGAAATTTAACCATCAACTTTTAACCCTGTTTAGCATTACCCTGCAAAGGTGTTTACCAGTTAGTTAAAGTGCTGTCTTGGCTACTTGAAGTACAAATGTTTGATTAGGAACAATACACCTCCTGTAACAACTTGACGTTGCAGTGGAAAGGCTAGGTAGAAAAGGGCACATTGATTGTTATATCCTTGGTGACGTCATGAGGATTCCCCTGATTCTTGGTGGCTCTCGTCCAATGGGAAACCAGGGAACCATTCGAACTGAATCTTGCACTCAGGTGGGATTCACAGGGTCTGACGGGACGTTGGAGGTGTTTCATTGTTCAGGCTTTTGCCTTCACATGTGGGCCTGTCTTTGTTCGCCCATGTGGTGAGGTCCCAACACAGCCGTTTGCTGGCCGACTGCTGTCAGTCCATTTTACAACAATCAATTCTTTAAACTTTAAACTTTCACCATGCTCCGAATTTGGTATTTTGACAGCATGGCTGTCAGTTTATCTTTTGAAACATTTAGTATGAAAAACCAAGACCCTTGTGAATGAGAGATTTATCACCTAACAGAAACAGTTGTAGGGATTCTGGTCAAGGCTTTTTGAGTCACTCTTTTTTTTTTTTTTTTTTAAATCTTTCTAGGAATAGCCGCTACTTTGCTACATTTCCAAAGTGCGTTATCTAGCATTAAACCCATTTAAAACTGTTTAAGTATAATACATATGTAATGGATGAACTTGCATCCCTTGTAGCCCAGCCTACATTTGAGATCACATCTTGTCATCGATTAACTTTTTTTTACATTTTTAAAATGCTCAAAAAATTTTCTCAAAAATTTCTTCCCAGCATCCCAATAGACCATCTCTTGCAGTTGTTCCATCACTGTCATATTTCCAGTTGTATCATGTCTTCCCACTGTATCACTTCCTGTCAAGACTCTTGAGCTCCTTCATCATTAAACAAACAGACCTGGAGTCTCAATAAGTGCACTGACATTTGCTCACATCTCCACATGCAGCTGCAGTTTGACAGTCTTTGTGAACGAGCCAAATTTGGATTTCACTGGGAGTATACATGGAGCCTTAACTCGCCTGCTCCCCGCTTCCACTCCTGTCGTCTGTTTCGCAAAAGTTGGCACAGCCACAAGAGCCCTGCAGAAGCGATCCCCTCCTCCTCTTCACTCCCTATTTCCCCAGTAATGAATGGGCATGTGTCATTCCAACAAGCAGGCCAACACAAGAGAGGAAGAGGAGCAGTCTGCTTCCTCTTTTCCACTAATGAGTACCAGCAGCCTCTTGGCTTTATCAAAGGAGAATGTCTTCGGGAACCAGTCAGTGCAGGCCGCAATACATTCATCTTTGTCTATACAACAGGATGTTTATACAGTATCCTCATGACATATAAGAGTTAGTAATTCCAGTGGAAGCGTATATGTGAATGTTTATAGTCTCCAGAGGATGTTTCCAATTGTTTCACACGCCACATTTGGGTCAAACTGTCCCATCATCAACACTGTCCATGAAAGGTTGCGGTAGATGTTCAGGGTCTTCATGCTTTATGGGACCCCTGACTTCCATTTAGTATCACCATTATGTTTCTACACAGAGATATCTAATGTGCAGATTGTCATTAAATGTATTTTTATTTACATTTACAGTCATGCTTCCCTCAGGATGAATTGTAATAAAGTTGGTGATCCTTGACTTTTCATCCAGCCTCCACCATCAGGTCAACACATTGATTTGTCCAATACTTTATGACCAAATTCCTGAAACGCTAACATTCCCTATTATGTGTTTAGTGCTAACTGGCAAGTGTCGGCATGCTAACAAGCTAAGCCATGTTGGTAAACATGGTAAACAACCTGCTGAAAATCACCTGTGTAGAAGGTAAGCACAACTCCCAAGGTGCATTTCAGTCTAAACATCCAATCACAGAGCTTATGATCTGGTTGCATTGTGTGAGCTCTGAATGGGCATTGCCATTGTCAAAGTAACAGAGAAAATGTGACTTCTCAGAGAGAGGAAATAATAGAGGAAGTAGAGGAAATAATAGAGCTAATGGTGACAACATGAAGCTGCAGTATCATGAAATGATCCAGGAAGAAGCCTTGGAAACAAAGCCAAATAGATGTACAAGTATTTTTCGTTACTGCAGAATATATTTAACTATATGACATTTCTGATTATGGCAAAGTACGCCAACTTCAAGTTCATGCAACATTAGCTGAGCATGAAGGACCTTAGGGTTAAGATTAAATTAGTTTTAGATTAATATGTTACAGCTTGATACTGGTAAGGGTAAAGTGGATATGGAACTACGGAGCAGGATGTGGGTTTAAAGAACTTATGTAATAAATCAAATGTCCTCACTTGTGTCCAAAGACAAACATATGTGTGTGCAGTGGGAGGGGGACCAGAGGAGAAGCAGAGAGCACCCAGAGGACGCTGCGAGGGGCGGAACAGCCCCCGCCGGGCCCGGTCCTCAGGACGGATGGATGGAGGGATTGTGTTGACAAGGGGGAAAGACGAAGAGGAGGAGGAGGAGGAGAGGCAGCCACACATTCAGCAGGGAGGCTGAGAGCATCGGCCAGAAACTCATCAAACCGATGGAAACACCTCCAACAGCCCAGCAACAGCAGGATGCGTGTGTGTGTGTGTGTGTGTGTGTGTGTGTGTGTGTGTGTGTGTGTGTGTGTGTGTGTGTGTGTGTGTGAGATGTGGATACTTTAAGGGAGCCAGCGGTGTGTGTGTTTGTGTGTGTGCGAGCTTGGAGAAGTTGGGAATGTTTCTGGGTGATGGATGGGAGCATTGAGGGAGGCTTCGTTCAACTATTGTTCATTAGTAAAGTACACAACTGTCCTGCCTAATTGCTCAGCCATAATGTCAGACTGCGATGAATGATTACAACCAGCACTGACCTATTCCTTCCATCAGTGGTGGGGAAAACTTCACCTTATCATCCCTCAAGGGACGAGGCAGGAGACGATACACTGTGTGCATGCCTCAAAAGTGTAGTCTGTATTTTTATGCAAAGTTGTAGAAACAGTTTTTTATTTTAAAAATATGAATGATTACATCTTGAACTTGATTTTTTTTTTTTTTTTTTTTAATGTGGCTCTTTGGTTGGCAGTTTCTGTCCAGAAATGCACAATACCTGTTATAGATATTCATGGTCCTCAGATGGTGATTATTAATGAAGGCTGGATCAGGCCAGACTTTCCCCTTTCCCCATAATATGGCATCATGACAGATAATAGCCTGATTTCCATTAAATTTGTTGCAGATATTAATCGTGCCTAAATAAAATAAACCCTAATGTATTCACTTTTCATCCATCATGACCATCATACAAATGAAATACACCACTTTACAGATTGCCATGAATATTTCATAGCAAATGCATGCTCCCATAGGATGAACCCTTTCCATTTTGGAAGCTTAATGGAATTTACTCTGGTGCCAACCTCAGGAGAAGTTTAACATTTTATCTAAAGCCCCTTTCACACATGCAGTCTATCCCTGAAATGTTCAGGAGCAATCATGTGTGAATGGGAGCAGGGATCGGTATTCAGGGAAATCTGCGCAGCTAATTTCTCACCACAACACCTCGTAACATTTCAGGAAAAATGCCACTTCAGCTGTGTGAATGAAAGCGGTAACATCGCAGCAACAAGGACGTAAAGGGATACATCTGTCTGACGTAATGAACCAATCACAAGACTCCACGGATGACGTATTTGAATCCTTTAGTAGAAAATATAAAAACATTACTTGTCTGACAAACTTGTTGAATACTAAATACATCACAAGAGCACTAGACAAAACCAGCTCCTCTTCCACCAAATAATAAAGAGACATCTTCCAAAGTGGCCTTGCCCCAGATTCTTTGTCTGTTGAGTTTTGTGGTGGTTGGCAACCATAAGTGTTGCGTTATCACCATTTGCTGGACTGTCCCTTGCCTCAAAGGACAATGTTCCTGAATCAAGCTGCATGTGTGAATAGTGAAAATTACTAGCAGTGCCTAAAAGGTCATCCAAGTAATTTAACAGGAACTATGTGTGAAAGAGGTTTAGGAATAGACAATTATCATCATCTTGTTGTTCCCTCCCTCCGACATGTTAATATTCTGTGAGGAAGAAACCTCTTGGATGAACGGTGAAACATTTCAATGGATTATTCATTTTGTCTTGACATATTTGCCCCAAATTCACTACTTGTGTTTGCTTTTATGAAGCTTTCCTCATTAATGATGCAGTATGCAGTGTCAATACTTATATGTGTCTGTGTGTATGTTGATATTCATGCCTTGCCCTCACTCCTTTAAGTATGATAAAGTTGGCCCGGTCCTGTCATGGACGCCGCCCTACTCCCACTGCCCAGGCATCTGCCTCCTCTGCCTCTGCCATCAGGACTGGATCAGGTTCAGATCACCCAGGCTTCAGGGAAGGTTGGAGGAGGGGATCCAATCAATGGGCTTGCGTTTGGGCTAGAAACCATTCCTGGGGCCACTTTGGCTGGAGGAGAGGGAGGTTGGGAGGCCGCCATGCCCACATGGGTTATGATGGAGGAGGTCGAGGAGGAGGAGGTGCAGGTGGATGAAGACAAGGTGATGAAACATCAGGTGAAGTTGGGGGTTGGGGGGCAGTCACATGCTGCTGTCAGTCTGGTTCCACACACACAGAAAAATCACACCCACCTCCCTCTCTGGCTTGGGGGCAGTAGAGAGAGTGTGTGTGCGTGTGTGTGTGTATGTGTGTGTGTGTGTGTGTGTGTGTGTGTGTGTGTGTGTGTGTGGGTGGAGGGGGTTATGTTCGGGTGCACTGGGTGTGAATCTCAGATCCCATGGAGGGAAGGCAGAGATCTCCCCTGCTAAATCCACTCGTCTGATCTCATCTGTCAATCACTGGATCTTTCACAAGTGTGGGGGAGGGGAGGCGGAGCAGGCTGCTGTGGGTGTATTAGTCATGAGAGTGACGAAACTGATATTGTCACATCCAGCACAGCAGATCACAGCACATATAGGTCTACTTTATCTGCACACACCTTACCTTGTAGTTTGATGCCCTGCAGCCTTCAGACCACAGCAGGAAGTACAAATCCGCAGAGGCTGCAAGTACAACTAACTCTCTCACTGTAGACTCCATCATGAAGTTACTACGTCAGCTTTAGCATTAGCTATGTGCAAGTCATGAGCCTTGTTTGATCTTAACTTGTGCATACAAATAGTTAAATAATTTTTCTGGGTGTAATAATTGATTTCTTGTTTTCATAATGTTGGAATGTAATAAACACAAGTGATATCAGGGAAATAGCAGTTATACAGCTTGCTGTTTCACTATTTGTTGCTGGCTTGTCTGATGTTATTTTATTTTATTTTTTATTTTTATTACGTAGGCAACATGCTCTAATTTTGGTTCCTCATACACACAGATCTCGCCACACTTTAAATCAAACTTGGTAAATGAATACAGGCCGATAAATAAATGAAAATGAATGGAGGCACTGTGTATGATATGAGATTCAATTTTATTGTAAATTACAGGGACTGAGCAACAAACAACCATATCAACAGCAAATTCACTGTACTGTGTACTTTTTGCAGGAGTTTGAACTCCAGAGTTTATCTTGCCAAGCTGAGCTTATAGTGTAGTCTTCATTCAGAGAGGCTCACTGGTAGTTTAGCTGGACAACCTTAAGCACCAAACCACTGAAAATAACTGAAAACTAAAACACTCTCTGTATGTGAGCCTGTTCCTCTGCTCGTACAGCAGCTTGTACAGCCATGCAGACCTCCTGACACACACATCCACCTCCTGTTTACTGTAGCTGGATGCTCTGTGTTTCACATTGTGTTGCTGCTGAACGTCCGCCTGCCTGCCTTTGCTTCTCAACTGATTAATGCAGATGGAACTTGGCTGAGTCCATGGCTGCTACCAATGTCAGAGTAATGACGCTACATCCCTACACACACACACACACACACACACACACACACACACACCTCTGAGGAGTGTCCTACAATGCATCACTGTGAACATTAAGTGATGATGGAAGACAAGCAAACAGGGATTTGCAACACAGACACACACACATAGCTCTAGAGTGAGTGTTGTAAGAAGAGGAGGGGGTGAGGGTGTGTGTGTGTGTGTATGTATGTGTGTGTGTGTGTGGGGGGGGGGTTCAGAAGGGTGCGGGGTGGGGAGGGCAGTTCTCTTCATTTCTAGGTGATTCACGTTTGAAGTGGGCTTGCAAAATTGCTTTATGGAAAGTGGCGAGCGGCTCGGCGGGAACATTAGGCAGGAAGCAGCGGGGAGGCCGGCGTTTCATTAGGGAGCTCTACTCCGCCTTTATTACCCGGATTTGGAGTTTTATGGTTATCATTATTTGTGATAGAATTATTATTCACATATATCTGCTAGTCAGCTGTTTGGGTTTGGGACACTGGGACACAGCGTCTGTGTGACTAAATCCACCAGTGCTTTCTGAGGTGATCTGTACAAGGTTAGCCAGCTTCCCCCTCTGCGTCGCGCGCGCGTGTGTGTGTGTGTGTGTGTGTGTGTGTGTGTGTGTGCGAGCACAGGCTGCAGCCATGCTGTCAGCTCGTCAATCGGCCTCGGCGGGTAATGTCTCAGAGGTGTCCGCGGCGAGGTGGGAGCGGCTGGCGTTGGCGAGGCAGCGCTGGATGATCTCCGACTGAAACCTCACCTGAGTCTCCATCAGAAAGTCGTCCTGGTGATCACACACAAAAACACCAGCCATTAAAATCTTCACGAGGCGTCAGTATTGGCAAAATGCCCTTTGATATACACACACAGAGATGACATCTCTCAGATAGAAAATAAACAGGATCTCCTTTTGTTTGTTTGACTGACTGCTGAAAAGACCTTGATCCTTGATTTGTGTAATTCTTTTCACAAGGAGGTTTACGGTCTCTAAAATGCAACTGTTGTCAAGGGAACGACAACTTTGTAACTACCTCTGTTATTCAAGGATCAGTCTATGTCATATTAACTTATGACATGGCCGCTTGTCACATTAGGTGATCACAGAGACATGGCAGACTGCATGTTGGACCCCTCCCCGTCTTTCATGGGTTGTAGCCTACACAGGTGATCAGGAAGGAGGTACCAGTGCCCAGTGTCATTTGACAGCACCAACAAGACCTCAAGTCCTCTTTCTCTTTTTTCTCTTCTGCCTGGAGAAGGGCTCTGTGTTCTTATTGGTCAGCATCATGGAACAGGTCATAGAGGTCAGATTCAGTGAGAGAAGCTGCAAATGTTTGTGCTACTAGTCTTTTTGTCAGTATGCAGTCAAGTGTTCCAGATGCTGGGACGTTACATTAATCGCGATAAAATGAGCTACTGGCGCTGCAGGTCTGTCAGGTTGGGCTGTCATCAGCTCGATATTGTGCTGCTTTGTGAGCCCAGAATTAATTTTATCTTGTGGAACTATTTTATGTGATTTCTTGACATAAGATAGCACTCTTGAAAAATGGCAAAATAAGGAGTATTTCTTTCAAAAAGTTTATTCCAACTTATTTTCATAGTTTTGTCCAAATTTCCATCAGCTCTGATAACATGATACTCACAAAGTTAACTGCTCCTCCAGAGAAGTGTGACTGACGTCGGGGTTTGATTTGACTCAGTCTGTTGAGTCAGTATTGATACTGCTACAGTACCTGGTGCCTTATTAAGTGGATCCTGATCCACATTAGAGATGTCATTATAAAATTTGCTGTTTCTGCAATGCACAGCGTGGTGTCGATTTGAAATCTGGGAAACAGAGGGCACTGGGGTTGCACTTGTTCGTGGTATGGACAGATACCTTGAGCTGAGATCAGAACAGGTGATGGGAGAGTAAAAAGTCTGATTGTTGCGTCCACGCTGAAAACACATCAAATCGTCTCACTGCTTGTGTTTCTTGCGTTTTTGTGATGTCACCTTGTTCCAGGACTCAGCAAGCAACTTGATAAGAACAGAATCATTATTACCAATAATGAAAGGATGAGAGAAACTATGCAGATAAGACCTAAATGCTCAATTAGCTCATCATTGTCTAAAATGCAAGGGGCTCATCCTCTGAGGAGAATAAATGTGTATCAACTCCATGACAGCCTGCCCATTACATTTTTATATTTCTTGTGTTATTGTGGAAGTTTTCACCTGATGGTGGCACTTCAGGTCATAGAATCACTAAAATGATTAGAATTCATCATCTGGGAGCGATTCATGGGGATCTGGTCAGAGTAGTTGTAAAGACGTTATGTGTGTTGAGCGGACAGAGCGACATCGCCCTCCTCGCTATCGGAGCAAAACTCTCCTTTGTGATTAATCGTTGTAATATACTTCAACGGTACCCACTTTCCATCAGCCTGCTTTATTTGCTCCTCTTCAGTTTCTGCTTTCCTACATCGAAGTGTATTCCCAGTTATCTTCAGACAATAAAAAAAAAGCACCTCCAAACACCAGACAAAACAGGATGCAGAATTTTGCCAAACTAAATGCGGATGAGAGGACAAGAAGAAGAGAGGAGTGGAGAGGTGACAGAGGAGAGAAAGGAAAGGCTGGGGAATGAAAGGACAGAGCAGGAGACAGGCAGTGTGCTGACTCCTGGCTAGCTGCTGGTCGCCAGAATCACTGATGCACTTTCCCGCCTCATAAATTATCGCTGTGATGACGGGTGTGATGCTGTCAGGAAAGCCCAGCATCCCAAAAACCAACAGCAGCAGCAGCAGGTCTGGACGGCAGCTCAAGCCAGCTTCTCTCTGTCATCACTCTCAGCTTTGTCTTTTCAAACACATGGAAATAGATTATGACACCAAGACCAGCAACTCTGAAAATATCCATTTATGGTTGTCAAGAACGCAAAGGGAACGAAGCATGAGCGGACCTGAAGTGTGATAAACAAGTGGCACCGTCATTGAAACACCTGTCAATCACGAAAACACCCTGAAACATATTTTTATTTAAAGCTGTACTGATAAATGTGTCTATGTTAATAATAGATCAAATGAAAATGCAGTGTGAAAGAGGTCACTGCTGAAAAATTCACAGGGAATCATCACTCAACCCCGCAGCTCTGCTCAGCATTTTAGCCTCTTTCAGCTCTGTGTTTTGCTTTTTTTCCTGCCTGCAAACTCTAGCCTGGTTCCAAACGTCTTCCCCACCCACATCTCTGATATGTTCAGATTCAGTTGGATCTGCTGCTGTCCCTCTTTGAACACCTGAATCGCTCGAGCACACACAGTGGAATAAATGAACTAGCATGAACCTGTGGCTTGGATTTCACACACAATCCATTAACCAGAATCACAGATATACAACCTACACGCCAACGTAAAAACACTGAAATTAAAAGCTAAAAACACAAAATACTGATTCCATCCCAGCCGTTTGGTGTAGCCTTAAAATGAAGCAGTGACTATTTGTGACCCAAAGTTATAAATAAAATAATATTAAAGAATGAATAAGACATAGAAATCATCCTGTCATCCCTCTGATTTATTCTGCGACCTCTGTGGGGGTCCTGACCCCCTGTGGGGAAACACTTGAACATACCTTTTTGGTCATTAATCGTCACTGACACTGATTTTTTGTGTCATCAGGTGTGACATCACCGTCCAAAAGTAAAACCAGCTGCCTTAAAAAAACGAACCTTTTCCCCACCGAAACATTAACTTTCTAAGCTGCAGCAGGCTCTTCGCTTTTCTCCTCCCTTCCTCCTTTCTGTTCACCTCCACCTCCTCCTCCTCCCCCTCCTCCCACCCTCCTCCCCTCAGTGGTGGCGGTCTGCAGCAGAGCAGTTAATAAAGAGATTGATTATCGGCCTGTCAGGAAGTGACAGTTGGACAGGGCTGCTCTGCGTGAATGACAGAGGGCACGCTCACCACGCAGCAGCCCGCCTGACACACACACACACACACACACACACACACACACACACACACGCACGCACACCCAGATGCCTTTGCCAACACTGGGGGTAGGTGAGGTGGTGGAGAAGGAGGATGTATGGGGGGCTGGATGGGTGAGAGGCGGGCATGTGGAGAACAGCAATGCAACCTTCTGCTGGTGGAGGAGGTTCGTCTGTGTGTGTGTGTGTGTGTGTGTGTGTGTGTGTGTGTGTGTGTGTGTGTGTGTGCTGTTGTGGTGGTGATGGTGGTGGTGGTGGGGGGCGGTCAGAGTTCACAGCCACTGCCTTCTGGTGAGAGAGTCAGAGGGATGCCAATGATGCCATACACAAGACCCAAAAGGGTCAACAGAGACTCAGGACCACACTGACTCACACACACACACACACACACACACGCACACACACAGTGCTGGCTATCTGTGAGCACAAGACAAACCCAGCATACAGCTGATTTATACACTCACGTCCTACCAGCACACACACACAGGTGCACTGGTAAATGCCAGTGGGTAAACTCAACACATCACACTGACGAATGAAGCTTGTTGGCATGTTGCATTTGAGTCTGTATAGCTCAGAGCTGTGAGGTAGTAGTTTTGGTTTAGTGGCCAAAGTTAAATCTGCTCAAAAGGATGCTTTCCTATACACAATCCTTATTGATTACCGAGTGTCTGTTAATGACATGCTCCAAATCCTTCTCTCGATAGCGGTGTAACATCCACATTTTGGACATTCCCATTTTCCCATAATGCCACAGTGGTGCTCATCAGCAAAGGTTCCATAGACCTGCTTGAACTGTCAATTTCAATGTAACTCAAAGCCTTTGGCCTCCTTGATTTTGTGGCACCATTAAAATCAGTCAGATCAGGAGGTACATCTTTAACAGAGGTCACTATTTATGTAAAGCAGTGAGAGTATTTTGCACACAGAACTTTGTATGAGACACCATTTACTGTATTTCATTAAAAGACACATTTGTAAAGTGCATCATGACAGTGTTTAATGACTGTATCTGATATTAAACAGGCTGAAAGGAAGAACAGATCTGATTTTCACATGTACTTTCTTTAAATCATTTTTTTTTTCAACCTGTCCACTCAATCCTTCTTTCAGCATACTGTTCTCTTTTCATTTACTCATTCTCTAAAATCTATTTTTGTTCTTATGACACAGCTCACTTGGCATTTTATTTAGGGTAATCTCTATAATGTGTTGCCATCACAGGATAATCCATGTATGTAAGTACACACACTAGGGTTGGTCAAGTGGATGATTATATAGGCTTTCCTTCAGTAGCACAAGAGAGGCAGGGAGGGAAAAGCAGCGTGTAGAGGCAGAATATTTTCATATCGAACTGTAAATTAAAGGTTTATTTCCACCAAACCAGAGTTGGTGATTGTTGGAACAGTGGGAAGACAAACCACGATGGTTTTGGTGAATTTTATTTTGCTTCTGTCGAGTACTAAAAAACTACAGAACCAAAGGAGGCGTCCTCATGGCAGGTGAACGAAATGAACCGGTCTTCTCTTTGCTAGTGTGTGGAGCTGGGAATCCCCCACCGCCAGCACACACACACACACACACACACACACACACACACACACACACACACACACACACACACACGCACATGCACAAACAATTGAATTATACCTGGCCTCCGATGGCATCAAATCAAATCAACTTTATTTATATAGCAGATTTCATACAATGTAGGCTCAATGTGTGCAGTGGGAGCTGGTAAAGGCGGATCTGCCACCACTCCTATAACCCTTGAACACCTCCACAGACTGGAGGCAGCAGGGCAGAGGCGGAGAGTGTGCAGTTGTTATCCGGCCCTCTCCATAGCTCATTCATTGTTCAAGGGGAACGTGTGTCAAGGAGAGTGGAAGAAGAGTGGAGGAGGAGGAGGAGGAGGAGGGTGGGGTAGCTTCACCCGCTCTTTGTCTTCGAGACAAGAAGAGAACCCAGCCAGGAAAGTTGGTGGACCTCATGTAGTGATGACAGCACTCACTTACCATTTTTCCATACATCAGTATTAAATATCAGTATATCTCCAACCTGCCTCCGCAGTCACGTGGGATCTTTTTGGCAGTGCTCCGGCACAAAACAACCCCACAGTCAACATATAGCGAGCGGCTGTTGTAGCGGCGAGGAGCATATGCCACGTAATGAGGCTGACAAGGTGAAACACAAAGGAACAAGCTGCCCTCCCCCCCGTGGAAGAGGCCTGGGGGTGCTTTAGCTAAAGGAACACGGCTGACCTGAGTAAAGCAGGAGAGGTCAGAGGCCATGTTGGTTTGTAAAATGATCATCTGTGTGTTATATTTCACGCACTAAGTCTAATTATGGTATCGTACTTGGACAATAAATGTGGTGCCGTCATCTGAGCCGATTCAATAATGAACGTATCAACGACCGATACGTCTTCTTCCTCTGTGCCATAGAGCTGTTGACGTTTCCATCCTTTTTTGTTTGTGACCATTTAAATTAATGGAATATTTAGTCCTCGCTCACAGGTCATGGCCTCGGTGTGCATGTGTGTGAGCTGTTCATTCAGAGAGTGTTTCATTTGCAGGTTTTTAGAGGCCGAAAGAAATGAAATGATCCGTGTTTATATAACCTTTAGAACGGTGTCATTTTATGTCATGGAATTAGTTGACAATAATAAAAATAAAGAATATCACTAACCTTATCCTGTGAGTCATCGACATATACACCATGAAGCCACCATATAGCGGCTTGGCTGTAATTTACTGAATTATTCATGTTTAAATATTGATTTTGTTACATTTACATATTCCTCATCCATACATTGTTTTTGTGTAAAGTGTTGGTATGACAAGCTGATGTGGAAAAAAATGAAAACAAAAACAATATATCTACAATTCCATGACAGCTATGTTAATTACACCTGCTGATGTAGATCATGTGATATGACCGAAAGCTCCACAACAGCTGAGACTGTTTTCCAAATGACTCTTTCTTAATTCCATAAACTTTAAACTTCAGCATTTACAACCAATAACTAACAAAATAACTGTAAGTCAAGGTCCTCTAATTGGCTTCTTGTAAGCACATCTTGGCTTTGATAAAAGCCAGTAAGAGTTAAGATTACTTCATCAATCTGCTTTCCCCAAAGTCAAGAACAAACTGTTCATGTAATAACTGTGTTTTTAAAAACATGCTCAAGAGTGGCCATATCTACAGGATGAGTTAGGGGATATATACATTTACATTGTGGCTAAATCTCTAGCTGAGTTTTCTCCTTTCAACCTTCTCATTTTCATTTTAAATGTGTGATTCTTAATTAGATTGTCTTTGCAAAGAAACCCTTCACAGACAATGACTTCTATAAGGATCCATGTGAGATTCTTTCAGTGTCACAGCGATTTTTGTACACATTTCACTCTTTTTACCCAGTTGTGCTGCTTGCAGAGTAAATAAATACCTCAGTTTTTGCATCAAGCAGCATCTTTGACACCGTCTAGTCATTGTTTACGTGCCAAATGTTCCATCTTCTCCCATTTTCTTAAATCGACTTGCTAATTAAAGATATTTTAGTATCTGATTCCTTCTTGTGCATTTTGATGTCTAAAATTATGCCTCATGGGAATATCATGCCTTAATATATCTGTTTACTACATGGAATACAGGTGCCAGACTTTCAGCAAAGAAAAACTAATTTACTGATTTCACAAACACACACACACTCCTTCCCCCAATACACACTATGTACAATCAATACCTCAAGATTGAGTAAGTGAACTGCTGAGCCTGGAATCAAGATGTTTTTTTGTTTTTTTTTTTTCACCGACAGAGAAGAGGAGAGCGTTTCACACCCAGAAAAGGAGGAATAAGAGTGTGGGAGGAGGAGGAGGAGGAGGAGGAGGAGGAGGAGACGCAGATGGACAAGTGCTTTTACGGTTGAGTCTTCCTCTGGCTCGGTGCCACGGCCACAGATTCTCTTTGTTTGCCCTGCTACTAAACTAATAGAGATAAAGGCAGGTTCCTGCTGGCCCTGAATTAGAAAGTCATTAAGGAATATAAACACACATGGGAGCACGCACACACACACTCACACACACTCACACACTTACATGTACACATGTGCATAAGTAGAAATGCACAGGTACTCGTGCATGCACAAAAAACGCTCTGAACAATTTCAATGGCTGCTTCTGCAACATCAGTGCAGGATGCACACTCGAAACGACACACACACACGCACACACACACACACACACACACACACACACACGTTTCCACACCTTCTGTCAGTGCTAGAAATCCAAACAAAGTCTTGTTTCCCGACTCGGTGCCAGGGGGAACTCCTTTTTTGTCACCACACAATTACTTCTTTCTTCACATTCTCCTCCATTTTCTGCCATGTCAAAATTCTAACGTGAGTGTCAAGGGCTCTATTTGACTGGTGTGTGTGTGTGTGTGTGTGTGTGTGTGTATGCTCCCATGACCAATGGAATGTCCAATCCCAAAAGGGCTGTCAGTGTGTAAATGTGGTCCAAACCATAATTTTCTAACCATACAAATTTGAAGTCAAATGAACCAATCAGTAGCAGAATAAATGATAACTACAACCTTGATGAAAACAATTCTTTTCAAACTAAAAAGGCTGGAACCCTACAAGGGGAAATTATTAGGAAATAAGATAAAACTAAATGCAACTAAACGACTCTTGTCTCTTGTCTCTCTGACTTCAACCCGTGGCTCTCAGCGTCTCAGCTCATTGGTTCCTGCTGAAGATGGAAGAACAATAAACTCTACAAGAAGATCTGCATTCAAAATTGCACGTGGTAAATGCGTGTGTGTGTGTGTGTGTGTGTGTGTGTGTTGATCATATGTTTTTCAGTGCATGTAAATTTTACATTTTTAAACTGTCAAATAAAAAGTCGTAACAATATTCTTTGAAATGTCGTGAAGTGGACTTGAGTGAATGTACTTTGTGACTTTCCATCACTAATGTCACAGCATAACACATCATAGTGAGCCACGATCCACGGAGAGCAAGGATACACTGAAAAAAAAACAAAGAAAAAAAGAGGGAAGGGCAGAGGACTGATCAAGACGGACAACAAGATGGCAGCAGAAGACAACTGCTGTCCTAATGTTTGCATGTTTGAGTATTAACAGTAAACTAAGTGCTGAGTTTTCTGACGTGCACTGGGAGTGAATTTCATACCTCTTTAGCAATCTAATAATGGATTCTGCCATTAAAATGATATTGGAAAGTCTCAAATCAAAACCTGTCTCAGTGAAATTTTTTTAGGTGTTTATCATCTTCTTAAAAAATGACATTTACAGAAACACCCTGGAACGTCGGGCACGCCGGGCCATATTTTCTGCAGCTGTGGTCGATACTGAACCCTAATTTCAACAACAACACATTCGGGAGGCTCTGATTTGAAAAGTCTGCCCCCTTCCTCCTCGCCTGATGTTTCCATGTGGGATTGCCTCAGCCGCTCTCTCTCTCTCTCTCTCTCTCTCTCTCTCCCTCTCTCTCCGTCAGCTCAGCGTTAGTTAAGATGGCTGCACGGCGGCTGCCGGGAACGAGCGTTTAAATCTCTCCGAGGTGCAGGCAGCTTAAACTAGCTCATTTGTTACCTGCATTCCCGAAGACAACCTTAAAAATGGAGCCACTCTCCATTTATTATTAGCAGGGAGGAAAGAATCGATGCCTCCAACGTGGTGGCGTCGCTGAGGGAGGACAGTGAAACGCACACCGAAGGGTCACCGGGGTCAGACCGAAGCTCGCGCACGAGGAGCTGGTTTTATGCTCAATGTTGACATTAAGCCTTTCTCTGAAAACAGCGTGGAGGTAAAGCTACAGAGAGGAGAGAAGACGGTCTTTGTCAAATGTGAACATGTGCAGGTTCAGAGGCGGATCACACACACGCACCCACACACCCACACCTACGCACACAAACACACGCACGCATGCACAAAGCATAACAATACCTGTGCCTAAACCAGGGGCTCACAGAGTATTAAAATGCGCTCATAAAAAAAAGAAAAAAAGAGAAGAAAACAGCATATGGAAGCCCCAGCAGAGCATTCTTATTTCTATCTGTGAAAATTCATTACGGATTCTCACAATGACTGTGTGTGAGAATTCACCGTTTGTTCTCGTCTCGGGCTAAACAAAGGCACATGTGCTCGTTTTCAGAGCGGGATGCGGCGCGGCCTGATTTCAAAGGCACAACTTGAAAGACGACAGACAGCTATTTACAATATTTATACATTTAGGATGCTGATACTATGCATATTACATGTCTGTCTTCCATTGTGCGTGCATGTGTGTGTGTGCCAGTGTGTGTGTTCCAGGCGACAACAGTGGGAAAGGGAATCGCTGATGAAAAAAGGTTACTTTGGAAATTCTCTGATAATTGGTGCCTTAAAAGGAGCTCATTTTTAACTATGTCACCACGACTGCTCGATGACAATTAATCTGTTTGCGGCTGCTTCCTTGGCATCTGTGCCAATTACTTTATATGCTAATATATGTAAATGACATCTCAGATGCCAGTTTCAAGTGTTATGCGAGTGGCGTATTGTGTCCTTTTTTTAAGTCATATTGTTGAGGCTGATCAACAATGCGAGTGCTTTAAATTTGGAGGTGTGTAAGTTATTAATTTCCTCACCGGCTCAGTGTTTCCTCATAAAACACTGCAGCCAATGCATTTACTGACTCACACGCCATACATTTCAAATGAATTCCAAGATTTTGCCGTTGATTTTTTTTTTTTTTTTTCCTCTTTCGGGGGGTGGAAAAGTCTTTAAATAAAATATTAATTTAGACAAAAGATAATTGTGCAGTTTGCACATATTAAATAAACAAAATGGGCAAAGCAAAAAAAAAAAAAAATGAAGACAAATTGTTTTGTCAGGTTTTGCAGAGCAGAGTCTTTGTGGGAGAAGCTGATGACATGTTTTTGTTCAGTAACACTGAACACCGCCTTCCAGATTTTGGTTTGGTCAGTGCTTCACTTACGTTAATGTAAAAAGCCAAATGGCTGAGACTGGACAGTCCACGATTTTTTAGGACATACAGTGACAAAAAATGATAATTTATTCACAAATGTTATTTCTTTTGAGATTAAACTGCTGGATGATACTGGTCCTAATTCAACTGGCCCAAACCGCTCCAAACACTAACATAAGAGGGCCAACTTCTCAGGTCAGAGGTCAGTGAGTGACACTTATTAAACAAAATTGTAAACAAATATGAAGGATTTTTTTTATAGACGTGTTTGTCAGTGATTTTAAATCCTCCATAATTACTGAATAAACAGTTCATGAATGCTTGATAACACAGCAGACCATTATATATGACTACAGCATTTATAAATCCTAACAGTATAAAGCATTTATTCACGAGCGAGTTAAAACTCCATAAATATGTTCAACATGCACGAAGACATATTAGTATATAATAATTACAAATTACAAATAATTTGCCCATATTGCATTAATTAAATGTTATATACACGATAAAGATGCTTCGTATGGGGAGATGTAGCTGTTGAGAAATACATGAATTATCATTCGCAGGTACGTTATAGTGTGTTTGTATCTTATTCATAAGTGCTTATATATTGTTAGAAAATGTTAAATAGGCGAGGTTGAAATAAAGTGCGACCTATGAGGACTCCATGCATACTGAACAAAACAGTGAATGTGACCTTTGACCTTTCTGTGGAAAGACTCATTTGACTTTTTTCTTTTTTCCAGTTTCAATCTCAGTTTCAAACCAACACTTTTCCAGCGCTGTTGTACAACATAGCTTTGTTTCTCACCAGCCTGTTTTCATCTCATAAAAGAAGCCAAACTTCTAAACCGATAAATATTGTAAATGGATATAGAATGTATGAATGCATGTGCGCACGCAGTCATAATCCAGTCAAACTGAAACACAGTGACATCAAACACCGGGTGGATGTGGGGGTTGAGAGGGATGATCTGGGGTAGGAGACATGTTTTGAATTTACAGTTAGAAGTATACAGTTTCACAGCATGAACTCCTGTAAAGAAAGAAAGAAAGAATAGGAAAATAAGTTGTCTTCGATCATTAATATCTCATTAACGATAACAAAAAAAAAACCGCCATTAAAGCCTCCACCCATTCTCACAGACTACACATAACGGCTTAAAGTCGGTCAGCTGCTTCCCTCCATCAGGAAACTTGAACAGCTCGTAACAAACTCTGTTATTCAGCGGAGGTGGAATAATGCTGAGTAAATGTTAATGAATGCATTTTGAGCTTATTCACAGAGCCTGTTTCTCTTTCTATAAATGGCAGTAATTACCAGCATTTCCTCCATCGACAGACACACAGAGCTGCTTTGAGACGCTCGTCTATTGTTCCTTCTCCTCCTCGTCCCTGTCCTCCGCTCTGTCTGCAGCCTTCCATCACTCCGACTGAAGATGTCACTGTTGTATACCAAATACCTGCTCCCTCATGTTGCGTGCATGTGTGGCAGATGAGAGAATATGTTTTCATGTTCATCAGTGAGAAACAAAGCTATGTTGTATTTGAGGCGTTTGACTGTGAAGTTTTGACAATGCAGGGGGTACACGAGACAAAAAAAGAAATCTATTAGAATTAATCCAGCTGGATGATCTTTAAATAAGAGGTAAACACACGAACGTAAACTCCACACAACTAAATTACAATTTTGAATTTGACTGTCGGGCAAATTAAGAGAAATTGTGTTAAAGTGCAATTTTAAGGTATGAAAACTGCCACTTTTGTTATCATTTTCTTGTTATTTTGCACCTGATCTAGTCCAAAAACACTAAGAATTACTTTCAGTTTGCGCTGCAGCGTCACATGCAGCGCAAACTGATTTAACATGGCTTATAAAAAATACAAAAAATAATGGAAATCATTCCAGAGCTGAAGTATTCATTACAAAAATGATGAAAATGACGCCTGGTGTTTAAGGGGGTGGGAGGTGGTGCCACGCTCAGCTTTAGCACACACATGCATTGTTATCCGGCGTCACTGCAGTCTTCTCCTGTACATGTTGGCTTTGGTAATTACTACAGCAACATATTTGGGAAGTTATGATTTGATAATTATATTGAGGTTCGCAGCGAGAGAGACAATTAAAAAAAGAGTCAAAATAAAAGTCACAGGAAGGAAAACAATAGGCGGAACACGAGGCGCTCCAAGAAGGGTCCGTGAATTCAACATGTCTGACCCTGTGCGCAGAAAAACACACACACACACACACACACACACACACACACACACACACACACACTTGCGGCAAACTTGTGCCGGTGCATTTGAGTCGACTTTCTGTCTCATGCGAGGGAACTGATTCAACAGGATTTTTACGACCATCAGAGACACATTTTGGCGTGTGCTTTATTTTTTGTTGAATTGCTCTGATTTTGCGCTGCAGTTTGGTTGATGGCTTTCTCCATAAACTTAACTTCATCCGCAGATGTTCAGGGAATAGGTTAAACCCAGCATCCGAATTCATCCGCAGCAGCGTGGCTCAGAGATGATCTTACTTTAAAGGCTGAGAAATGCTGAGGAATTGATAAATCAGGAAAGAAATGTTGATACATATTGAGGTTTTAATGGACATGGATTAAACAGATAAATATGCAGCTGCTGGTCACAGATCATGCTTGTGTTCCCCACAGTGACAAGAGCCCACTGGGAAATTTAGATAAGTGATCAGTGTGCAGAACAGTGTTGTGTTCAGGAGCGACTGAATCAAGACTTGACCAAAACAATATTCATCTCTAATTGAAACATCATGATAAGAAATATTTGAATTATTATTTTCATGAATGAACCTGATAATGAAACACGCTCTAGGCCGATCCAGTTCCATTATGAATGCTGCTGAATTTTCTGAACTTATGACGCATGAAAATTCCTCTGTCTTTCCCGGTGTGACGGCATGTCCAAAAACTAATCAGTGCGCCACACTGTTGCATTGGCTGACATGTTCCTTCATTACCAGGAACACACACGCTGGAGTTTATTTTAATTCAGTCCCACGTACATCGTCCTGCTGCCCCAGATACTCACTGAGGAACCGAGTGTGGATTAATCTGGAAATAGTCCCCGAATGCACTGTGTCCTCCAATATGAGTAACGTTTGACAAACACTACAGTGACCAGCTGTTTTCAGAAAATACTGATTTTTAAAGATCTTTGAAAATAATGAAACTATATGTTTGTGAGCTGCTTTTAAAGATTTACGTCTTGAGAGGGAACCAGTAGCTTGGAGCTGAGAGCCACAGACAGGGTGTGGAAATCAGAAAGCACAACATTAAACTAGTTTTTTGTGTGAGTTTACTCCATGCGAGCATAACTTAAACTTTACTTATTAAAAGATGTCACCAGGCCTTTCTACATGACTAATCATGCAGGATTTGGCTCACAGTGCTCTTGTCCGTGTTGATTTCAGTTGATACTATGATTTAGTGGTGAATAATCACAAATAAATTTGCACTTAATTAACATACAACACATACAGTGCAGTGATTTCACAGATCTGAAATGGGCCTCTGGAAAATGTACTCATACCTGACACGCATAACTTAATAAAAAAAAAAAAAAAAGATCCAGTCTAAACGGGGATTAAAGGGCCCAGTTCAAACAGAGCAGAGCACAACTCGACCCATTCCAAATGAAGTCACCACAAACAGACCCACGCACAGACAACAGCAACAAAAGAAAAGCTAAAAAGAGGAGCAATACCTAATATTTTCCCTGCACACACTCCCAGTCTCGCTTAAAAAAAAAAAAAAAAATTACATGACGCACCACATGATCAGAACTAAAGGCTGGTGCACTCTGCTCCACTTTGATATTATAAACATTGATTTGGGTCAATATGAGTTCTGCAGCAAATCAGATTGAATCTAACTCAGATCTGCTGGGACCCAGTTCTGGTCTCGGATTCTAGGAAACAAAAGAAACCCATGAACACCTCCTGTCTGTGGTCCCGAGGCAGTTGCCCACTTGGTCCTGATATTTTATGTCTTTGATTCTAATTATTCCCACTTAGGTGATTCTTTATCCATATTTTTTTTATCCATGCTTTAAAGAGGACTGTCGGAGGGAGCCTGACCCATAAAAACCACTGCTTGGCTATAACTGAACTTCGTGTGACAATAAAGAACTTGAACTTGAACTTACAATGCCCCATCTACCAGCACACACACCATCCTGCCCTGTATTCATCAGGCTGTGTGGCTTTCTAATCCCTCTCTTTAGCAGCGGTGTGTGAAAGCTAACACTCCTCCATGTGATTATGGAGGGCCCTGGGCTGGTGATTATCTGGAGAGACCACCGCAGAGACCCCCAGCCATGCTCTCCCAAGCCAGCACCGCTTTAATTCTGCCTAATTGATCTTCACACTTTTAGAACTATTTTCCTCCTGAAATCAACACAGGTAAAACTCTGTTTGGCTGTTCTGGCTGCAGGAGATTACACTCCATCTTGTTGTTCACTGGATGTTGTTGATGTTGACAAAGTATTTTTTTCTTTCTTAAATCCAGCTCTTGGAATGCAGAAGCAGAATTTGGGGAAAAATGTGCAATACAAAACAAAAAAAACAACCATACTTATGTTTTGATGTCATTGTTCTGCATTTTCATGCACACCAAAAAAGAGTTCAACGAGACATTGAATGACACCGCAAAAGACTGGCAACTTGTCTGTTAAACAACAACAGCACTGTTGCCCCCTACCCTCGTAAAAAGAAGAGGCTGTCCAAATACACATCTGATTAGATGGACCATAATGAGTACAAGGCAAAGTACACATTTTGCCATGGAGCGTTTTAGGTCTTCCATGGTGGACCATCCGATCTGAGGCAACGTTCAGCAGGGGACGACCACGTCTGAGCAGCGCAAGGATGGAGGACACAGAGATCGCTCAGTTCACGATACCCCAGACTTCCCCATTTCGTTGTTGCTGATGAAAGCATGCAATGCAATGTGTCAGATATGGCCAGAATTTTAGTTTGAAAAGTTCAAACAGTGAACATTATACACAAAATGTGAAGAAATAACAGTTCTAATGCTACTTGCCGTAGAAATATATACTAAGTTAACCTTGTCTTTAAATTATTTTACAGCTTGCTGAGATTATGTTCATTTTTAGCTACCATGCTAGCAAGCTAACATTAGCTTCCTAATGGCAGTCTCTTAGCTAATTCTAACATTGAGAGGCAAGCGACAAGAAACAGGAAGAACAATCTGACCTTGCTGCTTGTACCGCTGTCCTTCACAAGACCATCAATAAAATCCATGATATGATACAACATAAACACTAATTTCCTCCATCTATCTTTTTTTCTTGCCTTTCCCCCCATAATAAGACATATTTTTATGCACCAGTGACAATATTTCTGATATAAACGAAACCTAACACTGCCTTAACACTGACCTGCTATACAAACTGTCTTAGAAAGCATTACTGTAACTTTCTCATACATGGAGACACTCGGCTACAACACTAATTTTATGTTTGAAAAGAAATTATGTTTCCTGTTGTTTTTCTGAAAATCATTGCTTTTCTATCGGCATTTGATATTTCCAAACAAAAAAAAAAAAAAGAGAGAAAGATAGAAAGAAATTACAAATGTAACTTTTTTTTTTTTTTTTTTGACATTTTGATATTGTACATTGACTATACATTTAGGGTGTTTATCATTTTCATCTAAGACAGAGACCTTTCCACAAATCCTTTTTGCTATTTGGAATGCAAAAAGTTTGAACCTCTCAAAACGCTCAGAACGATGAAACTTTTATAGAAACTTATAATTCTCTTCTCTCTGGCCCTTATTTTTCCACATTTCAACCCTACTGTTGACTCTGAGCATTCTTACATAATTTCTGTCATTACTTCTATTAAAAACAATTCAACTTTGGACCATAAAGAAAAAAAACAAAGAGCACGTAATCTTTGCTTCCTTTCTTCTTTTCAATTCTTTTTTTTTTTTCAAAGTTTGTTGAAAGATATTCGAGGCCTCTCTTATTGGTCACCCCTTCCACCTTCACTCCCAAAGCTGTGACTTTCGTCTCCTCTTCAGCTTTCCCGACGTTCCTCAATGCCACCTCTCTGTGGCGTTTAATGACTTAGAGTGAGTCGACAGTGTCCGTGGCGCTACCTGTGATTGGGTCGTTACACAGGTGAATATGCAATCCAGGGCTTGGTAAAAAAGCTCCATGTCTGTGACATTTCCCAAATGGACTCCCTGAGGGCAAACCCTGCCTTACCATTAGTTTTGTCTCTATGTTGTATATAAGGGTGGCTGATTTGCAGACTGCTTTAAAAGTCATACTTCTCACACAAAACAGAGTGCCACCCCCCAAGTCTTTGGCACTGTGCTGTTTAGTTCCACCTAAAAACTAGAATATGGAGGATGAGAAATAACGGCTGGCTTTTTGAATGCCTTTCGTGCATGTATTCCACTGTTAGGGTCGATCCAGAGGAGAGGACAAGTGACGAATATATAACATCAGCTGACAGCAGCTGTTATTCATCAGCACACAGAAATGATCTGATCAAATCATTAGTAAATATATGCAAATATTATTCATGTATGTGTACTTGCGGCTTATGTGAGAATGTTGGTAGGAACTATATGTAGTTTGTAAGAGTGTGTGCGTTCACAAATGTATTTAAAATATAGAGGGACGGGCAGAGGAGAAAGGAGAGGCCATATGAAGGAGCTGAGCTGCCATATGTATGGAAGTGTTTCAGAAGTTAGGCCGCATATGCTCTCTGAGGTTACTCTGTGTGTGTGTGTGTGTGTGTGTGTGTGTGTGTGTGTGTGTGTGAATGGAATATGGGTCATCTACACCTTAGTCATGCCAGATCATCTGTCAGAGCATCTTAATCTCAATAATCAACAAGCCACCTGTCATGATCTATTTTCTCACAAACTGGTAGAACGAGCCTTAAAATAGATTTCTGTGTAATTTTGTCTTTTCAAAAATTCGAGAGGGGTCCAAGCGCAGACTGGGTCTCCATCTGGGGACTCTCTCTGCCTCCTGACTGTGTTCTCCCCACCTCCAGAGCAGCCAATCACTGTTGTTTTGAAACAGGAATGGAAATAACTCCAATTAAAACAACATATTTTTTTAGTTTTTAACAAGTGATGAGACATCTGACATCGTCAGCCAGCTATTGCTGGAGTTAGAATTAAGAGGAGTTGGTCTAAGGGTGAACACTGTGGTCTGGTGGTAAGAGGTGGTTGTATGTGTGGAGATAAGGTAACAACCACCTGTTCAAAAATGGTGTCTGCTGTTTAGGTGACCTTTGACCTCTTCCCAGGGGATGCTTTGTGGTTTTGGCCTGGTGTTCTTTCTGCCTCTTTTGTTCACTTGATCTCTTGTCCATGGAAGAGTTTCCCACAACTGTTTCATGTGGTGTCATCCACCACTCCAAGAATGAACTTTCAGGCCCAATGATACATTCTTTTAAACTTAAAATTTGGTTGAGCAGGTAATGCTAGCTAAATTGATATGATTAGCTACAAAGCTAATTGAGGACTATTCTCTCAAATAATCCAAAGTAAGTATGTCCTGGTTGGCAGCTGAGGAATTAGAAAATATCCAGTTAACATTAAAATGATGCCACTGTGAATATTTGGAGCTTGTTATTACTATACCTGCCTCTATGGAGATGGTACTGCATTTAAATATCGAACCGTTGACTTGTGCTGCTGAACAGCAGTCAGTCTGAGGCAGACAGACTGGAAGTTCCTTGCCGCCAGTGGCAATGATCAAGTAAATCTTTAAGTGGAGAGGTGAAATCATTACTTCCTTATGTGAAATAAAAAAAAAATCAGAGATTTGAGCACTGTCAGCCTGTTTCCAGCCCACTGAATCACCACCCAGATAACGACAGATAACAGTTACAATAATCCCCATTGCTTTCCCTTTTCTCCCAGCCTGAAAACCTCTGCCGTTGATTGCTCAGTGACAACGGTGCAAATGTTTTGTTTTTTTGCCAAAGCTAAAGGAAACAAATCTGAAGTGGTGGCTCACAATGTAAACTGCAGTGGAGAGGCTAACGATCTAATTTGCTTATGATAATCTGATTAAAATAATAACAATTACTAAATAATAAGTGAAATAAATGATGACAGTTTGATGTAAAACTTTTCCAGTACATTCAACAACTAACAATTGCAGAGAGGAGGGAGAGAAATTTCATTCTTTTTGTCTCTTTTTTTTTTTCGCTTCTTTGGAAAAGTGTACTCATTGCTGAACATCTAATAAACCAGCTGTAACATTAAATGGAAAGCAACCTTTCCCTTGCTTTATGAACACTGAAATACACTAAAATGTCTCCTCCTTATTAATCATATTCAAATTCATACTACATACAAAAGTAATACATGCAGCAAATAAAGAACTAATGACAGACTACTCTGCACTATTGCTTCCTTAAGGGTACACACATTGTTCATGCAGCAGTCATCTAGCTTTCATGTAGAAGACAGAAACACTGATAATTTGGAGGCACGTCAGACTGAAGAGACGGGAAGGATTAGACAGAATGGAAATGACTTGCAACACAGCTCACATCTTGGCCATAAACCTGAGATTCTGGGAGTATTTTCTCAGAGTTTAACTAACTGCCTGTTACCTCTGATCAACCACGTTTGCTTGAAGTTTATGAGTTTTGAGTTGAGTATCTTTTCCAAACCGCTAAACCACTAAACAACCAGTTCTTAAATGTGGTAGATGTAAGTGATTACGCGAGTGACACTTCCAAACTGAATTACTCCATTTAACAACTTGGTCACATGGAGGGGTTGTAGAAGGGTTTTGGGGAAAATAAGCTTTTAGTGTTGCACATGAAGAGAGTAAAATGATACGTTCAGTGAACACGGGATTTTTGGTGAACAGTGAACTGAATGTATCTGTTTGCAACTAATGGCTGTGAACATGGGTGCTGGCATGCTAGCATGGTTAGTGCAATTGACAATTTAGAAAAGTTTTTTGTTCATAACTCCTTCAATATCTGAAGGAGTTTTCTGAATAAATCGTGGCAAATTCCAGGGGAAAGGATCTCACATTTTTATGCAAACTGTGCCAGCAGGGTCTGAAAAAACAAGTTCAGACTTCCGCCACATCGACAATGAATTTGGAAGGACATATTGAGTTGAAGGACCAATCTGGAGAAATAGCCACAAATGAATGAAGTGAAGCATCATACTGACTTAAAAAAAAACAAAAACGAAAAAAGAACTCTTGAGGTTGATGTTACACGCAACTCCTAACCAGTCTAGTGACCAGCTAAAGGAAGAACATATGATCTGTTACAATTGGATAATTGTATCTGGATTATCTTGTTTTCATGATTGCTGGAAGCCAAAATTGAAAATATTAATAGCCTAGCCTCACTATAATGTGAAAGTTTGCTCCAGTCTTAAAAAATGTAACTATCCCACAGCCCGTTGGGCCTCTGACCTCTGCTACCCTGAAAAATCAAATTTCACCTAAAACAAAACTTTCAAAAGTCTAAATGTTTGGAAAACGGTTTGTGGTAATCTAAAGAAGGTGTGGTTTGCTGAAAATACTGCTGGTGCTCTCAGCAGCAGCATTACTGTATCACACTGTCTCAACTTCAGTTGTCACTGCCATCACATACTTAGTGCACACCTTCTGCTTCACAGGCGCCAGGTCAGCTTCATATCCACCATGTTCATTCATGCCCCAATGTGACATGTACTGTGATGATACTACATGCTTGCAAACTGCTATGCAGAGCAACTCACCAGCATATCTACTGCTTTTTATTTTGTATGTGAAATTGATTTTCTATTGTAACTGAGAACCACCACCCCACACACATCTCTATGAGCTGCAAGAGGAAAATCTGTCCCTCCCTATATCTAAGCCACACTAATTCTTAAAACTGTACAAGCATCTCTAGGATTCAACTTTCTTTTTGCATGAATTAGTAGACTGTTTAAAGATGGCATATTTTGCAGGACACTAAGGACATAAACTATTGATCCCTGATGGGGTGAACCAGGGGACAACTGCAGTGAAGCCTAAACTACAGCCCTTGACTTTGGCTAGCCTCCTGTCAGTGCTTTAATAAGATGCCTACTGACACAGAGCATCACAGGCAATGCCAGGACACTTATCTGGTGCCAGCATTGCCCGGAACCACAGAGGAGTTTTGGGGGAGTGTTTTTCTGACCTCTCCAACAGAGCAAATAGGGGACTGGCATCTGCTTTAATAAGGCTGCCCACTCTTGATTCACCATGTCACCCCTCCCTACCTTTCCCCCCCAACTCCCCAAGCTGTGGAATAGGCACTAGCACTGGGGGAGAGGTGGCAGAGGTAACAGCTGGCTGCAGCCGTGGTGGCATGGCCGTGGCATGACCACAGCTTTATTAGTGGCATCCAGGACACCAGCTGATCCTCTCACTGGGTCCCTGTCACACTGATGTCTTCATCACTAAGCTGAGCAGACAGGCCAGGCCTGCTAGCCAGTGGACAACAAATCCAATTACCCCCCACCCACCCCCAATCACTGGACTCGGGGGGTGGGGTGTTATACTGACAACAGACTGATTTGTCTGTGGCCATAGAGTTTTGTCAGACGACGTTGCTGCATTTCTCAGGCCGTAACACATCAAAGGTCAATGGAACGTCCTTTTGATGTACTGCATTAGAACCTTTCAGCTGCATGGGCCAAAATGTAAGATTTCACCTAATGACTGCAATGAAGACCAGACCATGAACTCAACAAACCCAAAGCTTTCCCTCCTAGGACCATGAATGTGGTGAGCAATTCATGGCATTTGTGGACTGTTGACTATATCATGGCAATTAATGCTGTATTTTGAAGCTTTAATGTATAGCTGGAGCTAAGTTTAAGATCACAAGATGACCTAATTCATTGTGGTCTATCCTCTAGGGACCATGAGTATCAACAACACATTTCATGTATTCACCCAACAATATACAGTTTTTTTTTATATACAAAATGACTCAAATGAGCAGTATGACACATGTCAAAATGCCTGAGCCAATTGTTTTATATACTCTAGTATCAATCAAATGCATTACTGTTCTCTGAACTGAATCTCTTAAAAGTCACTGCTATGACACTGCTGTATGAAATGAAAGCATTTCCCTCTTAAGGATCCATCAGCTGAGGATCACTGGCCCCGAGCACAGACAGCAGGGTTTGACCGTGGCCTTGAACGTGCCAAAGCTGGTTTGACCTCATTTAAGTCCTTCTTTTCTTTCGACATCAAGCAGGGGGGGATGTGGAAGTTGACAAAACCCAAACCCAATGAGCTGACACAGGCCCAGTTTTCAAATCCAGGAATTGTCCTGCTTTCAAACACTAACTCAATTAAACCTCCATAAACAAATTGGTTCCTACTGTTGGTCTGGGACGGAACATGTTAAGTGCTGATCATCGCGGGCCAGTATTGATCGACAATCGGCACAGCTGTGCCCTGTGTGGATTAAGGTGAAGGAGAGGAGAACCATGTCTGGCAGTGAGAATGGAGGGAGGGCCTTGAATGGAGGGGCCAAAGCGCCAAAGCAGTCTGAGCTCCTGAGCTGTAATGTTTTCCCCCACTCTGTCAATCTCCTCTTTCCACCAGAATCGTGCACTGTGTTGAAGGAGTCTCACCTTATCATCCACAGAGCTTTAGTGTCGGGAGTTTTGCCTTCAGTCAGTGACTTTGGTGCCCAACCGGAGAAGATCATTCACCACTTCCTCTCCTGACATCCCTCCATATGGGGATGGGATGATCGATCCACGAGTGTAAAAAAGAGGGGATACTGGGAGTGTGTGTATGCTAAGAGAGTTGGAGGGGCTCTCACTTTTGAAGTTGGTTGAAGTCTTGCCAAGATATTTCACATTCATAGTTAAATATTCAGCGCGCATGGTGGACAGGGGCAATTTCTGCAGTCAGCCCGCCATTCAAAAGTGAAAGGGATGTGGCTTGTGGATGAAGGGAGCGAGAGAGATAGACACGCATAGGGCTTCATGGTAGTCAGATGAGAGGCTGCCAGCTGCTGATGGGTAACTGTTTGAGCGTGGCGCCTCAGGACATGCCCGCTGAAAGGCGATGCAATCCAATACCCCCACTTATGTGGGGCTGATATACATATGCCCCCTTATGCAGAGGAAGCCCATATCAATTGCAGAACTTCCAGTGTTTTGGTCATTATGCCAAGTTGTTTGAGCGAGCGTCTTGCATGTCTGAATGGGGAATGTGGACTTACTGGGCTATGACCACTGAGAAAAGCCTCCTCTGCATAAAATGACCTTGTGGCTCCACAAAAATGTTGAATTGCACAGTCTGGTGTGTCAGCAAAGCTGAATAAAGTTTTGACAAAGCAACTTAGTTTCACCACTGAAAATGTACATTTGGGGTATTATATGTGGACTGGGCTCACTCTATGGATGAGAGAAAAATAATACTATACAGTATTACACACAGCAATGACCAGATCTTCTGAAATTGGAATAGGTCTGATGCACAGGTAGAGGATCTGTTCACCAAATCACGTTTCCTCTCTTACCTCTGATGGTATCTGACCATACAGATAGTTTCGTCCAGGTTTAAAGACATACGTCCATGAGGTGTCTGCCTCAGCCCTATACAACGGAAGTGAGTATAATTTACTAGTCCCTATTATAGATACTGCTACTTCGGTTGAAAGCAGTTTGAATGAAAACTGCTCGCAACAAGCTACAGTGTGTGAATCATCCAGAGTCACACGCTGTTGTTAAATTTGTAAATGCAATTTTTGAAATGTCATTTAATGCTGTGAACACCACAAATGGAATTCTGTTAACCTCCACTGCAATGAGGTGAAGGCAAAAATCTAAGAGACAGATGCTGTATCACAACTATACTGCTAGAGGCTAGCATAAGTAACGTTTTTTTTCTCTTCTCCCTTTATTTAGGTGAACTGACCCTTTAATTTAGCTGTGAGTAAACCAATGATTCAGTCTACACCCATCAGTACTCATCAACACTTTGGATGTGTAGCTCTGAAGAGCTGCCATAGAGGCATAAATGGGGGTGGACATAATAACATGAACAATTACATAACAGAATTTCATCTAAAAAAAATGGTGCAAGAATGAACAGTACCTGTTTGAAGCTTATATTATCCATTCCCTGTGCACAGCTAAAACCACAAATTGATGATTTTGGTGAAATGAGATGAGAGTACAAAGTATTAGTAGGTGAGCTCCAGAGGTGTTATGTAGGTATATTTTTTCACTTTGCGAGCGAGGCTAGCTGAAAAAAAAAAAAAAAAAAAAATCTTCTTCCTGTGATAGTGTAGGTCGCACCTCCTGGTTTGGAAGAGTGGGACTGATCAAAAATGACAAGGAGACATGTCGAGTGTTATTCATCAAAGAGCTCCACCTCACTCTGCACTGCATCAGAACCAGCCGGTCCACAGGGGGAACCAGGGCGGGAGACTCTGCTCCCCTCCGGCCCCAATCCAGACCCCGAACTGCTGATCACCCCCCTTTCCCTGGCTACACGTCCAAGTGATTACCCCCCGCCCCCCCCCCAACCCCACACTCAGACACAAACACACACACAGACACACACACGCTCAGAGGGGCTAATTAAGGCTTTAATATGCAAATGAGAGCCGTAGTAAATTACACAGCTGGCAAATATGCCTGTTTTTGCCTGAAAATACATCAGGAGTGCAGCGAGGAGTGTGTTACTGCTGTTGTTGTTGTGTTTGCAGAGAGACAGGGGATTGCCCCCCCTCCCCACAACAACCACCACCTCCCCCTCAGCAACCAAAGCCCCCTCGTCTGCTGGAGTGACTCATCCAGCTTTGTCCCTTTCAGAGGTATCAGGAGGAACAGTCGACTCTCTGCGCAAGTAATGTTGCATATTAGTCGGGGACGTACAACAGGAACAGGTTCGGTGGTCTCATAATACGGGGCTCATATCATCTAGTCCAGCTTTGGTTTGATAGCAGTCTCAGTGAAAGCAGTCCAAACCTGACACTGGCACATTGCGTTTACTTATTCAACTGTTTGAATGTGGTTTTCAAACATGTGTTCTTTGTTTGGGAGACTGTACAGGCTATTTCTTTTGAATGCTGATGACATTTTCTATGAAATTAAAATCTATGATAAACATATACACGGGTTAGATTTGGCTTGTCCAGGATTTGTGTGTATGTGGGGGGGTCCTGATGGGTTGTTGAAAAATGAAGTTTTGAAAAAAAAACAAACAAACAAACAAAAAAAAAAATGTGGATTATTTTTTCAGAAACAGTATCCTGGTTACCTCTCCATCAACAGTTTTCAGAGTGAAATTAATCAGAGCCATAGTTACAACCAGGGACACTCTGGTCATATCATGGAAAAAAGGGAAGTTTTACTTAGCACTGGATTACAAACCTGGCAAAGCCTTCAACGGCCTCAAGCTCCAGACCCCAAAACCCCAAGGTTCAATTTGTGTCATTTGGTTGTAATTTGAGCAATTGCAAATTTGCAAGTACAATATCAAGTCAGAGGGGTGCTGTGTCAAAGCAGTGTTTTGTTTTGTTTTTAAAATCTGAATTTTTTTTTGTTTATTTTGTGCTCACAAGGTACAAGGTCCAAAGTAAAGCTGAAATTAGCCCTTATTGATTGACAAAAGGAAAACTTGTGGCAGGTAGGATTTGACTATTTTTTCTCTGCCTGTGCAATCAGTATGCGCAAACCAAAATGATATTACTGCCTGTGTTGAGAAGGCTTTGAAACATCTATCTCTATAGCTATGCTGGGAAATAGAATTTACAGCCAGGAGAACTGAACAGAATAAATAAAATGCAATAAATAAATAAATCTTAAAAATAATTGCAGTTATTATCATTATTATTCCAGTGGCAGAGAAAAGTAACTGGCCGGGCATTTAGTTTTTATGGGCAGGTCCTGACAATCAATCAACAGTGATTTTTTAAACTTTTAACAGCAGATACGTAGATTTATATATGAAAAGAGTACCATGAACAGATACGCTTATTCATTGTATATTTTAATGATGACGCTTAAAAATCGGTTCAGTTGATATGAAGGTCAGTAGTCTATTATTTATCATTCAGTATATAAGAATGGCAAAGCATGGTAAAGTCGTGGAGTCTCAAACCACTACTCTGGGTGGGTGAGTTGGTTCTCAGACTGTCTGAATATTGGCAAACATGTACTGACACAAATCCAATATTTTGACCACTGAAAAACAGTTCAGGACTATAACATTCATTCACTCATCTTCTATACCACCTATCCCTTTCGGGGTTGCGGGGGGGCTGGAGCCTATCCCAGCTGTCAACGGGCGAGAGGCGGGGTACACCCTGAACCGGTCGCCAGTCGATTGCAGGGCCACATAGAAACAAACAGCCATTCACACTCACATCTAAGGACAATTTAGAGTCACCAATTGTTTTTGCATGTTTTTGGTCTGTGGGAGGAAGCTGGAGTGCCCGCGGAGAACCCATGCATGCACGGGAAGAACATGCAAACTTCACACAGAAAGGCCCCGTCCAACCCGGGGATCGAACCAGTGACCTTCTTGCTGTGAGGCATGCGCACTACCTGCTGCACCGTGCCACCCGGAATATAACATATATAAAAATAATACAACTAATATGACTGTGGCCAACTTACTACTCTTCAGTGGCTCAGCCTACTAAAGGGCCAAATACAGCTGCAGCTGGTCAAACACTGCTTCTCCATGATGAGGGTTGGCAAGGCTGCTAACAACTTCACAACTTCCATCAGGTTCTGAGGAACATTGGCCCAGGCCCTGGTAGAGATGGTGGTGGAGGAGAGGGGAGAGGAGATGGAGGTGGTGGTGGCTGCACGTGTCCCTGTTGTGGTTACTAGCTTGGTGGTAACGTCAACGCAAGTTCCTGTTTCATTACTGGAATCTACAAAACTGCTGGCGGGAGCTGATTCTTGTAGTGTGGCTGCACCTGCTGAGTGAACCTGATTAGATGAGCTCTTCTTGTTGGTGAACCATTTTCTTATGTTCATTTCCACAGAGAATACGATTGCTAATACTTAAGATAGCCAGACGGTGACCAAAGTGAAACATTGTGCTAAAAAAATACATAAAACTCTCGAGAGGTTTATGTTAGTCACGTTGTTACACACAACTTGAAACCAATCTAATGGATCAGCAGCAGATGGTGTACTTATCCATTAAAAACGTGATATTCCATACACTAATGTTGCAAGATAGTTGAATACAAAAGAAAATCTTGGATGAAGCACATATCCAACAATAACAATATGAAAATAAAAAAATCACAGCCCCCCCCCCAAAACAAATAAATAAAAAATAACAACAAGAATAGTGATGTCTGCTTGAAGGGCCAAGCCCCTGGAAGGGTGGGTCTGCCAAAATGAAATTCCATTGCCTTTTCCATGAACTGGCTTCAATGATGATGACACTGATAATGATACTGTACTTTACATGACAAAAAAAGTTTGTTTTAGCTATGGTAAATGTCGATTAAGTACGTCATTTATTGGGCTTGTATGCACGCATCGCTCAGTCTTTCTGTCCTTTGGTCATACATCTTCTGTAAACTTCTGTATCTATTCCTTTTCTCCATTAAAGGGTGAATTTCCTTTGTTAGGTCATCAGAAATGTGATGTTCTCTAGGTATTCAAATGGTTAAAAAGTTGCTAAAAACTGTTTTTCATTTTCACAGCTCTATATGAGCTGTACTGTGTGCTGTGTGCTGTGGTTTCAGCAGGTGACTGACTGATCTGATAGCGGTGTGAACCTGGGTGCCCCTGACTACTCGGCGCTGTTCCCTGCTGCCCTCTGAGCCGTTGCTCGGAGGTTTGTTCTGCCTGGTTGCCGTTGTCTGCCTACGTATTCTGATCCCCAGAGCATCAATGTCATTATGATGCAACTGAAACCTGAGTGCCAACTACATGCATGGTCAGGCCGTCCTGTCACCTAGCCACCCTACTGGGCCTGACCATGACAGGAAGGGTGCCTGAAAACATACCAAGAGACCTCTTTGTTTCACACTGTTCTTAAAATAAGAATCCATGCTCCTTCAGACGGTGCCATCTGTGCAGTGCATTTCCCACAGCAATCTCTCCACGGACCCATTCAAACACATGTATCTTTTCTCAGATGTCACTCCTGTTCCTCTTACATGCACAGAAATATAAAAGCCAGTAAACTAAACTGAAGTGTGAGCAGTTAAGGTTGTTGGATGAAATAAAGACAGCCAGTCTGATTTTCAGAGCTATGTTACATTTTGGCTTTAGCTTGCTACAATCTTTATGTGGAAAAACAGTACAAAAAAGAGAAGGGCTGCATCCAATTGGGGGTTGACAGTGGCCTTTCAAGCTATGGTGTTGATTGTTTGCATAATTGATTGTTTCAAATGCATATCTGCATGGTAAAATGTTCACACAGAGAATGTAGATAAGTTACTATTTATTAGGAACAGTTTGCAAGTATTTGGTCAATAAAGCATTGGACATATCCAAATTTTGATCTGATGATGGTGCTTGAGTCCAGTGAGTCCAACTCCTCCTGGGGGGACCTTGACTATGTCACCAAATTTCATGGCAATACATTCAATAATTTCCAAAATATTTTAGTCTGGACCAAAGCAGCAGACAGATGGACCCATCAACTGATGGGTTATACTGACACTAGTGTGGCTAAAGAACATGAAACATGCTTTAGTTGCCAGGAGAGCAAATTGTTTTGCAGATCTATTCGACATTAATATTTCGTATTGGCAGCAAACAGTTTGCAGATATATTCAATACATGTTGACTGAAATAGAATAGAAAGCGTTCAGCAGTTTCAGCCAGTTTCAACTGGAGTGGTTAGTTTCTAAAATAAGCAACTAACCAAAGATAATCTCAACAAGATCACAGTGAACCAGTCCTTTAGTACAATCTAATTATCGTTATATCAAATAACATTTGCTAAATCATAGACATACAGTGCTGGACACATGAACAGACAGCTGAGCAGTACTGCAGTGTGTCTGGGACAAATATTTGTTTGAAAGTTCATTCAAATTTGGCACCTAAAGCACAACTAATACAACATACATTCACAATGAAAGTTTATTCTATACTTTCATTTTGGCAAGTGTTTCTTGGCAATGGCCCTCCAAACTATGAGCTATGGCTGGATTACCAAAGGTCCCAGTTTCACCCTATGGCAAATAACTTACTTCACAAAAGTACACTGAAATGATAGACTTTAATGCAGGTCTCACATTTTTATCCCGTCTTCAGATGTGTCTCGAAGAGGGGTCCTGGCTCAAAATCCAGTCTTTAGTTGTGTCTGTTGATATTATTCTTACAGATGCATATTCCTAAATAACGTTTTGTTAAATTAAATTAGCACAAGAAGATAACTGACACATGTCACAAATGAAGCAATGTAGTATCCCAGAATAGGAGTACCAGTAGGTTTCCAGGGCTCCATGTACACCATATATGATGGGTGCTTAAGGGCAACTGGAAATTGAGCTTCAATAGTGGTCCACAGCTCAAATAAGGCTCTGGGCCCTGTAATGCTCTAGTCTGACCCTGTACTGCGCTGAGCAACTGTTCAAAGATGATGATTGTCTGCTGTTTTTAAGACAGAGTTTTAGGAAGTAAAGAAGTTAACTTCTCTGATTACTCTACATAAAGTTATTAAAGTCAAACACCACTATTAGGTACACCTGTACAACCGAATACAATCCAATACAACTGTTCTGTTATAAAGTCTCTGTTACTGATGCCTCTAATCTTCAGTTTTCTTTAACATGTCATAGAGGCTGTAATTCAATTCTAGTTTTAATATTGAGGTCAGTGTTTGTGGTTTTGTATTGGACTACATTACATTTAGTGTTTCTAATATTCTGACCACCTGCTGTATGCAAATAGGAAGTGACCTTGGTCATAAACATGACACTGAATATACACATTTCTGACAATGTCGACAAAAACTGAACATTATAAACTTTGTAAGGGTAGCATTTGTGCCAGAGCTGTAGCATTGAATTGTAATGGACTGCACAGGTGTACCTGATAAAGTAGCTACTGTGTGTACGTAAAGGCTTTGTTTAACAAGGAAGAAGTAAAGTCAGTCAAATGACTTCAGCCTTCAAGCATTAATGTCCCATTGGCTTCCTCTTACAGCACCACAACTGCTCTTGTCTTCCCCCTCCACAGGACCACTAAAACAAGCTACGGAATCACACACACACATACACACACACACACACACACACACACACACACACACACACACACACACACACACACACACTTCACGCTGCTGTAATTATCACTCTGTGAGACAACCACTCTCTAACAGCTATACCTTGCTGACATGCGACATTCAGGAGAGGACACTCTGCAGCGTTATCACTGAACTCTTCTGCTGGAGAACAGCAAATCCGAAGCCAAATATTTAAGCATCAAACAGGTAAACAGGCTGACGAGACTGCCTTGTTCGATCTGCGATTAAGAGCTCCGGGCAAGGGAAAGTTTAGTTCATTAGCTGGGTTGACATAGTCCCCTGATAAAGATGTATAAACAGCTCCACCTTGCAATGGCTACAGAGAGAACTTGCCCCTCGGAAAAGGCTGTTTTCCACCAGGGCCAGGGTGCATGAATATTTTAGATGGGTAAATAATTAATAATTAACAGCAAACAGGCCAGTGATCAAATGGAGCAGCGTGGCAACAGACATGAAAAATCAGACTCTGTAAACAAAGACAAGAGAACCCAGATTTCCTCCCCTCTTGCCACCTTATTTTCTCGCCTTTTAAATATGCGCATCTTAAATTGCCCCCCGCATCGTCGTAAAACCACACACATACAAAAGGCACATGTATGAACACACAAACTCTATATCAGCGAGTCTGTCAAACACACACAAAGTGCTGCCATAACCCCCTCTGTCACTCACTCACATTCATACCCACACTTATTTTCCTTCAGAAGAATGAAATTTTCACGTATTCCTTGGCGACCCAGGGAATGTGACTGAGCAAGAACACTTGATCTGGCCACCCACTGTTTTCTGATGGAAAGATTTGCTTTTTAATACAATCGTCACTCCTCCCACCTGGATATGCCACACCAAGACAAATCCCAGCTGTGTGACTCCAAAACCTGACAGAGCTTAAAAATTCCCTTATTACCATTCCCTTAAAATACCCAGCCCCACTAACTCCCACCAATGGTGGAAATGCTAATCACGTCTCTCGACGGCTTAGAAGAGCATGAAAACAGAGCCGCCAATATGGAGGCTTTGGTGCATGTGCAAAAAAGTGAGGAAGAAGAAGAAAAAGACAAAGAAGTCCCAGCTATAATGACACACATTCACAGACACATCATGGCTCTTAAAAGCTGCTTCTCCAAAATCTGGCACATCTTGCCGTTTGACTTTAGCCAGAGGAGACATTTCATAAAAATCAGACTTAATCGTGTAAACAACACGCAGACAAACAGAAAACCACTGCAAACAAATATAAAACAACTTTGGAAGCTGTGCACGGATCGCCTTCAGAGTTAATTTTAAAGTAAGCATTCCGTTCCTTGGAGATTTTAATTAATGCTTTAATATGCAAATAAGTTAGCAGAGATAAAATCATGACAAACAGATGGCAAGTGTGGGTAATTATTTTGTGAATCCAGCAGGGGCATGTATTAAAGTTATGGCATCGTTTTCCTCAGGCCTCTGCAGCCATGGATGGTGGAGAGAAACAAAAAACAAGTAGCACTGATGAAATGAGACACAAATGACTTACTTGTGTCTCCAAGTGACAAATCTGTGACCACTGTGAGCCTGGATATATCACAAAAGAGAAGATGTTAAGAAGAAGTAATCCTCAAAGCACCTTGCCCCTTCATTCTAAATTAGAGGGAAAATTTAAGTGAATGCTCCGATAGCCGTTTAAACACAGGCAGAGGTGGAGGTCCATAAGCTCCAGAGCGGCGATTGACAGACCCTATGGCGAGACCATCAATGGTCAGGAGTGAACGTGCACTGTCGATTAAATAATCTCCTTTTAGTGATCATTGTGTCCCGCTGTGGCTTCGTCATCTCATTCTCAGCTAACTAACAGAAGAGACCATGTCTACAATCAGGGAACTAACAGCTCTGTCTACAGCGCAGTAAAATTCAACAACTGTCTCAGAACGTGCCAAACTGAATAACTTTACAGCCCAGTGAAGTAGCACATAAAGACGTTGAAGGCTTAGCTGTGTTTCAACAGCTGGGGAAACAGATCTGTTAACGTTACAACGATAGCTGCACCTACCTGCTCCTGTGTGGGCATGTGGTCCAAATCCAGGCTAACAAGAGAACGGTTGATCCTCAGGGCCAGGCACAAGGCCATCAGGCCTCCAACCTTCACCTCATTCTGACGGAGGTCCAGCTGCTGAATTTGCCGACTCTCTGCAAGAAACTCTGCCAACGCCACAGCACCTTCAGTCAAGGCAAGATGACGGTGAAACATTAGAGGAGGCTTCCATAACATTTTGTTTATTCCCTGACTCTTTCACAGTGCTTTGGTTCAAAGCTCACTGAACAAGAAAATCTATTGATTGGCTTCAGACAGTGGGCTAGTTGAATTGTCTGTCCAGAGCAGATCAACCTCTAGAAATGTTTCTAGAGCTGAAATTTGAATCTGCTTAGGTAAGCATGCTGTTTGTCTCTAATTAGATCATTACAGGGAGGTCATGGTTAAAATGATTAATCTGAGAGTCATCATAAGATAAAGCATATGTGGAAAGAAAAGTTATTGCTTATCCATTATTCTGTTTACTACTAATAAAGCTTTACTTATGGACAAAAAAAAGTAGGGAAAAATATCAACAGGTGAAAGTAGTTTTATATGTCACTGATCCAAAGACGAAAATGAAAGATTAACAATTAAGAACTGATTATCTCTTTTTAGAGCTGAAAAGATTAGTTGATGAATTGATTAGTGACTTTATAACAAATAACACATTATTATCATGATTATTATTATAAACTACCGACTTTCTACAGTAGCCCAGATTGGACAAACCAAACACCTGCTGTATAGCAGGCCCTGTCACGTTTTTCACATTTTTAGTGCAAGATGCCACTAAATCCTACATACTAATTTTATTTATTTATTTATTTATTTATTTATTTATTGACATTTTATAGAATCAAGAAAAGAATGAGCAGATTATTTGAGAATGAAATGAGTTGCAGCCCTATCTCTATCCAAAACTAAACAGATGTGCAGGTGATTGATCTTAAACCAAAGATTGCACTGATGTGCACATTCATTTGAGCACAGACTCGAATATGTTTGTAAAAGAAATAAGAATGTATTACAACATAATTATCATAAGAAATATTACATATAATTACATATGATATCAGAATTATATTTAAAACAATAATATTTAATGGGCCTCATCTTGATGAAATGACTTTCTGTCTCCTGTTAATTCAAACACAATCAGAAAAAAAAAGGTTCTGCATTTAAGAGACATACTGCATGTGTGTTGCTGTACCTTCGCAGGTGATGCTGGCTCGGGCAAGACCGAGCTGCAGCACTGAGCAGTTGACCATCAGAGGCTCCCTGAGGACTTGGATCCCCTTGTTCCCCAAGAGGTTCTCACCCAAATCCAGGACCTGCAGGACCTTCAGCACTGGCTGCAAAACAGGGATCCTGAGGTCACGTTGATTAGCATCTCTTACCAAGGACTAAACACTGCTCAGACTGGATCCAGGAACTTTTGGTACCCAGAAAAACTGAAGAATTTTAATGACTGTTTTTAAATGTTAAAGTATGTTTGAAAAGTTTGAAATACTTTACCCGACAATAAGCTTTGCCTTAGACTTTGCGTAGTGTGCTACTTTCAGTGTACAAGTGAGTGTGGAAAGCCTGAGAACTTTTAATTATCATTATTATTATGCGATGATTATTATTCCTTTTCAAAATGTTTCCTCTCATGTTAAATGCTCAGAACTTCTGTTTCCACTCTGCAGAGCCACATTAGCGCTGAAGGTTGATTAGCTGGCGCATAAGCTGGGGGTGTCTGGGGCACAAGAGGCCCATGTTGCCCAACAGCTTGAAGAGGAACGCACCACCCACTCCTCGGTTGTCCCCTCGCCTCGCCACCCTTGTTAAATTCCTCTGGTCACTGCTCTGAAGAGAGAGGGAGCGTGGGGGCGGAAAGGAAGGCAGGAAGGCAACCGACAGACCCGAGGAGCGTCTTCTTCTGAGTTAATTTGCACCGCGGTGACAACAAACACACTTGAGAGGGTCCCCCCCTTTTTCCTCACTGAGTCGCGGCACACAGAGGCAACACCACATCCAACGCGTGGTGAAGAGGGGAGGAGGGGAGGGAGGAAGAGCATCTCGAATGGGTATGCACAAGGGATAATAGTAGACAATTAAAGAGGCGACTGCGTGGTTGAGTGTGTGAGAGTCAAGCGTGGTTGAAGCCTGTCAAACGTAAACCACGGGAGGGTTGGAGTGAGAAGTTTGAGGGGGGTAGGAGTGTGAAACCACCAAAAACACAGTATGCTTTCACACATGACATGCTGGCTTTAAACAAAAAATAAGAAACAAAAAAAAAAAAAAAAGGGGGATGCACGCAAAGAAGAAAACAACGAGAACCCCGCATCACGTATTCACCCCAGAATAAGAATTTTTTTGAATTTCTTGGAACAAAAAGTAAATTTAGACATCATTGGCCAAAATTCTAGATATGGAAGTCAAGTGGGTTTTGGCCACAACTGCTCCTCTGCTTAGTCCTTCAAAAGACAAGCAGACAAACCATGAGGACAGAGAGGAAAAAGCATATACACCAACCAGAAAGGTTAATAACAGCTCTCCTTGTCATCATATTCGACACAACTGGCTACGGGTCTAATTATCATCATTATGGCCTGCAAGGACATCTACTTATCCCCATGACTGGCAGGCCACATGAGCACCCCTCCTTAACACACATCTATTATTTAATCAAACTGTTCCTTCTTTTGGTAGCAGTGGAGGAGACAGGGGAAGTGTGTGTGTGTGTGTGTGTGTGTGTGTGTGTGTGTGTATGTGTGTGTGTGTGTGTGTGAGTGAGTGTAAAAGGCAGGCCTTTAATTTCTAGCCTTTTGACTTCCACAATCGCCACTCACATGACAGGAAGGTGCAGTTTATGCTGCCAATCAGGCGGAAGGAATGCATGTTATTAGGAGTGTACAAGGAAATGTGTGCAGGCGGGACGTTTTCAGTAGGGGATTTCTCTGGATGAGGCCAAACGCTCTTCACTTCCTCAATACCGGATAGAGGAAAGCAGGTATCAGTCAGACAGTCTAGCACAAAGCTAATGAGGCTGCTCCAATCACCTCGCGTTCAGAAAAAGAAGTGGATATCAAGTGGAAATCCTCCAAAGTTACAGAATTTTAGTTAAGTATGGTGGGGTGGCTCACGAATTTTGATCCCTAACCATAAATTTCAGTCACGTTAAGATGACAGGCAATACTCAGTTTGAGACTCAATACAAGAGCAGGTCAATAATAGATAAACACAGGTGATGCCTCTTGTATAATAGACAAGCTTAATGATCCTCTGACAACTCTGGAGTTATCTTCTGTAGTCCGGTCAGGGAATGGCGAGCCTGGGAGCTGGGCAGTTTGATAGCGGGTCCACGGAGTAGAGAGGATGGAGCTGGAGAATAATCTGATTCTGCTTAATTGGTGAACTATGAATTATGAATTTTCTGGCTCATTGCCAGGGGCTGACAAGTTAATCTGTGATCACGCTCATGATGGTGAGTTCTGTTAGATCAGACATCGAATATTACCTGAATTCCCTGCTATTCTTTGCCGGATGTGGCCTGTCAGCTAACAATCACTGCAATATAGCAGAATTACCAATGTATAATTTACCTTATACAGTATATAAAAACAACTTTAAATGCATTCAATGTAAATTCAATGCGGGTTACACAAGAAATAGGATACACTGTATCTGACGTGTGCCTCCTCAGCTGGAACTCTGCATGCTACCTGCAGCAGCTTTGGAGATAGCAATAGTAATACAACGTGCAGTCTACACCTACAGGCTGAAAAGCATCTCCTCTTTAAGAAAAGGTCTGTTCTTTGGGATTGAAATGTATTTACATGCTACATATGGGCGTTCTTTGTTTTTTTTTCCTCACCAGAACCTTGGCCAAATGGACCATGCCATTTGCAGTGATCTGGTTGTTCCTCAGCAGTAAGACCTTCAGACCTGCCGTCTGACGCCTCAGGCCATCACACAGCTCCTCCAAACCTGGATAGCAAAATAAATAAATAAATAAAATATGGTCATTAGCAGAACACTGCTTGTCCATGTTTGTGTTTGTAAGCTAAATGGCACTGACAGATGTTTAGTGGGAGTGTTGTGACGGTGCATCTTGTGAATTAAGCTCCAGTAACCACGTTGACGGTTGCTATGTGCTTAACCTTTTCACACATCTATATTAATTAGATAATACTAAAGCTGGACTGTGCACATTTGCAAACTGACAGTGTGGCAACCCCTCCCCTCATATTTACCTATGCTGTCGCTTCACTGTTTTTCCTTATAAGCTGTTGACAGGCAAAGTTAGCTGGGTCACTCTTTAATTAGCAAAAGCTGAACAAGGGCTAGCAAAGTATTACTAAGATTATGTCACACTTGCAACCAACTTGTGTATTTTTTCGACACCTATTGCTCACACAATCTAGAATTTGTTGTTATGAAAATTTACAAATGCGTTTTGTGACGACACAATTTTTCCTCAGGTTTAAAGGAATAGCACAGCATTCTGAGAAGTACACTAATTTGCTTTCACAGAGAAATGAGAAGATTATCAAGTTATACCATGTGTCTAACTCTATCTGGGCTACCAACACATCTACCTACCTACTACCTCTATTACCTGTTATTTTATCATTCAGCACACGCCACACCAAATATTTCCCCCATTTTAAATTAATTTCATAAATCGGATGAATCTGTGGGTTCTCAATTAGTCAAAGCTGAGTGCTCTTGCAGACCAATGTTGTTATAAAGACGTGACTTTTTTAAAATTTTGCACAGAGCAACTTTGAGTTATTATATTTTGTTCTGCAACAAAGGCGGCCATCTTACCAGCATCTGCTACAGAATTGTTACTCAGTTCCAGTGTCAGTAAAGTGGTGTTATAGCGTAGCAGGTCTCCTAGCTGCAGGGCGTCCTGGTAGCTGTTCAGCAGGTTGTTGGTAAGGTGGAGCTCTTGCAAAGCCTTGTTTGACTTCAGTGCACCAACTATAATCATCAACAAAAGAGAAACTGGATCCAAAGCAGACCATATTCACAAAGCCGCCATTTTCCTCTGACGTTGCACTCAGGGCGGGAAGCTCAAATGCTGTAATCAAAAGGATAATGTTCTCAAACCATAATGTTAGCTAGGAAGTGTTTGAATGCTAACATCTCTGCTGTATCACGGTAGCTAATCCATCATCAAATATTTTGAAATGTGGCCTGAAGTTCCTTCAGATTTCCACTATCATTGTCTTTGCAGTTGCTAATGAATCCAGTCAAATGATACACAGCCGAACTTCATCCTTTTGATAGCAGCATTTCAACCACAAATGATCTTCTTCAGGTCAAAGTGAAGAAGTGAACATATATGCAGGCGGTTAATGATGAAAAATCACGACATTTCCACCAAATTAGCCTCAACGAGTCATCTGACATTAGACACTTTCAAAAAAGATTCGAGAATCATTTGACCACCACAGGAAAAAGACAAAGGCAGGAAGTAAAACAAAGCATGAGACAAGAAGAAATTGAACTTTCAGAATAAAACTGGAGATAAAGCAAACCCCATATATACATTTATAAACATGTACTGCAAAGTAACTTCTTCACCCAATCTCAGAGGGCAGCAAGACATGCCTGCTTCATTACATAACATCACGTTAAATTGCACAGAGATTAAAAAAAAGGTAAGCTTGCAGCTTGGCAAGCTGTAATTATGGTTGCACAATTGCCAAGGAGAAGACTTTCTATAATTAAAATTTTAACTTTACTTCAAAATTGTCAAAACCTAAGTGAGTGACGTGTAGGGTTGGTGAATTTTAGGGCTACAACTATCACTTAATCATTAATCAATTATTAATCTGATAAAAAGGAATTATTCCTCGTCTTGTTGTACAATAAAAAAAATAATACATTATTCTTATATAAAGCTTTTCAGTACTGAAAGATACTTCACAAAAATAAATAAACAAAAATAAGTAAATAAAACAAGACGAGACTGTGTGTACCACAAAGTTGTGCTCTACAATACAATAAAAATAAGTAAATAAGCTAAATAAATGGACACTGAGGATATAGCAATGCACTGAAAATAAAAGGGAAATGTAATATACATTTTACTGGATATCGCTCAATTTTCTGTTGAGGATTCACTTCAGACAGTCTCTGTATAAAGGCATGAAATATTCCAAAAACTCCATAAACTTAAGTTATACTCCAGAGTCTCTTTGACCTAATTTCAGCTCATTGGTGTTAGTTAAATCTGCTATCTGTGGCAGATTTGTATCCGTTCTGACAGACAAACAGATGATTACAGGTTAATTTAAAGACAAATGCAGACAGAAATACCTTCCGTCTGCTTTATCTCGTTTTGTGACGAATCAAGCTTTATCAGGGGCTTCAGCTTTATCAAGTGTTAGCAGTAAGTGTACTGTTAGTCCCTGCCTCCACCGTTTTCAAATGCTTACCCCAGAGACAAAGCAGACGGTATCATTTCCTGTTATTCCTCAAGTGGACTACACAAGGTGCGGCATTGGCTGGCTTACTGCCCCCACCTGAGGAGACCTTGCATCATAAGATACAGTTCATCAATTAGTCCTTTCAGTGAATTCTGCCCACCAATGGCAGGTGGAGCCACAAGGCCATAAACGAGCGTTCAGAAATTAAGTTTGATGGTGAGGTGAATGACAGCCGAGGTAGTCTTCAGAGGCCAGCAGTATCCATGACAATGCACTGAACCCTCCACCTTTGTTTCCAACTTCATGCACAGATGTCACCTGTCATTCTTTGAAGGACCACAAAATGAAAAAGGAACAATGTAGTTTGCCTGTTTCTTGGTAATAAGGTCATTTTGAAATAAAATCACATTCATTAATTGATGCAGAAGTCATCACTCCATCTTCCCTGAAACGTCCAGATTTTTTGCTCAGTTTACGGTCATACTGTCCTCTGTAATAATAATTGTAATTGTAGTAAAAAGGGATGTTTTAGAGTGATTTTTGAAAGTTATTCAGTGTAGTGGTTGGAAGCCAGTAGGGGTCCAGGTCATTGTCACAGGGACAATGTGAAGCTCGTGAATATCACACACAACTAGTGAAGCTCCTTGCTGGAATGTGAAATGATCAGTTGTAGACAGACTTTCTACAACCTGAGAAGAACAGAAAAGCTCACACTGATGAAGATCGGGGTGCACAGAAATTCTTCTAACTTTAGATGGAACCACCTCCCCCACAACCCCCAGTTAAGACATATAGATTATTTTGAATTAATATTATATGAACATATGATATGATCCATCATACAAGCATGTCCTCTGAGTGCCAAACATGGGGTCTCCGGGTTGTAATTACGATAGACTGATTGATGGCGAGTGAACTTGAGCATGAATACAAGTGCACAGCGGGAACTGCCACCTCCTGCCGTTACTGTGGTAAAGATCAAGTCGCACTCCTTCATCATTCTAACATGAAGGAGCCATTGTTGAAGCCACAGTTGTGACTCCTCAGCACAGCAGACCTTAGAAAACACGTGTATGCCATTGTTGTTTTAATTGTGGTATTTTATCACATCTTTAATGGTGTTTTGGATAGATACCCTGTCTTTATGTATGTGTTGAGAGCGTTCCCTATGTATTTGTGTACAGTACTGTACTGCGGTACACATGTGTCCCTGTTGCCTGAGCCCTCCTGCCCTTGCATCCAGATCGATGCTGCAGATTTGATCAAGCCTGTTGGGCTGCATGTGGAATGCCAACATTGTCATCAGGCACAGTGGGAACCAAATGTTGGAATCGGTGGGATTGATCCGGTCGACTCCACCGCGAGCGCCCAATCCCGCAATCAGAGGCCCCTCCGATCGAAGGCAATGATCCTCAGCTGGGACCCCCCACCGGGAGGGAAGAAGGGGGGGTTGGCAGTGGGCTCAGTAAAGGCAGAGAGAATGGGGTGGGATGAGAGATGCGCATGGGAGTAGGAGGTAGGTTGTGGAGACCCTAAAATATCAAAGAGATCCAGGAAATGGCTGAAAATGTTGGAGGAACAAGTTGCTGTCAGGAAGAGTGGGCAGCATACTGTGTCCATTTGGTTCTTTCTCTGTTCCCTGCTGAGAGCAGATGAGAGGCTGTGTTCATGGTTTTGATTTTTTTGTCCCAACAAAAAGTCAGACACAGTGATTGTTTTCCCATGACATCTGAACACTTGAAGAACAGAATTTGAGTGTGAATTTTATTTGCTTATCGAATAATGAAAATGAATATAAACTGAGAAAGTGACTTTGAGAAAATAATCCTGCTAATGATTATTATTGTCACATCACTGTCTCGCTCAGCACCTCAAGTCTGTTATTAATCACCCTCTTTTGTGTAACTGTGTGTGTGTAGGTGTGTGTCTGTGTGTGCACATGTCCATCCGTCCATGCGTGTACAGTACTCAACCCCGCTTTTCAGTGTTGTGTTCACCCATGGTGACGATCCATATATGTGTATATACTAATCCAGAAACTGTGTATATGTGTGTATCTGTGGTTTAATTTCCTTCAATAGGCTTCAAAGTGTACTGTAAATATCGGGGTGTGTGTGTGTGTGTGTGTGTGTGTGTGTGTCTTTGTGTGTCCTGGCTACCAAGAGCCTTTATAGATGTGTGCAGCAGTGTGTAAAGTGACAGGTAAGAGATTAGGCCTCTAATCCGGGTCCAGACCTACAGAGAGGGTCACAGGTCAAAATCTGGTCCTGCTGGCCACAGGACACGCACACAAACACACACCCACACACAAAAACCCATTTACAAATGCATGTAAACACACATGAATTTATACTCACAGTCCACAGTTGCACACAAACACAGACAATGATGGAAGTAAGAGTGCCCCCCCCCCCCAGCCCCCCGAGCTTTACGGCACCAAACGTTTTTTAAATGTAATATTTATAATGGAAAAGAGGAACATGGAGAAGGGGAAGATAAGCTGCGCCATGGCTCTCCCCTACTCCCAAGCCCTGTGTGAATGGTCAGGGTGAAAGCATTACACTCCATTCGTGTGACATACCTGCTGCTGTGAGAGAATGGGGACGAATGAATGCGAGAATGGGAAAATGCGAGCGGATCAGGAACGGTGGAGCAAAATAACTCACTGAAACATGGACGTGTGAATAGAGGAGGATATCGCATGATGCGTGGGCGTGCACAGCAAGCACACTTACACACCCACAGTGAACTTATGATGGAGGAGCCGAAGGGATGATCATTATGCTTTTGTAACAAATAAGTTACAAGAGAGCCTGAGCACATGACAGCTTGCAGCGCATGTATTCGCTCTCTACAGCTTTGACTGTGTGTATGACTTGTGTCGCTGGTCGTCAAGCAGGTTCAATACAGACTGAGTTAGAGAAAACACAGACGTATCACGCAGATAGAACCGAAGAAAAGGACACAGTGAAGCCCATGATGCTGCTGTGCATAGTTTCAACGTCCCTGCACACGGAAATGATTTAACAAGCAAACATGATCTCTGTGTATCGTGACAGTATTCAGAAGATGAAGCTCAGGAGTGTTCAGTGAGGAAAAATGCTTTGTGTGTGTGTGTGTGTGTGTGTGTGTGTGTGTACGTCATACCCAGTGTGTATAGTGGCATGCCGCTGAGCTGGGCGTTGTGAAGGTGCAGCACTTTGAGCTGGCTGGTCAGCAGAGCTTTAGATAGAGACTGGGCCGGGTAGTCACCCACGGGCACATTACACACATCCAGCCTGGACAGACGGACACTCTGAAACACACACACACACACACACACACACACACACAGAAATACAATGAATACAGACAAATGCACGAAGAAATCATTCAAGATGCATCAGAATGTCTAATCGGCCCAAAAGTAGAGAAAGAACAAAAAGAAGGACAGGATGTGATCTCTGCAAACTCCTGAGAAAAATATCTGGCTGTTTAGCTGCTTAATGATGTTCACCTGTGATGTGTCTGTTGGGTTTATCAGAGCGTTTCCACTGGAAACAGTGACCTGCTGTTGCTGCTGGAAACAAGGCTGATCAGTGAGGAGTTTGTGGGTCGGTACCCGAAACAACAAACTAAAAGAGGCTAAACGAGCCTGCAGAGATGAAGGGAACAGCAGTGTTGGTAGTAATTATATGAGGGTTTGTCAATGTAAGTGGCACCTTTTGCATGTGGTTATTTGATTAATTTTTGACTACAAATAATGATTAATGCAGCCAAGACCACAATCTTTCCCTGACATAATGCAAGTGATTTAAGCTACCTGACCAAAAACAAAACAAAACATAAAAACGAAAAGAAACATGAATAGGACTACTGCAGTTTGCAGATGTAGAGACTAATCATTATAAAAACTGTAAAACTGGCCAGCATAATGTTCCCTAAAAAATGTAATATGCAGCGTTGGTTAAAACTGCTGGTAAGATTTTTGTGATACCTGCCAGACAGTGACCCAGTTAGAGCATTAAAACAGCAAAATTTCTGAGCAGACACAATTCATTCCCACAGTCAGTGAGCTAAATAAATCCATGCAAACCTTTCATGATGACTTCAGCTTTGGCAAACATTGCAAATTCATTGACTCAACTGTCTTGACAGAGCTGATCTTTAAGGCAATGGAACCTTGTAACATAGGCATAGTCGCTGTGTCGCAGCGTCCGTGTTTATATCTCTGATAAGAGAATGAACTTTTCCATAAAAGAGGCATGGTTTGCAGACTGAGACATACTGAGAGTCTCTTGAATAAACTGTTCACTTCTGAAGGGTCAGGGGCTGAGCAAAGCTTGCTAACTGGCAGTTAACTGCCAGTTAGCAAGCCAGCTAGCTTGGAGGGCTATTGTGACTGGCATGTGCCAGCATAGCACTTCGTTTGCCAACTACAGTAGCCCGCCAAATAGCCCTGGAAGTAGCGCTTAAGTCACTTTTCCAGTAGCACCTATTTAGTGGATGAACTTTCGCTGAGCCACTTTCTGGTCTGAGCGGAGCTTTGCAGGGAAAATATGTTAACTGTTGCCTTCTTTTATGTTTGTCATGAGACTGTGAGACCTGAGAGTGATCATCCCCATAGATGACTTGTTACATCTCTGTTACACGAACACACTGACACCACACTGAGCTGCTTTCTTAAAGTAATGTCAGTTTTGTCAGTTTAACATAACAAATGTCAGTTCTCTTCAAAAGTATCAGATTACAACACTACAAGACTGAAGGTGCCAAAACAGTGAAGTGAAAAACTGTGGACAGTCACAAAGGACATTTACTTGAGCCCTGTACTGAAGTACATCTTGTGAGTATATGTTCTTTATTTGAGTATGAGAGTGATACAGCGGCTGTTTCTGGTTAAATAAAAAGGATCTTTATCTCTACCGTCTAACTATCTTTATCTAAATCTCTAACAGAAAGGTGTATCTCTGTAGGGATCCGCTCCGTAATGTTATTGGACACTCAGAACAACAATCTGAGGCTGCCAGTGGCAAAAACAAACACTTTCAGCGGACGTAGTTTGACATTATGCAATGATTATATTGCAGTCTGTTTCACAGCTGCTGGCTGCAGCACTTGAGCTCAATACTGGACCAATTTCAAAAACTGTTGTCTCTATTAGTCACTTGAGACACAAAGTGGGAAAATAGGGTCCATAAAAACAAGTAATATTTGACCGAAATTTCTCCCATTTGTCTGAGATACTGAAATCTTTCAGGACATGTAGACCAGTACCAGTTAGAAACTTTGCACAAACCATTACCTTCATTGACAGAAAATGAGATGTAAAACAAGTGAATGACACAACAACCATGTGCTAATGATGACAGAGCTTTCACAACCCAATGGAGTCATTTGCATGGCCAGCAAGCTAAAAACCTCCATTTGGAAATATTTCAGATTTTGGTCAGGATACGCCACCAGTACCAATATTACCTAACCTGTATAAAAATTAGGCTATTAAATACCATCAATTACGAATCCTTTATTTGACTTTGATCCATGACACAGCACATTCTCAGCTCACACTCTAGCACCAGGCTCTGCAAGAGGGAACGGTGATACACATGTGAGGAAGTGCAAGTTACTGCTAAAATGAGAGATTTTTTATTGCCTTGAAGTACGTGAGAGAGACAGAGATTCTAACCCTAACCCTCTCAAGGTGTATCTCGGTCTCTCTCACACACCTTCAGACTCTCTTGCACACAATAACTCGGTTTCTCTCGCGCTGCGAGTTGTTCTCTCTCGGGCACCTCAACAGCCCTTCAACATCTCTCACGTACATATTTTATTTTATACATTTATTTTGTAATGTGTAGGTATGTAGATCTTTTATAAGACGTTTATGCTGAAACAAATATACTGTCCTCTCCACTAGAGTCCCCGTGTTTGAGATTCTTGAAGAAAGATTCATACTGTTGAAAATGCTTGCTCTGTTTACCGTTCACATCCTTCATCACTGCCTCCAAAAACCTGAGAAAGCATGTTGAGGTATGTAAACATTTGTTTTATACCAGAAAAACTTTTAAATGAAATTGTCTGTGCTTGTACTAGTTGTATTTTTCTGCTGTAGTTGATCAAATCAAAAGGCTTTTGATGGAGTGAGTTCTGTAAATGCATTGTGGCAACAACACAACAATGTGTTGGCTTTAGGAAGAATTGTTGGTTTTGACCAGGAGTATTTACACTTTGACTTAAGTAATGGAGTTGTGTACTTCATCCACCAATGCTTCACTTGAAGCCCTCTATTGTTTCCCCTCAGCTTGTTCCATTTTGATCTCATGAAAGTCAGTCAGCAGTAATATTTGGACTCCGACCGATGGTTTCTCACCTCATAGCTAATCAGTTATGCCCGCTAATACTGTCTGCGATGCTGCTGTAATGCGGGTTTATACGGTTTATGCTTGTGTTTATGCTGTGTATGTTCGCAGGGGGAGAACTTCTCACCCTGTTTGCTCTGCCCTGTGTCTTCAATCCATGTAATGTGCAACAAACTCACTTTTTAGGATGTACATTATCCCCAGGAGAAAGCCTACAAGAAAAGATTACTCTTCCACTGCGTCAGCCAACCTGCTTTATCAAATGAGCGAGGGCCCTCCAACACGATGTTCCCATACTGCTGTTGTCAGAAATGTCAAGATGGGTTGTAGATTCATAGTACAAAATCATATCCAGCAAGGACGATGCTCCCTGGAAGAGAAAAAAATAGCGAAGGAGAAAAAATGAAGAAAGCAAGGTCCCAAATTTGACAGGAATGTTATGAAGTTCTTTTGGAAGGAAAAAAATAGCCTCTAATCTGATACAAGGGAAGGCCTGAATATGAAACTGTATTGGAATTGGAAGACGAAGATGAGAAAAATAAGTTTTGCTCATAAAACTCACATTTTCTTCCAGTTGGGCTGCCTGCAGATTGATGAAATCAAAGTGCAGCGATTTCAGGATGACTTCCAGAGCTTCACAGGAGCGGTGGTCTAATCGCTCACCTTGATGCAGGCAAGCAATCAAACAGAAGATAATTGGGAGGCTGTTTGCTAACAGGCAAGATTGCATGGCTCTAAATGTGCATTATCCTTCTTCTGAAATTAACATTGCAGAAAGAATCACGACAAAACAACTTCCTTTATAGGCAACATTTATCCATGTGGGTATGTTCTGAGACAGAGACAATCAGAGACAGAAATAATGATGACAGGTCCAGTTAGAAGAAACACGATGCTGTTTTTCATGATTGGACTTCCAAGATGTGCGACTTCCAACTTTTTTGGAATCAACAGGATGCAATCAGTTGCAAACAAACTGTGTTTATCAGCTATGGTTTTACACAGTGTTCCTGAGCCCATGTAGTAATATCTTTTATCCAATCGTGTGTTCACAAAGTGGTGAACCTCGCTCCATCCTAGCTTGTGAACGACTGAGCCTTTCCAGAATGTTCCTTTCATACCCAATCATGATGCTGTCAGCTGTTACCAGTGAGCCTGTTTGGAATGTTTTATTAAAACTTCTAGTCATTACTTTTGCCTGTATAAACATGCACAAGCTGCTGTAGTCCAGGAATTACTCATGACCAGGGCAGTTGGACCTCCATGGCTACAGCGATGCTGTGTAATACCTGGAACTTCAATTGAACTGAATGAACTATGAACTAACACTTGAGTGGTGCTATGGTTACAGTAAAAATATGGTCAATGTAAAGTAATTAAAAATGTGCATTTTTCATCTTCTGTGTTGGTTTTTCTCGCTGTACTGGAAACAAATTGAAACATAAATCCAAGGTGGCGACCAAAGCTTGGGTTTAGCATCTAGTGTATGTGCTTAAATATATTTCAGTACCAATGTCGAGTATCTTGGGTGACAAATGTTCTTTGGGATGAATAAAAAAAAATGGATTTTAATTTCACTCACCACTGCCACTTTCTCTCAACGTTTATCTGCCATCTGCATGTGACGTTCACCTTTCCCTGCTGAAAGCCTTTTTGTTTCTCCTTCTTCTCTGCCACATTTTTGATTTTATTTTAGTAATCCCACTACTAATCCCGTCATTTCTAACTGATTACTGTGTTTTTAGGGGTTGATTATCGGGGATCACTGGAACCATTTTGTAATCTGATTACTGTGATGCGTTGCTCCCTCATACTCCAGATTTGAAGCAATCTTCCATTTGATGTGTGTTGGTTAATGTATCTCAGGAATCGCAGTCAAGATTAGGTAATCTGATTACTGTTGCTCCCCAGCCCTGATCAGCAGTCACACTCCAGATCAAACTGTGACTGATCAAACAAATCCATGTGACTTTTAAGACTCAATCTCTCTCTCTCTCTCTCCTGGGTTAATTCTTATCTCCCCAGCCAAGAAGGGGAAATTATAATTACTATCATAATTATTTCCAAAATGATTTTTTTCCCTGTGTTTTAACAATAATCACTTAACTGAGCGATGGCAGAGGGCGTGTGGGGTGGAAGGGAGAGCCATCTGAAATCCCATTTTTCTAATCCGCCCTGCGTCGGGAAGATAATAAGGCAGCGACACCCGCAGTCAGATGTCATCAGTGCGTGACGACAGTGACGCCCATCATGGCATCGCACACAACTTTACACCGCTGCTGTATGCTGATGCGTCTGCTGCTGCACTTCTCTACTTGTGAGAACTTGCAGAGTTTTAAGACCTTCAAAGTGAGGACATTCTGGCCAGTGCTCACTACTTTGGATCTGACTTTGAGTTCAAATTTGAATGAGGATTATGTATAGTTTAAGTGCTATATTAAGATCTAGGATTCAGATTTAGGATTAAGATTGGAGCTAGGTTTGGATGTAGTTTGCGTGTAAAAGCTGCAACCAAATTTAGTTTGGGATTTGGGTTCTGGGTTCACATTTGGACTGGTATCTGATTTGTGTTTGGGTAATGGTGAAAAGGAAATTCAAGATTTTGCCCTCATTCAGGTTTCGGTTAGCGATAGCTGAGATTAAAATAGGATCAATAGCAGAATGAGCGTTAGATTAACAGTTATGATAGTCACAAATTAGATTTGGGGTATGGAATTAAATTGTTCTTGATTTTGTTGATGTTCTTTTCTTAATGGTTATCAGCCTTATTCTGTGTTAATTTCATATATTGACAAATTTCTAAAAAAAATTGTTGAACATTTTGAAACTACATCAGGAGCGAGTAGAATGGCACCATCCCATGGAGTGATGGAGTCCTTTCGTAAGCCAGCTCAGCAGTTATCTCCATTCAGGGTTTTTAAGACACGTTTCCAAAGGAGGTTATTTTGACAAACACATGAAAAGAAGTGATAAACTTCAGCAAACATGATTTCAATAAATCAACACTTGGTTTGGTACCAGTCTTAAAGAATAAATCCAAGACATTGTGAGAGTGTGAGTGTGACAGATACTGATCAGAAATATCACACAGAGGTTTGTTATGACCTTATGTCAGTTTGGTGGTAAAGGAGTTTTTTCACTTTGGGGAAAAAGTTGTAACGTCGTTACGACATGAATTCTTCATTCAACATACCTCTGGTCTGTTATTACACACTATCCGTAATTACACTTTGATGGAATTTGTAAAACATTACAAAATCATTCAGTGCATCATGAATGTCACATAAAGTCCTCAATCATATTTAATAATGAGGGAGTGAAGCGTTCAGCTTACCTTTGAGATCCAGACATTTCACACTGCCACCTACACACACACCCTGCTGAGAGAGAGACAGAGAAAGGGGTAGAAGCAGGAGGTGTGAGCGAAAGGCGCGAACACACACACACACACACACACGCACACAGATATTTGGCAACAGCAGTGCACCATCCACCCTCCCCAGTCTCTTTCCGCACGGCCTCTCCATCCATGCCACACTGTACCGGTTTCATCAGGGAGGCTTATTGGACGCCAGAGCATGAATTATGAATTTCACACAGTTTACCGCCGTCGTTGATGGTGACACGGCGTCCTAATTAACCAGTGTATAATAATTAGAAACAGCTGGTCATCAGTTGATGTGTTCATTTGCCAGAGCCAGTGTTCCACATACATCTAATTTGACTGCATCAATCACCAGAGGTGGCAGATTTGTGCGGCTGGTGGAAAACACAGATTTCGTTTTCCACTGACGAGGAAAACAGGGATTGTTTTAAGCTTCCTTTCAGAAATGATGGGGAGATGAGATTGTGTGACACGGGATCATTAAGCCTTTTTCTTTTGGAATCGAAGCATGTTTCATCTGTGACAGGACAGAGGTTCCTCTCTGACAGCGACCAAAAAGGTATTTATGTGGGTATTTAAAGGCAGAGCTGCACGTCGTCGGTGATGAGCGCAGGCTGAGGTCAGCAGCCGCCTCACCAGTCTGGATTCAAACGAGGACTGTCGCCTCATGATCAAATGCTCTTTCAAAGGATTGTTCCATAAGAACACAGCTCTCCATGGGAGATGTCTGGCTGGATGTTTAGCATGAAAACTGAGTATTAATTTAAAATGTCAGTTAGTGGAATCATGAATTAGGGACCACCAGGGGGCCCCAAAAGTGAGCAAATTAAAAAGAGTCTCTCTCGTTCTCTCTCTGTTTCACAAGAAGGAAACTCTGCTGAACAGATTTGTGCTAACTGATTGCTTTTAATTGGAGTACTTTTACACATCTATACATTACAATGCTAATTTTAAAGTTGTTTAACGATTTTGTAGGAAGAAATAGGTTTGCTTTGCTTTAAAGGCTCTGAAAAACATCTTCTCCACCAGCTTCTTGCTGCAAGTGATGGGCCCGTATGTGAACACGCCAGCTTCAGTTCTGAGAAATGTCTGCGGTTGTGTTTTTTTTCTTTGCTTTAATGTGGGTGGGGCTCAGTTTGAAGAAGTTGTTGTCATATATTTCTGTGCACCAATCAGGATTTAGCACATCAGAACGCGATAAGCGCTTTTGCTTCTGCTGCTGGGCCCCTGTCAATCAAATCTGACCCAACCACACACACAGGATAAAGCAGGTCAGCTGAGTTTGTGACACGATAATGAAAAGACATTTTAATTAGTGAAGATTTCCTCTCTCCATACTTGACCTTTGCTTGTTACTTATTCAGACATGAACATCTAATGTGAAGAAAAGCAAGTTTTCAGGGACATTTTTTATACACCACATTTGAAGGGCTGCTTGCCTTCAGCATCACTTCTTCAGCATCAATTTTCTTGTTGCTTCTTAAAAGGAAAAATTAAATGGGGTGCCCAATTCTGCTCAGGGCCCCCAAAAAATCTCTTCTCAGCCCTGCCACCCCCTTCGTGTCAGTCAAATCCTGGCTTTCTGACTGCCTTCCCAACACCGACTCATCTTGGCTGGCTCACTGAATTGCAGCCTTATTTGCGAGCAGCGCCTTGTTTCGTCTCTCGTTGCTAAATATGATTCATTGTTCAAAGGGACGCGGGGAGTACAAAAGGACTTGGAAGGCTTTCCTTGCTCGGCTCTCGTGCTACAGAGAGGAGAGCAAGGCGGGAGACAAAAAGACGGCGGCCATAATGTGCTCCTGTTGAAAGAATTAGACAGATCAATGGGACATAAATTGCACTGTTTATGTATACAAGAGGCTGGTGTGTAATTGGTAGAGGTGGTTGAATTTCCCCCGTAATCATCTTAACTGAGACACATGCGCGCACACACAAGCACAAATGTGTCTACATGCACATTAACACACTAAAACATGTTCGGAAAATGTGTGTGTGTATGTACAGTGTGTGTACATACTGCATGTGTATGTGCTTTAACACACAGTGCTATATACAGTATAGAAATAAAGAAGGTTTTCTGCCACTGTGAGTTTGATTAAATGTTTTGTTTTTTTTTTTAAATTCATCCCAAAAATTGTGGACTCTTCCAAAATGTGCCATAAATGTCCAAGAAACACAATCTGATTTGTTCATAATTATTAGGTGAAAACAAACAACCTAAGCATTAGAGAAGCAACCAACACTCATACGGTCTCTTGTTTCTTTATGTATTAACTGACTTAAATTATCTGAATAATGTTTATCATCCACTTTATGAATCTCAGTCTTTTTCATTTTATGCAGAACCTTTGAAAGCTGTTGCTTTTAGATGAAACAGAGATGTACATATTTTTTCTGCACTCTATTTCTCTATAAAAACTGCAATATATTTGCTGCTGCATATTCTTCTCTCCTATGATTTCCACGCTACACTTACACATACACACATGGCAAATACTCTAAAATACTGACTTCTATTATGCGCCGGCTGCAGACGACTGAAAACCACAGCTCTGCCTCTTAAACCTGATTGGTAGATCCGTTCTCCCTCACTGTCACTGTCCTCGCTATCAGCAGGAGACGACGTGAATCATTCGATCAGGTTCCTTCAACCCCTTTAGACCAGAAAATTTACCTGTGCTCCTTCTTACCTGTGAGCAAAAAATGCTGACCAGGGTCATCATTTTGCATCATATTATACTGTATCTCCACCAGGAATCAGTTTAGGCATATATACAGTATGAAAATAAACCATATTCTTTCTGATTGATTCATGCAGATGCGAGTTATCCTGATTTAAAGCTGTTAAACAATCACATTCATCTCGGTCTCCTCTGGCTCGGTACCTCACATGGCTCTGCTCCGCATCCCAAAAACACAACATCACACCCACTTCAGCTCCTTATTTGATTCATCACAAACATGTCATCAGTTAGTACGATGTGTAAAAATGAAAACACTTCAAGATGGGCTCCAAATGGCTGCAGCACCACCACCACTCTCTTTTTGAGGGATCTGGTTTTGTTTTTATGTTTTCTTTGTGAAACCGGGGTGGGCGGAGCGCTTCAGACCCGCCTCAGGCTTTTCGCCTCAGAGCACAAAGAAAAGTTGTTCTGTTTGTGGTTCTGTCCATCTTGCTCCATTCATCTCTTTTACTGACTTTGTGTGCATTTCAGTCACCTCCGAATTTCTGTTTGTTCTGTCACAACAGCAGCAGCAAGAACAACAACAACAACAACAACAAAAAGTGTCCCTGTGTGCTGGCGTCCGGCTGGCCACTACTTGTGAAACCGGTTTGTTTGTGGCACCGGGCCAATGAACGGCGCTCGGTAAAATTTTGCAAGCGACTGGCGGGTTACCCATATCACACTCCCAAATACACACACATACACTGACACACACGTGGAGAAAGACAGAGAAACACACACGCAGCACTTCCTCCTCCTCACAAGAAATACAGTGGCGGCTGTTTTTCATCTTAATGAATTTCTGAACTTGTTCATTCCCTCTCCGCTCGCCGCTGCCTCATGGTGAAAGACGGAAACCGAAGGCGTCGGCTGCCAAATCAATTGATGTGTCAGGAGGGAGAGAGGACAAAATGGAGTGATAAAAAGAAAAGCGTTCCCTCCCTCACACACACACACACACACACACACACAGGCAGCGGGAAAAAGACAGAGAAAGGGGGGATCTGGTTTCCAAACTTGACTTCCACAGAAGTCATCTCTGGCGCTTTCACTATTCTTCACTCAGCCGTCCAGAGCTGCTCTACCTCTCCGCCTGCCTTTGTATTAAAAACTGTTTGACTGCACTATTTCTCTCTTGAACCCATTTAATTAACTGACAAAAATATAAATAAATATATGTTTGGATGTATTTTTAACATGCATTTTCAGAGCTCTTAGGGTTTGAACCCCCCCATACACACACGCACACACACACACACACACACACACACACACGCATTTTCCTTTCAGCATCTTTTCTGCAATAAAGGATAAATTATTTAAAATAACACGACCTTTTATCTCACACCCTTTGAAGGCAGCAAATTAAAAATGTAAATTGGGAGCTAATTAATATGCAAATGTATTCATTCGCTGTTAACAATTAGCAATTAAAGCTGCAGTGTCTAGAAAGAGCACAGACAAAATTAGTAACTTCATTTATCATTTAAAAAAAAAAGAGAGATCTAAAAACGTACATAAAATTCTAATTGACTTTCACAGTATTTCCCTCTGTCACTGCCTTTGTTCACCCGCACTGCTTTTGAAATATATGATAGCGTGCGTTTAGCGACTTAATTAATGCCACTTTGTGTAAAATATACTGTCCCCTTAAATGCTTGATGTCAAAAATAATGTACACATTCAAGGCTGAGTGGCAATCGCTTGGTTGGAAGTGTGTGTGTGTGTGTGTGTGTGTGTGTGTCTGTGCATGCATGTGTTTAAGAGTGTGTGAACATCACGTCGTACAGCCTCAGCAGTCTGATCCGTGTGTTTGGTTTGTTGCACATTTAACTCTCTGCTGAATTTTAGATTTAGCTCTGCGAGTTTCTCCCTCTGTGGTTCTATCAGTGTACAGAGTGTGTATAATAAGAAGCTGGCAAGTGAAATGCACACTTTTTTGTAACATTTCCGAATCTGGATAATGCGTTCTAAAACAGGCCGTCCCTTCAGCCTGTCTAACTGCACCGCTCGCTGATGGATGCGTGTGTGGAGGGATCCTGGGATCCTTTCATCAGCAGCGTCTGTTCATCGGCGCTAACATTTTTGTTTGGTTTGATCGATCTTTATTTTAATCTTTAAGATGAAATAAATTGGAATGAGACTGAAAACAGAAATCCGAGTGCTAACACAGCTACCAAGTAATGATCTAATAACTACCCTTCTGAGAATACACGAATTATAATGTAGAAGCTGCACAGTCCAGACAAGAGAGAAAAGTTCTGCATGCGTGGACATATGCAGACGTGTGTGTATGCAGGGTGGTGGCTACAACTCAGCACACTGAGGTCATGTCTTTGGTACTATTCTGGGAATTTCGGGGGTTTAACCATATGGGGGAAGGTGCATTGTACGTGTAAAAACTTGGAGTTTACAGGCTGATTTCTGTGTTTTTGGACCAAATATAGCAGCCTGTATGACACATTTCAATCACTTGTGGAGCACCTTTGCACATGGTCAAATTTCTATATAGACACGTGCCAATTTCTGATATTTCAAAAGGAAATGTAAGACATGTTAAAAGATCAGTTTTGCATGTAATTTCACATGTGCACCAGCATGAAGAAAAAGGAAATTTAACAGACCTGTTTTTGTTAGCAAGGGAAACCTCTGATGGGTTTGTGGTTACGCTGGAAGAATCTGGACTCATGACCTGGACTTTTTTTTTTTTTTCCTTTTGTGTCATTTGATATCCTGCCTTTCCCTTCAGAAAAGGGAAGGTGGCTCGATCTTAAAATGAAAGAAGCAGCTTTATTAGCAGATAAGACCCAAATTCTGCACTATGAGCTGAAGCATCTAAAAGGGAAGGACAACAGAAGCAGCTCTCGCAACACATTCATCACGAACATGGAGCTTAATGTCGGTCTCAGTGGAAACATTGCTCTTGAATCCTCACATTCCATCCCACTGCCTTTTCCTTCTCTTTTTCATGTTTCTGATGATCCTCAAATTCTGCTCATTTGGGATAAATACGTCTTAAAGGGGAAGTCAGATGACATTTTATATTTTTCCTGTTTCTAACAAAGCTCATGAAAAGACTACACGTCATCATGTGACCTACTTACCTACCATGTAGGTCATATCAGTCCTATTTGGTCACACATGCTCGTCTTGAGTCTTAATGAACTTTTTTCAAATGTGTGTAGAGTTGCAGAATGTCACCACTGAGGACTGTGAGCAGTCTCCTCCAGTTTAATGGGATGGAGGCAGAAACACATCTGATCTTTGCCATGTGCATGAACTGGATGCTGTACTGTATGTTCTACACATGCAGCAGTCATTTAGGGGCGTTATGAAGTAAAGAATGACAATCTACTGCAACTCCAAATGAAAACGTGAGGACAATGACATGATTCACACATTGTTTACATATGCATGAGCTTAGCTGATGGAAAGATTCTCTCTATGAAGCGTTTGGTCATTTTGGTGACAGAGCGTCTCCCCTGTGTGAACCCTCAGTGAGTCCAGCCCTGTAATATTAGCCTACTTACAAAAGCACTCATATTACTTGTGTGACCACCCAACCATGCAAATTCAATTCAGCCTAATAGTGCACCACCAATAGTGCATCACACATGCCATTCAGTTTAACTGCAACTGCTCCGAATTCAATTAGAGGCAGAGAATGTAAAATAGACTCTTTTACACGTAGACGAGGTTTTATCCTTTTTAAGTTATTCATGCTGTTTCCCAAACGGCATTAGAGCAAAATCGTGTAAAAACTACAATAGAAAGGCTGTGGAGTCAGTGTGTTTTAAATAAAGCATGTTGTGTCTGACAGTGTGTGTCTGTGTGCGCGGAGGCCGTCTGAATGACAGACTGAAGTGTGTTAGTGGCGGGTCCCGTGGTGATCCTCATCCCGACCCATACTCCCTGCCTCTCTTTTTTTCCGTGTGATCACGGCGGCTGCCTCTGTATGGCATTTCAAATGCGCCACTAACCGCCCCGTTATCGCTGTCTCGGCCTGTAATGAGAGGAGCGACATATGTCCGGTCCCCCTGCTGTTTCCTGATAAGCCCTCACATTCAGACGCATGCAGGAACACTCCTCCACCTCCTCCTTCTCCTCTCTGTGCTTTTATTTTGTATGCAAAACGTGCTAACAACCACCAAGGAAAAAGTGTGGCACTTACTTAGTGACATTTACCTCGCTGCAGACTCTTCCACATGAGGAGGGGGGGGTGGGGGGGGGGGTGCAATAACAATCAGCATGCATTTAATTTAAAAGAAAAAAATGTTCCCTTTAGAATTAGGTGAGCAGGGAAAGATATAGCTTTCTCTGTGTGTGTGTGTGTGTGTGTGTGTGTGTGTGTGTGTAAGGAGCCATAACAGTTGTGCCGGCAGACTTCCGCAGTGCAACATTAATGCTAATCAAAAGAGCTGAGAAAGCAGCAGCGGTCTGTAAAAACAGATTTTCTCTTGTCTTTTCATTTCTGGATGCCCCCCCCCCTTCCTCAGAGGGATTTATGGATTTATCTTAGGAAAATAACATTTGTGGGTATTGAATCTGACCCCATGAATTTAAGAGAGGCATACGTTGTGTTAAGTTGTGGTAATTGATTTCTCTTCAGTCCACTCAACTGAATAATCTGCAAGAGAAACAACCACTAAGCTATTCATTAGAAGATTTGCCAACATGCAGCTAATTCCGAGCTTATTCTCCAAACATCATGGAAAGAATACAAACTCATAGTCTGAGCTTGCTTGATTTAGAGTCCTTTTGTGTTTGGAGGGTTGAAAAATACTTCGCTTAAAACTAAGAAACTATAAGGATTTTTTTTTTCTCTGTATATTAAATTAATCAATAAATCATCTATAATATGAGAGAAGGAAAATTGAGCCAATCAGTGTTATTAAAATCCAAATTCTGGGAGGGTGGTTTATTTCCTTGAATTTGTAATGGAGGAGCAAACACGGTGATGACAAAGGTAACGTACGTGTTTGAACAGAGTCTGGGTAAAAATAGATTTTCACAAAAACTGTCTTTTTGTTGTGATTTCACGAAAAAAATGATTTCTCTTAAAATTACACAAGGTTTTGGCTCTATTATTTCATCAGAAAGTGAGAGGTTTGTGAAGTGACTGCAGAAACAAAAAAAAATAATAATAAAAAAAAACCAACTTCTGTCAAATCACTAATGGTTTGATATCCCATCATGCTTTGTTTACATGGTAAATCCATTTTGGACAATGAGTTTTGTTTTTGTATTTTGTACAGGGCCATCGGTGGTGATGGTGGTGATCCTCCAAACGTGGCTCGAACTGAATTAGCGCGATGAAATCTCTATTTTCTGTCAGAGCACTTGTGCTGTATATGCAGTATGTGGATATATGCATGTATTAGATGTCTGGACAGAACCTTTAAAGGGAAACTAGCATGTTGGAGACCCCATCTGGTGTCGTTTTTCTGAGAGAGTTTTGCCTCTGCATCCAAAAAAAAAGAGACAAACCGGTAGAGACATAACATGAGGAAAACCAGCCAAGTTTAACAATAAGAAATGAACTGATCTCAGCGCTAGCTTAGACGCTGAAGAGGTTGTGGCTGTGTATTCATACGTACACGATAGATCATTTAAGAGCGCGCAGGTGTCAAAGAGACCAAACAAACAAGAACAAAAATGGAAACAGAAATTGCGTTGTGGTGTGAAGAGACTTAGTGGAAATCCGGGCGTCTCGATGAGTGACCTGCGCGTACATACAGTATCTATGTTCACATCACAAGGTTGTAAAGTTTGCTATCATGTATCAGTCTAATGCTCGTTTAATACCAGCAGGACTGGTGATCCATAACAGAAAGTAATGCACAAGTATCACCTTGTGTCAGTTGGAGCTCACACTGCATATTAGAACTCTATTATAACTACATTTTAAGGTGCTCTAACATTACCACAGGAGAGAGAGACAGAAAGAGAGAGAGAGGCACAGACAGACAGACAGACAGACAGACAGAAAGAGACAATCCGTCAGTTTCTTGAATTGTATGATTTTCTCTATAATTACAATAAAAGCCTTGTGGAGTAATGTAATGAAGTACAGACTGATGCTGAGTGTTCAGCAGGTCTAGAAAACATTGCTTTTAAATCATATACTCGATCTTCCGCGTGTGGAGTTTGACTATACCGATCTGAACTTGTGAACAGGAGACAGTATTAAAACTTAATCAGAGTAATTTTGTTTCTCTATTAGAACTTGTCCATATTTACATCATGACTACTTATATCACACTGCTTGATGATGTTAATAAAAAGATTCTCAGATGGAACTGCAGACATTTTGTCCCTGTCCCCAAGCAGTCCCTTCACACAGCTTACAGGCAGGTTGTCCACACACGGCCTCAAAAGTCATCCTGCATAACAGGGGTCACCTGACTTGGACTCAAGTCAAACTCAAGTCACACATTTAATGGCATCAATCTCAACTTGACAAAATCAAAAAAGACTTTCAGCTCCACTGAGAGTTTAACACCAGTGATTCCTGACCTCACCCGGACTTGAGCTGTTTGATTTGAAAAGAGTTGGTACCTTTCCCCGCGTGGCAGGAAACAATTCATTTTCTGAATAAACCAATGTTAACACTATTCATTCCCAGCAAGTCGACCTCTAATTCCCCAGATGTACTTTGTCTGAACCAATCCAACAGCATCCAATCCAGCTGATCCACCATGAAGAGCTAATGTTACGTTCCTGAGCTCTGTTATTGGCTCTGTAGTTAAAATGACATTACATTTGGTGAAGAGCGCATTATCACTAGTTCAGGACTCCAAAGTCAAATTTTAGGACTTGGGACTTCAGTGTAAAGACTTGCAAAACAATGACTTGGTCCCACCTCTGCTGCACAACAATTTCTGCATTTAAGATCATATATTGAACAGACGCTGCATTGGTGAGGTACGAATGTTGCAGCAGCATCCAGTGACCAGGAGTGTCCCTACATCTGAGACTCCATGAGGGTTGATGCATATATGGTTTAAAATAACGCACCTCAGCATCACAGCAACCTCTCAGCCGCCATCGTGGTTGAAATACAGTGTCTACAGGGAGGAGGCTTACAATCAGACCACGACCATGAATATGACTGTTATTTTCACCATAGATGCAGCAGTGAAGTCCCATCTTTTCATCTGCAACATGCACCACAGCCAGCTAGCTAGCGGACTGTTTTTCCTGACAGGCAGAGTTTGTGCAGTCTGCACCAAAACAATAATTTGCCATGATGTAAAATAGTGAAATCTAATGCAAAAAAAAAAAAAAAAAACAGATTCACAAAATTACAGCCACTTACACTCCTTACCACATACTGCTGAACGCTGAGCAGAGTCAAAGACACCGACTCGTTTTCTGTGACACAATATGATGCAATGTCGGAGAAAAAAGCTTCCCTCAAACATTCTGAATCTGAATTCGTGACCTTGTGTCTTGTAAAACACATCAAATCCTGCATTAACTTTTCAAATGGTCATTTTCAGACAAGGTTAAGTGTATATTTCATAAAATATTTAACCTGCGAGTTGCTCTTTAACTGCTGGACTGTGGACTCTTTGAATGCACCCTCTCAGCCATTGCTAGAATCTGAGTCATCATTTTGGAGCTGTTTTTTTCTGTTTTCAGTTTCTGTTAATTTTAAGTTAAATACTAAAACAATCGATCAATCAATTAAAAAAAAAAAAAAAGCCCCTCTCTCCCTGGGGGAGGCACCAACCTTACAGCGCCTGCATTAGCCTCTAATGTGTTCCACAGTTATTTCTCAATTTGAATATAAATCACTGGAGTTAAGCTCGTCGCTCGTGCCAAAACAGTCATGTAGAGACGGAGCTTGATCATCTCAATTATCTTTCTAATCACAGAGTGAGCCAAACAGAAACAGAGAGGGGAGTTGCAGACTTCACAGTCAGCACAGTGAAATCAGAGAGTTTGAGCACGGTGGCCTTCGACCCCTGGGCGGCTTCAACCGATTATTGTTTACCGCTCCTATGAAGATGTCACGAACGGCAATACCATTTTATCCACTTACAGCATTTCAAAGAAGTGCAAAGGGGCCCAAGGGTGCAATAAAAAAAGCTTTAAAATAGTCTTCAACACTGGTCCTCGGGGAATCACCCCTCGCCTGAAAAGACCTAATTTAATAAATTTGCTCTTTAGGCATTTGTCTTTTCATTTTGCATCGTCTTATTATGGATTCATTCGCAGGCAGCCCTTTTGGTCTAAATATTGCCCCTCTTAGCTAATGCTTAACCATACATATTTTACTCTTCGAGGAGGACCACCTACATTCGTTTCCATTGCAACTGGGTTCATTAGCACCTCGGAGATAATACGGCGGCTCTATGGTTAATGTAAGCACTAAGTCTCTAATTTTCCACAAATAATTCCCCTTGATCTCAAGGAAAATTTATGCCGTTGGGGGGGTGGGAGGGTGGTGCCGGTCCAAGTAAAGTAAGTATGTACATAAACTGAATTATAAATGGCAGCTTGTGAGATTCAAGTGTGGCTAAGAAAAAATAAGGGAGTTTATTTTATTGGAGAGGCAGAGAATGTGTGTGTGTGTGTGTGTGTGTGTGTGTCACATGATTGTGGTATATGTGTGCAAAACTACAGACTAATAAGGGATTTCTCATATTAGTCTGACCTATGTAGAATTACACATTCTGAGAGCAATGCATCTGCAAATATAAGATAGATTTTTCTTTGCATATCATTTATTGGATTTCAAGAGGGAATAAAGACAATCAGAAAGCTCTTTTTCTGAAGGTGAGACAGAACGCAAGGCAAATTTTAGAGGCGCCACACTTGCATGCAAAGTCAACGGAAAGACGTGAGTGGGCAGGATCAGATGCAAAGCCTCCTGGGATGACACAAAGTGATGCGTGGATGCTTTATGAAACCTACAGAGGCAACAAAGACAAGAAAAAGGACAGAGATTGGAGGAAGAGGAAAACAGCAGAACTGGAACAGAATATTTCTCTCGCTAGTTTACAGCTTATTTAGTGCGCTGGCTGTTTGTGGTGAATAAACATGCAATGCTCTGTCAGCAGTGACATTTGCGCAAATGACGTGAGATGAGGTGAAAATTTGCTTTGCTTTCTGTCTGAACACACCTTTGAAGCACTCATGCAGATTCAAAGTGGCAGGCTGTCTCTTGTCTCTCAGCAGCCCGAAGCTTGTGGGTGTGTTTTCACTGAGCCCCTAATTTAAATACTCTGCTCTGCTGAGTTATGTTATGTTATGTAAGTCACAGTAGATTGTTGAAGTTCTATTGTGAGAAGCGGAAAGCTGCTTACCATAATCAACTGTTCCTACATTATGTTTTAGGTTCTTTTATGTCTGTGGAATGGAGCAGAAAACATTATGAAAACACCTGGTAGAGCTGCATACCGTCCTCTCTGTCCCCCCTGTCCCCCCTGTCCCCTCTGTCCCCTGCCTTTCCTGTCACTATCACATAATGACACAGAGAGGTCAAAAAATAATCTTAAAAAAACAAAAAGGTTTCTGTTTTACAAGGGAATCAAATTCAGCATGATTGGTTGTTGCTCCTGGAGACTAGAGGGGCTGCAACAAACAATTATTTTCATAATTGATTAATCTGATGATTATCAATCGCCAATATGGATTGATTTATCTACAAAATGTCAGAAAAGTCAAAGGTGATGTCTTCAAAATGTCTGACAAACAGTCTAAATCCAAAATATGTCCAGTTTACTGTCCTAAGTGACAAAGAAAAGCATCAAATCCTCACGTCTGAGAAGCTGGAACCAGCAAACGTTTCACAACTGTTGCTTAAAAAATGACTGAAACCATCATTTGATTAGCAAAATAACTGCTCCAAACTTTCTGTCTAATCCTCTAATTGATTAATTGACCGATCAATTAACTGACCAGTGGATTAACTGACTAATCATTTCAGCTCTAATCACAGGGCCATTCACTTTATCTCTCATTCTGATGATCAGGACGTAAGCAGTACAAATATGCCAGAGTCATACAGGAATGTGCACTTGTGTGGATTTGATTGGCCGATGTAAAGCCTTGCCAGATGAGGTCGCATTGTGCTGCAGGGAAAATCGTCTCTACTGGCACCATCGTTGGCGGTAACTTGTTACAAAGTAACGCATTAGAGTACTCAGATTACTTTTTCCTTCCACGATTGACGTAACGTTAATTGTGCAAGTTATCAGTTATTTACATTTTGAAATAATCAATCCGTTAGTGTTAACATCTCACTATATTTCCCTATTCCTTTTTGTTTCCACAAAAACAAAAAAAAGAGGGTTAGGGTATGTGTGAACAGGACTGTGGAGTCAGTACATTCAAAGGTAGACGCAATGCTACCCAACACTGGATGGCATTATCGAATAAAAGCAGAAAATGTCTTACTTATATTACTGGAAAGAATAAAAACGAAAATATCCAATACATTAAACTTATTCAGCAGCATTTGTTATGTTCATATGGTGCAGCAGACTAGTGACAGTCACTGAGCTGAACGTCCTGTAACTCAAAGTTCAGGTCACATACTTGCACAAGTACCACTGCACCCCGAGATTTAGTGACCTGCTAAAAAAATGCAGCAATGTACCAACAAAGAAAGGGAAGACGCGAGCTAGTAAGCACAGATAAAAACAACACAGTATTTAAAATGTTGGAGGGAAAAAAAGCTTTGCAAGTGTTTTATGAGCAAGGAAATGCATTCACCATATTTGTTTGGCTTCAAAGATTCGGATGCATGGTGCATTGTGGGGAGAGGCGCTGAACGAATACAAGAAAACTGCACTTTAATCTTAAAAATAATGACGTAATGTCATTGATTTAGAACAAGAACTCTTACAAAATCCTAATTGTAAGTCTTTTCTATCAAAGCAAGCACGTTGATGTGACACATCATAAACTGCAAAAGCATGAATTAACAGAAAGAAAACAGATCCCCGTCAGATAAATCAGTGCTACAATAAATATTTGTAAATTAATGAAGCCTCTTGCTCAGTATTAACTTAGATAAAGTGCGGTACAGCACTCTGCATGTGTGTATGTGTAGCTTACAGCTGTGAATTATTTGCATTCACGCTAACTTGAGCCCTGCAGTTAACCTGCTCTTAGCCTCTTGTTTGCAGTGAAGATGCTGTTAGCGTTCTGCAGCAATAAGCCTGATTGAGGCTGATGGAACCAAATGATTCAAATTATCCAAGGAATTCTCAAATGTGTGTACGCGCACGCTCACTGTGTCATGGTGAGTGTGTATGCGTACGGTACGTGTTGGTGCTCCAGAATCAGTATTTCAGCCTGTCTGTAAGTTGGTGCTGTTACATGAAGGTGCCTTTGTTTTAATAAAACCTTGAGTGAGTGAGGCTTGCACCAGCTTATACTGTTGATATTAAGATCTTTTCTGGAGCGCTGTAATATCACTGCATGGTACAGTTATTTTATGAGCAGAGTTGCTGATGCTGCATAGGAGAACAGGGTTACACACACTTCATTTAAAGCAATGTTTCACAAGTTTCATCAGGTTTAGACCTCTAGCATGACGATCTGTTGTTGATCACTGTTTGAATTCAGTCATTTCTTTTATCTGTCATTTTTTGAGGACTGAAAGGGTAAAACTATAAAAAATAAGCGTTTTATGTATAAGAATCTACAGCCCCACCTGCTGAGAAGAACCCCCCAAACTGACCCTGGGTGAGATCGTTTCTCATAACTTCCTACCTGGGAAATCATTTTGTGACCCTTTGTGGGGCCCCCGACTACCATGTTGGGATACACAGAACAAAACTAGTGCAGTGTAACTAAACTGCTGCAGACATATTTGTGAGATCTGAGGCAAAAATCCTTAATATCAGCACAGAATCATCTGCACATTGTAGGTCAAGCCACATTTTGAGGCTTGGTTCGGAGCCTCGATTCAAAGTTGAACATGCTTTGTTTTAGCCATAGACTCAATGCTGGAGTTGGAGGACAAGTCTCCAAAGGGAGATGGGCTGTACCCAATGAGAGCGCAACAGGAAACTGGGATGGGAAGGAGGGAGGCAGTGGACACACACACACACACACACACACACACACACACACACACACACACACACACACACATATATATTTTAAATCATTTACATCAGTCAATTATCTCTGGTATAAGCTCAAAATTAGGACACCTCGTCTGAGATCAGTTGCGTAAGTTGTGCAGAGCACACATGTGCGTACATGTCATCATGATCATAAAAAAAAGTCTCATACAGAAGTTCTGATTTTGTATTTGAAAGTCTTCTGATCGCTTTTAGCGTCCACGTGATTCACCTGAAATCTCCCCGCAATTACTGTACTTCTTCGGGGACACGCATTTTGACACAGTGTTGGGAAATCCAGTCAGTTAGTGCGCCGCAGAATGAGCCCTGGTAGCCACTGATCAGCATCAGTCACAGGAACTCAAACTTCAACAGTAAATCCAGCAGAAAGACTTTCCTCATGCTGTTTGATTGACACGTACAAAGACTAACACTTCTACGTGAAGCAGTGTACCTGGAGCTGTTGCAGGATGTGCGCTCTAGGCTGGACCTGGTGTCTGCTGCAGCTCTGCTGGTAGGCCACCATTACCTCTGTCAAGGTGAGGCAGCTGTCAGCTAAAATAGAAGAATACACTCATTCACTGCTTTAATGCCTCTGTGTCCCAGTGAGCCATCAGCCGCCATTCAAAAGTGCTTCAGGAGCTCAGGAATGCTATACCGTAAACTGTGCTGTGCTCTGAGTGTGCGTGTGTGTGTGTGTTTGTGTGTACTACAGGGAAGATGGCAGTCAGGGAGAACTTAGAAGGACATGAATGTCTGAACAATAAATCAACCAATCAAGCACTTCAATTCCTCAACCACAGCCTTATGGGATGGGAAATTCCAGATGTGGGAGACGACAGAGGATTTCACGACTGAAACGCTGAAACATTTTGATCTCTGTGTATCCTTCAAACGCTGGACTGCTTTTCAAGTATTTGGAGTATAAATTGATGATGAAAAAACAAAGATAAACAAAGACCAGCTATTCATGAAATTTGAAAGTAGTTGCATTATTGTATTCTACCCCCTTTAGTCTTTATTCATGGCATTATTATGAGTGTGACATTTCTCGGCTTCTATCTGCTCTGCACTGTTTGTCGTAGAACCTTTGTTTCAGTGTCAAAACATACACCTTCTTCAGGAGATCTATGCAATTACTTGTCATTATGCTCATATGTTTCGGTGATTCTAGATATGTTTTTTAAAATATTAAAATTTAAAGTGGTAGTCTATGGGAAGCATGGTTGAAAACTGAATCTCAACAACTGTGGTGAAGTATTCATTCTTTCTGGATGGGTGTCCCATATGGAAATGCTTAACTTATTATAGCATGGTAAGACTAGCACCACCATTTGGTCAGTATTACCCCTATTAATAACAGCTATTACGCTTTGCATTTTGGCAAATAACTCATGAACCTTGCGGTGTAGTAATAGTTGTACTGATAAAGGCCACACCCATTGGTTCCAGTAATTCTTCTGCCATTTTGAATCGTTTGGTAAACACATTTTTAGCTTCTTCTGGCACATATTTCATCTAATCTTCACCAAACTTGCTGCATACCATAAGTACATAACCCAAAACAAAACATATGAATCTGTTTAGGATATCGCTGACCATTTGTCTTTTGGTTACCAAAGTTCTGAAGGTGTGGCCTGATACACTTAACAGGCCGTAACTCTTCAAATTTGGACATTTACTTTCATTTTACTTTTTACTTGAAGTTGTAATTCTCTTGACGAGAGCTGGAATCAGTTTAGGAGGGAATTAGCTTATCTTATTATAAAGACTGGAAGCAGGGAATCAGCTAACTGGCTGTGTTCAAAGTTCTCTAGAGATCACTAATTAACACACTGTATCCCATTTATATGAAGACAAACCAAAATGTAAAAATGACTGTTTGTGGTTCTGAGGAGCTGTTATGTAACTTCTTCTGGATGAGTTATATGTAGTTGCTGCACATGATTGCACAGATCCACAAGTAACATAACTACCTGTATGCCCTGCTGGCAACCATACGAGTGGAAAAAACTAGAAAGGCTGCAATAAATATTCATGCATTTGCATTTGTTATTGCATTCTTTGCATCGTGTATATTTTAATTTTGAATGTAACATCACTTTTTGTTGACATGTTATTCATCTAAAACAAGCTACACACCAAATATCCAGTCAATGGATACTTTAATACCGATGATGAAAGACCACCAGAATGGCATCATGATGTCAAACCAGACTTATATTTAACTGAACACATGGTGAAGCAGCAGCTTACCCTCTCTGTCAGTGTCCATGTGCTCAGCAAATCCTGATACGATCTGTTCGTCAGGAGGGAAAGACACATGCTTTTCTCCTTTACTTCTCTTCTTCTGGTTCTTGTTGGCTTTTTCTGTTCCATCATCACTCTGCTCATCGTTGTCACTGCAGCGGGTCATCTCTCTGTTTAGGACTCCACCATGGAGCGTTCAGTTGTTATTTGAAGAGATGGTTGACTTCAGTTGAGGCTGTAAAAAGTCAACGTGTCAAAACCCGCCGTAGCCTGTTACCTGTGGGAGCCATGGCCACAGTTACTGAAGTAATGCTAATTTAAAGAGTGTGCAGCAGTTGATGAACAAACAGTTGGACCATTGGCCTTGTTGGATGTGAAGTGCAGCTCTCTCCACTCTGTGATCGCTTGGAAAGAAAAGACACAAAAGAAACAATATCTTATTCATGAGTAGTGCACCGGGTTGGAAGTGAAATCCAATATGTTTGTATTAAATGACATGTTCAAAATAGGTAAGGCTCTGCACATTTACACACCTATTCAGCATTTACAGCAACATTTAGGAATATATACCCCATAAGAAGGGCAGGTATGGCAACGGAAAGTATTATGTCCATGTGCTGTATGGTAAACTCTTTATATATATATATATACGTATATGTATATATGTATATGTATACACACACACACACACACACACACGTATATACATATATATACATATACGTGTGTGTGTGTGTATATATATGTGTGTGTGTGTGTGTGTGTGTGTATACGTATATACAGTATATGTGTACATATACGTTCATTACTGTTTTCATTAGGTGCACAGCCTCAAATCCGATTTCAAAAAAGTTGGGATTCTGTGTAAAAATCAATAAAAGAATGTGATAACCTGCTAATCCTTTTTGACATATACTCAATTAAACAGCACAAAGACAATATATTTAGTGTTTGACCTCATCAGCTTCATTGATTTCTGTAAACATACTTATTATGAATTTGATGGAGCAACACTTTTCAAAAGTTGGGACATGAAGGTTGGTAACTCCCCAAAAACACCTGTTTTTAGCCCTGGGGGCTACTGGGCATTGAAACCTAAACCTGAGCAACTAATAATAATAATAATAATAATAATAATAATAATAATAATAATAATAATAACAAAAACCCTGGTCTCCTGGGTGAATGTTCTCTATTTGACCCAAATATTAACCACTACCAGCTCCCTCCACAGTTTTGTCCCTCCTCATATGTCATCTGACTTCTAAGAGGCTTTCTGGCAAACAGCCTTGAAGGCAAACTTATCCCATAACTGACCAACCAGGTTCACAAGGTAGATGATCAATTTTCATGTGCATGGGTGTGACACCACATATATAAATTCTAGGAATACAATATCTCCTGACTATGCAGTTAGTGTCAGTGCTACTGAGCTTTTTAGCCTTTTTTTAACTCATTGTTTTGGCTTCTCTGGTCTATAAAATCCTGCAAATATTTTATGTTCATGTTACATGAGAAGTGTTTTATTTATTGGATTTTACACATTGCTGTCCATAAAAAGAAACGTGTAATGAACAGTATCAGTAACACCAGTAACACCATCAGCATTTAAATCTGTTGCCTATAGGCCTCACTTTCAAACCCCCTCAATCAATATTTCAGTGTTATTCACATGTCAATATGCATTGTTTATTTGTGGTTATTATTGGCAGAATGAAATAAGGAATACACTAATAACAATAGCAATAATTCACATATAATTTCCATTGGGGGGAAACCTTACTGCCTGATAGCATAGCCTGATTCTGGTAAAAAATAATAATGTTGAATGTTCTCCTGACGTTTGAATTGGGAAAGTTATGTGTCAAAATTACAAAGTGCTGAGGTCACAGATGGAATTATTGCTGCATCCGGAGTATTATATAATTAATTCCACCGTTTCCCTACTTTTTTATCAGCTGTTGACACACCAAAGAAAAACACTTGTGGCGACAATCACATTGATCAAAAACTCTTGAAACATGAAGGGCAAACAAGAGATGTAAGCAATGCAAAATCTACACAAAGTGGAAATTATTGACGTGAAAGAATGAGAATGAACACAGATAGGTATCAGAGTGATCGCAAACATTTGTGAATTGCATTTTTGTATTCTGCATGAAAACTTTTTAGGAGCTTTTTCACTGACGGCACATCATGGGCTTTACTCAGTGCACCCTGCTGGCCTTGACTGAATCTCTCTGTGGCCACAAGATTGTAGGATTTACAGTGGGTCATTGCTGAACTTCCTACAGCAGCCAACACTGGCTACAAGACAAAAAACTTTGAAGCTGTATACCTCAGAAAATTTAACTCTACAACCATGTTAGCAGCTCTGTGAGGTTGTGCTTAGACAGAGCAGTGCTTTAACTAAATGCTAGTCAATGACAACATTAACTTGCTGATGTTTAGCTGTTTAGCAGGTAATGTTTGCCATGTAAACCATCTTAGTCTTTGCATTCTACCACTTGGTCATGAATGTTATTGGGCAAAAATTTTGTTTTGATGGCCAAATGCTTCCTGGGGGGAACATGAACGTCTGTTCAGACTTTCATAGCAATCCATCCAATAGTTTTCTCCTGGATGAAAGTGGTGGATCAACTAGATATTCCCATCTAGAGACACGCCCAATGAAAGAATACGTTGGTAAAATCAGGTTTAACTGCTCCTCACTGCTGTTTACACTGGCTAGCTTTTGTTTTGAAATCAACCTCTCACCACACTGACAGCCCTGAAGCAAATTCAAAATCATCCCAATTTGACAGAAGCAAAGTCATCTGTGATTGTTGATTTGTACAAAAAGTCTTTCTAAGTGGGGCGTTAAATCAAACAAAATGTGTTACCTTTCTTTTTAGTCAGTCATGCACCACAGGAGCACACCACAAATTGCATAACCGCATCATAACCTTATTTTGAGACCACTTCCTGTAAAGATGAGTTCAAATCTAGTTTTAAGGCCTTTATTGTTTCAGTATTATATTTCACAGTTTACAAAATAAAACCTTAATTTAACATGTTACTACAAACTAATTACTAACTAATACTGACACAATGCACAGAGATTTTGGGAGCTGAGTGTGAAAATGGGGGCTCACAGCTCATTTCTGTTCCCTCTGTGTGATAATGCATGAAGGACCCTGATGTGTTTTGGTGCGTTAATAATTGCTAATGCACCAGCAAGCTGCTCAGCAACTAAATGTCACTTGCAAAAAGATTTGAGCACAAGACACATTACTTCATGTTTAAGTAAAAAAGAACAATACTAACACAGATGTCAGTGATAGATGATTATTAGCCTATTACTGCTTCTTGACAGTGTGCTGATATAAAAATGGACATTCATTTTATGTCTGACGTGCATTTGTAGCATATGTAACAATAAATTAGGGGAAAGCTTTCTTCCTTACCTGTTCAGTAAACCGAAACGTCACAAATTCCCACTAGGTATTTCAAGAGTTTTAGCTCTTACGCTTACGAAGAATCTCAGTCGTAACTTACGCAGCGTAATCGACCAATAGAATAGCAAAGTGTCGTGACGCCACTTCCTGACCGGTAGTTTTGCGGGAAGTTTGGTCCGCACACAGCTTGACCGACACTCTGCAATAAACAACAGAATCAAGGTGTGTATTCATCTCATAGTTTGATAAAATGTGTACGTGTCGATTTTACTGACTACGTCGCAGATATCCAGGAGCTTTTGTTATCAAACATCATCATTTAAGCTAGCAGCTAACGTGATATATAGATGCTAACGAGACAGCGCTGTTAGCCTGAGAGCTAAAATTAACCGTCTTTATAAGAACGTTAAGTTAGTAGTATTCACCACCGAATGTAGCATTTTGCTGACCTAGTCTGCCCGTTAACGCTGTTTGTTTTAAACCAGGACGCTGTTAAATTTGCACTTCACATACTGGTAATTATAGTGTTAGCTAAAGCTATGTTATTGTACAGGTACTTCACGTTACTAACAGATGAGCTAAACGGGCGAACTCAGGATGCAGTAACCAAACTTCGCTAGTAAATAGAAGAACATGACATGCAGCAGTTAATGCAAAACCTCCCTTTCGTGTTAAAACGAGGTCATATGGTAACTCGTCGGTCTCCTCGCAGTGTAAAGTTTAGTTCTACTCGCTGTGAAAACATACGTCCAAAATGCTTTCGAGATGAAGGAGCACTAAGTCGACGGGTGACTGCGTTTCAGATGCCTCCAAAGGGCAAGGGCAGAGCTCCGGCTAAAAGGAAGCTGGCAGAGGAGTTTCCACCCGGAGAGGTCCTGACAGACACCGGGAAGAAGGCGTGGAAGCTGGGTCATCCAGTTGGCCAGGGAGGCTTTGGTCTCATATATTTGGGTAAGAACAGATGGAAGACTGATGACCTGTGCCAAACATGCAGTGTTAAAGGACATCTACCAGTTATTTGACTGCATCTTTATCATTCATCAGACTTTGTTTTTCTCAAACAAAACTTAATGCCTTATGCTTAGCTGTTTCATGTATTTAAATCCAACTTTGTACCACTAAGATAAAACCTACAAAGTCGGACGTTGAAGCAATGTTATGAGTAAGTAGAGAAATTATTTCCTTTCTTGTTCACCAGCTGATGAGAATTCTGCCAGACCGGTGGGTGCGGATGCTCGCTACGTCATCAAAGTGGTAAGACAAAACAACCCCAAACATCAGCTGTAGTGGTCTGATTTACATGTTTTTTGTTATATACATTGCATATTCACATGCACTGCCCACTTCATTGAGTACAAATTAATGTTCAGTTACATGTTGTTAACGGTTGTTTCTGTTTTGTTCTAAAGAAGTTGTCAGATCAGTGAATTTACGTAGTTGCCAGTGCAGCATTTCACTGCATTTGTGAGTGAAAAGAAGAGTTAATGAATGTTGCGGCTTATTTGGACTGGACTGAGTGTTTCTGTACTTCCAACAGAGCGATGTGTCTTCTCTCCAACTAACTTTCAAGGCAGGATTAGTGGGATTTTCCTAAAAACAATGTATAGTGTTTACAAACTGCAACAGACAGATCCTCCTCATTCTGTTTTTAAGCTCATAAACACTATAGTTAGTCAATTATGACAGTGGAGCAAATCAAATAATCAGAACTGCTTCATACTTACGTCTAGCTTGTTGCGTGTTATTTGTTGCCTGCACTTTTATTACATATTATTTTCATTAGTGATTATTCAAACAATTAATTATGTGATTTATAAAATGTAAGACAACGGTCATAAATGTCCAGCACATGTCCAAGGTGGCGTCTTCAGTGGGTTGTTTTGTCCGACCAGCAGTCCAGCATCCAAAGATATTCAGTTTACTGTCATAGAGGACAAAGAACCAATTAAAGTAGGCAAGTTTGTTTATATGTCTTGATAAATTGGTCATCAAGATAGTTCATAATACTGATCAATATTTTGTTGATTGACTAATAAGTTAGCTGCGTAATTGTTTCAGCTCTACACTGTATAGTTTCTTTGCAAGGAAATGTGCTAAATAAATAAAAAATGCCCTCACTCTGCCTTATAGCATTGTTGGACTTTTACATTTTTGCATCAGTGTGACATTGTACACTGATTTGTCATTTACTATGTAATGCACTTACATAAGCCAAAAATTCTTTATTATTTTATTACTAATGGTTTCTCAATTAACTGTCAAGGAGTTGTAATGTGTCATGGTGTATAACCTAAAATTGCATATACTGTGACGGACGATTCTATGGACTGCAACACCCTCTGTCCTGTGTTCATGTGCAGCTTTTAACATGTCTGACAACACATCATCCAGTCTTTGTGTAGTTATTGGAAATGGGCTTGGTGTGTCAAGCCCTCAGGCTGTGACCCACAGAAGCAGTGCATCAAAAAACAATTATTCCTCTTTAATTTCATCTGGCAAAAACATTTAAACTTAGCTCAATTTTTCCCCAATGTAATGCATCATGAACCAGCAAGGCGCTTCACCATATAATCACATTTGTGCAAGAGCACAGTCCTGGAGGAACACCTGAATGCTTGAATCTAGACATAAATGTACCCCTTATTTTGTCCACAGGAGCCCAGTGACAATGGACCACTGTTCTCTGAGCTCAAGTTTTACATGAGAGCTGCTAAGCCCGATCTGAGTAAGCCACCTGATCATTCCCTCTAAACACAGATACACCAACACAAACAACTAGAAGTATGTCACCAAGCCAAAGTTAGCCTTGTGATCACAGCGCAGCATCGTCTCTCACTACCAGGGCAAACAAATAAAAGAAATCCAACTTGCTTAATTAAAAAAGACAATCTTGTAGCTGAGGCACGGCGGGGCCCTGCAGAGGAAGGGAAGCTTTTGGTGGCAGCGCCATTGCCCCCCAGGCCACAGCTTTGCATTTTATATAATAACAATCCAAATGTCAATCTCCCCTGACAATTAGCTGTTATATTACTAAGGAACCAAAGGCTCATATTTTATTCATGCTGGAATCTCACGTTGTTGGTAAATATTTGTCCCAGCAGCAGATTAGCTTGCGGCCGCGCTGCCCAGCTCCCCCCCACGGAATCATACTGTTATTACTTTGAGCATCACAACCGTCACCCACACCCGTTTCAGTTCGCAGTGTATTCACAGGAAGTTCTCGTCAGACTGCATTGATTTACGTGGTGTGCATTTCATAGATTTATACTCATAGAAAGCACTGTGAACATTTCTGATAAGTTCCCTCTTGTCCTGCAGTTCAGAGCTGGATGAAGTCTCACAAGTTGAAAAATCTGGGAGTTCCCAGGTACTGGGGCTCAGGTCTGCATGAGAGAGGAGGAAAAAGGTAAGACTTTGACCAGGAGCACTAACAGAGGCCACAGCACCCATCCCCGATCACTCTTTTAGCCTTTTGGGGAAAATGTTCATTTTTATGCCTCTGTGCAGGTGAGACCAGAGGCATCACTCTGTCGGTTAAAGAATGCCTTCAGGTTTCATATGATTTTCCTCTGAACCTGTGGAGGGCAAATTCATCGGAACGTTCTGCTGTTTTCGAATGCTATATGTCTATTGTTTTTACTGCAAACAATAGCACAGTTACACCAGCAATTCAGTAATACTTCAGACACTTCAGAAATACTAAATATATGTTCTGTGTACTTTCCAGGTACAGGTTCATGGTTATTGACAGGCTTGGCACAGATCTGCAAAAGAAGTTTGAAGAGTGTGGAAGGAGGTTCCCCAGAAAACTGGTCTTGCAGCTTAGCCTTCGACTGGTTCGTTATTTCACCATCAAATGCTTCCAGTTCACTTGCAAATGTCCCACTGAATTGCAATCAAGTGGTAAACAACAGCTTAATGGAATTTTAGTCGTGTTTCCCCTGCTGTTGCGTAGGAAGCCAGCCCCCCTGTGGGACCTTGCACCCCCCCCGAAAGAAACAAAATATTTATGTTTTGGTGTCTTTACTTTGAATTTTTGTTTGGAAGTTACAGGCTTGTTTCCACTTTTTTGTCTTTCCACTCATCTCATAATATTTGTGCTATAAGGTTCATGTAGAACCATATCTCAATTCCCTCTGTGCATTTAATGATGTTGCACTGTCTAGTCGATTTATTGTACCACTGTTATGTTGGTAAACACACTTTTCAGTAACTAGCCTTGCAAAGTGTTAAGATAACTGGCTAGCATACAGTTAATGTGGTTTCAGTGCAATATTATAGCAACGGTGGTTATTGCAACAGTTGATTTTTAGTCCTATACACACAGTCCTATACATACTCACAGTCTTTTACAGTCCTTAAATGCTTTTAATTCGTCCCGGCTATCAGTAAGAATCCAGTGATATGAATGAATTTGTTTCTTTGTACTTTATTTCAGAAAGTAGGGAAAACAAGCAACCTAGGGGAAACACTGTAGGAATGTCATGTCATTTTGAGGGAAATGTTGCTGACAGAGATCATGAAGAGGAGTTTTTCTATCTCAAAATGTTCCCCATTCATGAAATCATGCCACTGTTAGATCTAGTCTGGGTATTGCCATCATTAGGGCATTGCACTGATGCCGTGTATTTATACATTTTCTGTTATCTTTTTTCTTTCTTGTGCTAATATTAAGGCAGATCACTGCTTTCTTCTGTTGTCTTTGTTTAGCTTGATATTCTGGAGTACATCCATGAACATGAGTATGTGCATGCGGACATTAAGGCATCCAACCTCATGCTGAGCCACAGTGATCCCAACCAGGTTAGTAGAAGCATCATAGAGTCAGATTGCGTTCTATTTTAGGGAAATGTAATGGAAATCTGCTTCCAAAACCTTCATCTTTTAGTACTCAGAATTTAAAAAAAAGGCCATATTATGCTTTTTGGGGTTTTCCCTTTCCTTTAGTACATTAAATAGCTTTTTGTGCATGTGAAATGTCTCCAAAATTGCAAAGCCCAAAATCCACGCCAAAGGGAGTTACTCTTCCCCACAGAAAACCCTTCATCTGATCTGCCTGAAACGCCTGGTCAGTAGTGCAGCCATGTCCTCCGTCACTATGTAACACAGCACCACCTCCAGCTCCATGACTGTCCTCTGCCTAGGTGACCGTCCTACATGCTTTGCTTTCTGTTAAATAATGGAGTACTTGGTTTTTTGTTTTTTGCGTGTTAGCTAGTGTTAGCTTTGTTGTTACACGAAGCCCGTTCTGTTCGAGGATCCTCGAGAGAATGTGTGCGTGTTACTGCTTTGTGTAAATTTACTTGGAAGACATGCGCTGACGGTAAAAAGTGAAAAGAAATGGTCAAACTGTAGGAATAATTTTCTTGCTTGCTCGGACCATACAAAGCCCTTTACGAAGCTGTAACGTTAGTGGCACGCTGGGCAGTGAGGTTCGAACATAAGCATTGGTGAAGTTTTTATTTAATTTTTTTTGTTTTGATTTTATTTCATTGTGATGATAATCACAGTAGAAGTACAGCTAGCTGGAAGCTAAAACACCATCAGAGCTGATGGGAAACACAGTGAATGGTGCCTGCTCAGGCCCGTGTGAATCTGACCGATCAGACTTGGCTAATTGGAAGGGGGACTTTCAGGAGGACTTGATCTAAAACAGTGTTTCAGACAGAGAATAGTGGTGTTACAGCAGTGGAAAAAAGGAGAAAAATAAAGTTGTTTTTTTTTTGTTTTGCTTTGTTTTTTTTTTTTTTTTTTCATATTAAAGCATGCAAACCTATTCTAGTAGACACCTAAAGTAAAAGTAGGAGCCTGAAATTGAGCATAATATGGCCTCTTTAATGTTGGGAATCTAAAGTGCTCCTCTGACCTCAGCACTGCTTCGTGAAAGCAGGGAGATGATTGTATTTTTTGATCATAACACACTTGTGCTGCTTCATTAGATTCAATTAAGTCTGGAAAAGAGGGAGTTGTGTGTGTGTGTGTGTGTGTGTGTGTGTGTGTGTGTGTGTGTGTGTGTGTGTGTGTGTTCCAAAGAGGGGGAGATTAGATGGTAGCAGCTAAGAGGTTTTTCTAGCAAACAAGGCAGGAGCAAATATTTAATTTGAAGATTAATAATGTATCATTGGTGCTGTTATTAAATAGCTATTTATAAATGATAAAATCACCCCCTGAGGATTTTAATATTAGGTAAGGTGTTTTTTTTTTTTAGCTATGCTATTTTGATGTTTTCCCCTGGCATTACTGGGATGTAGGTTTTGTATTATTATTGTATGTTTCTTTATTAACGCCAGTAACCAACTGTAGTATGTAAGCATGGAGCAGACTAATTAATAATAATGAAGCTTGTGTAGGTGGAATTTCAATTTGAATTCTAAAAGCGTGGCTTCATCTGCGCCCCATACTTTCAGTCTTTGTGCTAAGGCAGGCTAAACATGTCCCTCGCCTCTCTCTGACTATATTGCAAGTTTTTTTCATTTTAATAAGAAAGTTAGATTGATTTCAGGAAACATTGTTCATGGTCTGAGCATGTGTGTGTGCTTGTATCAATTGGTGTGTTTTTGAATTGTAGGTTTACTTAGTAGATTATGGGCTGGCATACAGGTATGCACCCGACAGTGTCCTGAAAGAGTACAAGGAAGACCCGAAGAGATGTCATGACGGCACCATCGAGTTCACAAGCATCGACGCCCACAAAGGAGCATGTAGGTACAAATACTGCTACTACAAATGCCAGGTGGAGTTATGAGCCTAAACACAGCTTTTCAATCCAGACTGCCAGTTCTGTGATGTAGTGAAACATTTGTTTGTTGTGATCACTCAAAGTCAGCTGATCAGTAGGATTTTTTGGAGCACAATTTTGAGAAAATCAGGTTTAAAGACAAGGATTCTAAATCAGAACATGACCAGCTCCCCCAAACTCTCTCCATTTCTGAAGCTTTGACATCTCTCTCTGTGTATCTCGTAGCATCTGACTGAGGTGTCAAAATAATGTTTTGATGATTAGGGTGACCTGATGTCCCGCTTCGTGCAGGACAGCCACGCAATTTCCATTACTTTTCACACGTTCCGCAAATTGCGACGTCGCGAATTGTTCGCGACACGGTCAATAATAATTCGTGACAACATCACGATTTGCGGGACGTGTGAAAAGTAATAGCAATGCGTGGCTGTCCTGCACAAAGCGGGACATCTGGTCACCTTAACTATGAGAGATAAACTGTCTTCGTAGGCTGTGTAGACTAACGTGTTGGGGGCGGATTTCATGCGCTGTTCGTTTTTCATTCGTAGGAGATAACAACAAACAGCGTGCCTAATTTAAATAACATTTTTAACATATTAAACAAGTGAAATATAATGAGATATTTTCAGGAATGATAGACAAGATGTTGTAAAATAATAATTTAATGAAAACCCAATTTCACCAATATTTTGACTTTCGACCTATTTTCACGTTTTCCTGGAAAAGTGCCAGCGTGACATCCGATGGGTTTTCCCAGATCGCATATATATTTAACAAGGTGTAATAATTTCAGTGTGATGTTAGCATTTTGATAAATCTACGGAGTGGTTATCTTTGTGTTATTAAGCTAACGTTAGCTGGGAAAGCTTTACTTACTTACACGTAAGTAAAGCTTAAGTCATGTCACTCACGTGAGCACACTGTCAGAATGCGAGCAGCTGAGCTGTTGCTATTATTTTTTTCTAGTATAAAATGTATTAGCCAAATTAGTTAAGAAAGCTGGGATGGTACGATGAGAGGATCAATATCTGTCTCCTGTCTGTGTGTGAAGTACAGAGGTATGAAAAGTGCCATATAAATAAATAAAGTTTGAAGTTTGAAGTTTGAAGAGGTGGGGTCTGGATAATAGGTCGTGGGTCAAACTCACAATATGCAGCATGTTGTGAGATGTATTTTTGAACTACCAGGCTAGCTGTTTCCCTCCCTTTCCAGTCTTTATGCTAAGCTAGGCTAACCATGTCCAGACTCCACCTTCATACAACACATAGGAATGAGATTTATATGAATTTTCTTATCTTACTCTGGGAATGAATGCAAATAAGTGTATTTCGCAGGATATGGAATTACTCCTTAAGTAGATTTGTTGTAAGATAAAAGCAGAGAATACAAGGTTCAGTATATTTTGTTCATAACTGGTAAGCAGTACATTTCCTCCTTAAATGCTGGTATTGCTATTAATCCCTGTACTTAAAAGAAGCTGCTGACCGTGTTTGTTGTTGCTCATGTTGTTATTTGGGTTCAGCTGCATGTAGGCGGAGCGACCTGGAGATCCTGAGCTACTGCATGGTTCAGTGGCTGTGTGGACGCCTGCCCTGGGAGGACAAGCTGCATGACCCCGTCTATGTCAGAGACTCCAAAATCAGGTGGGAGGCACACCTGCACTCACTGCACACATCATCTCTGACAGTTTTTATGAATGTATGAGGTTGTCTGCTCCATCCAGCTAAGAAAAAGTGTGAAATTTGGAAAATTCAATATTATACAAAGCATTCTGCAGTTATTTTTTAATTTCCAGTAGAATGAGGAGTATTACACTGAGATTTTCCAAACATGCAGGGAAACTCATGCTACTTGTTTCTCCCTTACAGAAGTCAAGAAAACATCTCTGAATTTATGACCAAGTGTTTCTCCCTTCAAGACAAGCCAGGTAAGCACACATGCACACACTCTCACACAGGTGGCAAACACAGGGGTGAGGGAAGACTTCATGGCCAATAAGGACTGAAAGCCACTTAAAATCAATTAGTATTACCCTTGACCCTCCAAATTCTTCAGCTGCTTAATAGCTCAGTATGGTCCTTTGTTGTTTCCATCTAGCTGATAACTCACCAGACAACAGGGTCACACCAGTCCTACAGCAGCATGAGCATTTATTGGTTACGGAGTTTAAAGTTCACCATCGCTACGATGGATTTTTGTCAGTTGGAATCCAGAGGGGCCATGTGCATGATGGGTGCAATGACAGACTGACCGTTTGGAGCACTGGGAGTTTTCCTGGTGGGCTGCTTGTCAGTTTGGGTCGATGCAATCTACATATTTTTAAACAACACCTTCCTCCACTTAAATAGAGAAGTGCTGTGTGGCTGCACCCCCCCGCTGTTGGGTATTACATCTGTCAGCCTCTGTCTCCCAGCCAATTACTTTTGGTCATGTCCCTTCTAATTTTACCTGGACCCAGGACTTCCACCGGGTGGTATTTGTGACATGGCCTAGGCGACCAGCGGTTGTGTTTCAGAAGCAAACTGTTTGCCTGAAGAGCTTCGTTGACTTGCTCAGATCGTGTTTATTTGATCATTTTTCCTAGATGTTTGTGCTTCTATGCTTGTGCTCTCACTCATTGGCTCATTGGTCAGATTCGCCTTTTCAGCCACATATATTTTGAAAGCAGCTGAAAGTGAAGTCATCTCAGTCGCCCCTGAACTGGAGCCGAACCTGTTTAATTATCAAGTGTCAGAGCTGTAACTTTTTTTGCAGGTAGCACTGGTGCTACAGAGGTTAAAAGTTTTGTAGAACGGGACATTGATGTTGCATATAGAGCAAACCTTAACCAGAAATGTTTTCAAACAATTTCTCTATTTGCCCATCATGGTAAATTGCATGGACATAAGACCTCTTGGGATGTAACAATTTACTGAATCTCACAATATCGCCATAGAAATATGGCTTGATGATTTCACACAGTGATTTCACACAAATAAACACGGGAGGCTGTGCAACATCTAAAAGCAAGAATTCAAGGCACAGTGAGGGTCTGTGGGCAGACACTAAGACCTTCATTCCTTCCAGGCTTGTTGGGACTTTTGTTTTTGGTTGATAACTTGAAAATATCTCTTTTCTCATGTCATCTAGCTCAACTCGGTCATAGATATATGCAGTAGATGATGCATCCAGCTTGTGAGATGCATCTCTGTTGCTGCCATCTTGCAAAGGTGGTCTGTCCCATAGTACAAAATTGCAGTGTTCAGTCACATTTTTTGCTAATCCTTGGAGTTAAGACCAAAGCACCACACGGTTACTTGGGTCATTTTTGGGCACACAACTTAGGCTTCCATTCATTTCCTGGAGTTTTTACCTTTACCTAACCACTACTTGCCTAAGCCTAACCTTGACCCAAGCCCAACTTGACCACTGAACCAAAAATCTGCTTTTTTCCCAATCGGGGACTCAGCTTTTGTCCCCATTCCTCCAAGTCGTCCCCACTTAGCTGGTCTTTTGTCAAAAATATGTCTTCGAGCGTGGCCTATGTCAGCAACACGTATACACAGTTGTACTTCTCTACTTATGAGGACCTTTGCTGACATAATGCATTCCCCAGCCCCTTACCCTAACCGTAATCATCGCAACTAAATGCTGTACCCCAACTCCAACGCAACCCTAACCCTTACCCCAACCCAAAATCTAATTGGTCCTTCATTTCAACATCTGTCTGTTCAGCTCTAGCACTGTTTAATGTAGCACTGGGCTCACATACCTACTGTTTGCACAACTGTGTGATTTATGTTTCACATCTTGCTATTACACCCAAGCAATATCTGTGAAATATTACATATATTTACACATACACAGATATAAATATGGGAAAAGTAGCTTTGTATCTTCCTCAGTTAGTAAGGTGGGTGATAAACCTGTAATGATTATTAACTGCTGGCATCAGAAGTCATTTTCTCCGCACCAGAAGTTTTCACTTAAGATGTCATGACCTCACCTGGTTTTGTCCTAAAAGCATATCTCAGGGCAGAGCACACATTGCACAAAACTTTGCCAGTAAGGTAACCTCCAGTGTGAAGCAGGACATGTTTGGCTTTTGCAGTGGCTGTAACTTAACACACAGTTCTGATACAACTTTAGAGAGTGATCAATCAACAAGGAGGCTGCTATTAATGAGATAAATTAGGAACTTTAACTTATCCAGTGTATTTTCATTTATATTCAACCACATCTGATTATAATCCTTCACTCCACTTTGATCCTCGTCTTCTTGTCCCTCATTTGGATAGAAGTCCGATCTGTTGTTAGTGCAGACTGTAAATGGCGACTTTCAGGTTTTGTTTTCATGTTGTGGTGAGAGTCGACATGTTAGTGTTGGCACTTTGACCTACATGCAGTGTGTCCGTTCAAGCACAGGAAACGAACACTAAACGTCACACCTCCTTCCTTCTGCTTCGCTGAGCACAACCAACCTGTTGTTCACAGCTCTATCTTTGTGTGTGTTTGCAGCTGTGTGTGTATTTATACTATATTTCTACAAATATGTATACACTGATACACGGGAGCATAGAAGAAGATTGAACAGACATTCCTTACCTGCCTGATCACTCTCTCTGTTACCATTGTGTGACGGTTCCCTGGTTTGTTTACTTATTCTATGTTCTTAGTTTAGAACATGTAGCAGGGGCCTGGGGGCCGGATTCCTGGTTGTCTGAGTTGGAAGCACCTGGGCCTGATGCTCTCCAACTATGAAACCCCTCCTTTCTGGCCCAGAGTCTCGCTCTCCACCCGCACACTGTTGTTTTGTTTTCAGCCATCCAACATTTTGTTCTTCTCACACTACACATATGCAAACATGTACCCACACCACTAACTTCACTCATACTCACACCTCGTGGTATTCTTAGTTTTGTTTACTATTATGTTCTTTAGTTAAATAAATGACTTCAGCCTGCATCTTCCTCTGATACAGGAAGTTGTGTGTCACATTGTTGCTCTGTTTTGTTGCAGATGAGATCCAGAGGTTCATGGAGGAGGTTAAATCTCTGGAATACCAAGACAAACCACCATACGAGAAGCTGCGCTCCATCCTGCAGGCCGGACTGAAGGCTATGCAGATTAAAGATGATGGCAAGCTAGAGTTCACTCCTGTCAATGGAGCTGTGTCACCTCCTGCAAAGGTCAACACACACACACACACACACACACACACACACACTCTGAAACAAACAACAGCTTGAGTAACTTAAGTAGTAGAAATCTTCAGGAGGAATTCTCTGCATCTTGTCTGCTTAATTTTATTGTGGAATTGTTAAACAGTGGGCGGACCATGTGCTCTATCTTAAAGACTAGTATTAAGCTATGGCTGGCCCTTTAGCTAGGCTACTGCAAAGGTGTCAGCCATATCACTCACTGCTGCATATAGGGATCTGCACCTGCTAACGGGAAGTGATTGAGCATGGCCAGCGGTGGAGGAAGTACTACTTGTTTAATGATGTAAAAGTAGCAGTACTGTTTCAAGTAAAAGTCCTGCGTTCAAAGTATTATCAGCAAAACTTACTTGAAGCAGCTTTAATCAATGTTTTTATAATAAAAATGTATCAAGTGACAGCATGAAAGGGATTTCTCGTAGTGGTGAACCTACGGAGAATTATCAGCTGAATCTGCACCTTCCTTCGATTTTAGCAGCGAACAGCCACAGACACAGTTGGAGACTAGCTGGATCTTTGTCAGAGGACACAAACATGACTCCAGATGAATGATAATGTTGCTCTGTGTCGTCTGGGTGTGTTTAGTAGGCAGCTGTTCTGCAGAGCATGTGCTCTGGGGATTGTCAGTAGACAGGAGGGATAGAGTGAAGGGAAATTGTCCTCAAGTTAGTCAGTCGTGGATGACGTCGTTCTCTTGGACAGATGAAAAAATTTAAATAAGAAAATGTTAAAATGAAAACACGCTTTGGTGGTTAATCTACCTGGGAGTGGATTGACAATGTGAAATATTGTAATAATGTTTCAAAGAACGGGTCCTTGATTTCAGCCAGAGGCAGACAAAAGCGGCTCTGTTTGGAGTCCAAACTCTAGAGAATGGGAGGGTGCAGTATGATGGGTGCAGCGCTGTTGCTACACCACCAGCTCAGTTCATCTCTGCATTACAGCATTACAGTTCAACATAACTGTACCTCACTGTACTGTGACAAAACAGACTCACTGACAATAAGTTACAGTCAGCATGCTTATTACATAAGAACAATTAAATGTAATATCAAACACTGCCTCTGTTCAGTGTCATTTATTGATTTGGATTAAAATGTGCTGTTGCACTCTTTGTGTGACAATTGTCAGACAAATATAGCAACAAAGGACAGACATCAGACAGCATAGTGTCCCACAACAACTTCATCAGCAATCAAAAATCAAACTGATGTGGCAGCAACAAATATTTTATCTCATTTCTGAAACCAAAATGTACCTTCCAAAAAGAATTAGATATCAAAGTACTTCAGCAGCAGTAACTTACCAAAGGGACTGCCGAGGTAAGTCTGTTCCTCTGGGGATGGTGAGTGGACAGTCACCTGTGACAGGCCAGAGAGGGGGCCCGTTTTACAGGTCCTCAAAGCATGTGTGCAGGTCTGGTTTTGATAGGAAGCTCATGATTTCTGCGATATATATATATATATATATGTTTCAGCGAGAAAAAGACTTTTTTTAAAAAACTGGGATCAGTCTTGTGAAGTACATCAAGGCTCTTTCATTTTTTTTTCATCAAGATGAGAGCCAATTTCTGAAAGAAGGCATCCTTAATAAAACAGGCAGAGCAAGGACACTTGCTCTCAGCTGTTCGATGTGGCCTTTGAATTGGAACTTGTTGTGTGGACTTTATCCACCTGGGTGTCTCCATCTGACTATTTATTAAATGAGGACCCTGCAAAAGGGTCTTAAATATGCATTGATGGCTACATATACATGATATAATGCTATAAGACTGGTGCTACAGCAATGTCCCTGAGGTCTCTTTGATTATTACTGAATAACCATTCATAAACAGTGTTGTAACTTGTGCTGTTTTTGTAGTGAGCAGACCTGTTGGTTGTGCATTCCTCTAACAGGTTGACATTCTAACATTTCTTTATATTTATATGTTTGTTTCCTGCTTTCCATTTTCCTATTTGTCTTCAGTCTCTTATCCTTCCAGTCTCTCTCTCTCTCTCCGTCTCTCTCTCTCTCTTGCTCTGTGCATATGGAAGATGCCACCGGGGACATGGCGTTGCCAGCCAAAGGGTTACCAGGCCCCGGCGCTAGTTATTGTATGTAATTATCCCGCCAATCTGTTCACCTCAGCGGGCGCCGCATGGTGATCATGAGGTAGCAATTGTCAAAATGGAGGCAAAAATGGGAAGAGGGGCAGGGGGGTGAGTGATGGTTCAGGCTGAGGGTGGAGCTTCATTACAGAGGCCTGGAAGAGGACGGACGGAGGAGTTGATTGCCTTCATTAAGTGCACGACTGTTTCAGGGGCCACCTTTTCATTTTCTTTCCTCAGCAGACCCCACAGTCTCTTTGATTTGGGCAGAGAGGACAGAGATGATAAAATCAGAGTTTCTGGAATAGTCTTCGCTTCATCTTTGTTGACCCCACTGTTTAAACGTGCTTTAGCAGCAGAAGAAAGGAAAGCCGGGAGGTTTCTGTTTGGGACTCTGTGGTCAAAACAGCGGCACACATAATCGGATGTTTTAATGGATTAATGTCCGCGAGGCGTCTGGTGAGATGGCAGAGCATAATTGCATTTGCTCAGACTTCTCACACAAAAGGCTGGAGGCTCCGAAATGTCGGGTCGCCTCGCCGCCAAGTCAAGGCTTTGCCTCAGTGATCGTCTCTTCATCAAACTCACTATCAGACAACGCTGCAGGCCTTGAGAGCTTTGACAAACTCTCTGCTTCTTGATTTTAGTTAAAAACAGGAACGCCTTCATTTAATAACATTTCAACGTTAAAAGGACTCTGTTGCACTTTGTGGTTGGGCCCCTTTTAGGCAGTTTTGTCTCGTTTTGATGGACAACTTACAGACTGTTTAATGTCCATCCAGGCATTCCCTCCTCAGCTACAGAAAGAGATTGAAAGCAAAATATCAAGATGTCTCTTTATGTATTCTGAACAACAGGTGGAGCAACAAACATGACTCTCAGCTGGGTAACAAATTTACAATGATGTGTGTGTTCACACCGTCCAGTTGTCATCAACAAGTCGATGTCCCCTCTCTTCATTTTCTCCTTCCAGAAGACCACCAAGAGAAAGAAAGAAGCATCTGAAGCAGATGAGAGTGAGACTGATGGAAGTCCCATCAAGAAAAAGAGAGCGACAAAGAAAAGAGGTCAGTATTTTCTGTCCCCGATCAGATACCTCTGAGTCCATTGTGTTCATGTACGATTGTATGATTGTAAGTTGATGTCGATGTTCACACTGAGAGTGAGGCTGAGACACTCCGATGACTGAGACAGTTTGTGCACTTCACCTCTGCTGTGTGCTACACAAAAGGATTCCTGCAGTGAACTCCAGTGAACGTGGAGTACGGTGGCCATGAAGACAATGCATTCATGGCCACCGTACTCCACGTTCACTGGAGTGAAGGTAGAAATCCAATCTGAAGTTACAACCACACACTTCTTACAGAGCAGCCATGGCAGCTCTTACCAAGGAAGCATGAGAACAAAAATGCATAACTATGCTGTACTGTAGTAGTTGGAAGAAGAGCATGGCCAGATGCATAAATAAGTCAAAGACATAAATAATAGCAAGCGGTGTCAAATAGCTGTATATTCAGAAGGTGGTGTCTTTTACGAGAGAAAGGCTGAACCTCCGTCCTTAAACATGATGAATTCTCCCTGGCAGAAGTGAATGGAGTGAGGAAAAGTCCCCAGAAGACTCCTAGACCAAGGAAGGTGCCCAGCAGAGGAAAACAGGGTGACCCCAAGACCAGACTGGTGGAGACTGGCACCCAGACATCGCCTGGACTTGCTCTGAAATCCAAAGGCAGAACCAAGAAAAGCAGCGCCTGAGCATTGACTTGGATTTACACTCCTCCCTCCACCCTTCTGTCTTTCCACTGCTTCTTAAAAAGATAGATTTTCAAGTTTTACACAGCAGAAGTTTCTATCTGTTACGCACTGATCGGTGTTTATGTTCGATGGTGGCTTTTGGTGTAGTTGAGGCCAGATCCGTTGTAATAAAGAGGAAATTAAGTTGTCCGTCTTTGGTTTTTAATTAAAGGGCCAAACTGTGATGGAAAGAAAAGTATTCAAGGTAAATTGCAGAATAAGGAGCAGCACACACTCCTTGAGCGAGGTTTGGGAAGTGTCAGGCGAGTGTGTGTCCCCAGCTGACTGCACATTTGGATTTGCTATCAATGAGACCATGATCTTTATTCACTGCATGTTGTTCCTATGAGTAAACCTCTGTGTGTGTGCCGAGCAGGAGCAGCCTCCTTAAAACTGAAATCAAGTGACTCTGTGGATCCACTGGGGCACAAACACTCAGACTGGCAACAACTGGAAAGACTTGAGGGCAGGATAAGGATATATCTTCCCAAGCGGAGTCCTAGGAGTGAGTTGCTGGAGTTCCCATCCACAGAGAAGGCTCCATGAGCTGTCACCTGTCCACCATCTGCTAATGGTCTTTACAGTATAATTAGATGCTGAGGAGCGTTACCAGACGTGTCCAGTTAACGTGCAGTAAATACGTAGAGTTTGCTTTGCAGTGCAGTACGTTTAAGGCAGTCTGACTTCACATATCATCAGGAAGCAGCATCAGACATGCTCTCTTTCTTTCCATCCCCGTGAAGATAGAGTGCAAATACAACTCACATTATCACACATCATGTTTAAATATACACTGTACTGAGCTGATGGGGTCCATAACAGCTCTGCGAACCTTCATGAAGGTTCTAATGTTGACTTTGTTTTGAAAGATTTATCGAGATCGTGATTCAACTTTATGATCATTTTGGAAGAGGTCATTTGTCAAGCTGTTAAATTGTACTGCGTACCACCACTTTCTGATAAGGCGCCCTCTATAAAGGGTTTAGAAGTTCTAACTAATGTCGTTATTAATAGATAAACATTCACTGATCAGCTGTGTTTGTTATTTAACATTAACAAGAACAACTTTTTGATCATAACCCAGTGAGCTATCTTGCCTCAGTTCATGGATTGATTGAATTGGGTGTGGTCTAAACTGAAGAGTCCTGAAGCTCCTCCATGATAAAAGCCAAGTTGCCTTGTTCATGGTCTTTGTGGTGACAGTGACCTGCAGTGTTTTCAGTGTGTTCTGACCAACATGCATGACATTGGCAACATTTTGAAAACTCATGGTGGCCACTGAGCAGCTCACACTTTTCCCTGACGTTGATGGCCACAGGACACACACTGTTTTTAATGCTGGTGCTGACAGGGACAAGAAAAGTGTACTTGGATTTAATAAAAGAGTTTAAAATCTTCAAGTCATGTGGGCACTTTTTAGGTTTCTGATCCTTCACTACCTAGGACATGCACAACCTTCACCATTTTGGCAACTCCATGATGTTCGCCATGATTCAGAGATATGAGGCCACCTTTCAACTTGACACAGACTCTGCTGTGAGAAAAAAAAAGCAGCAGGTAAATGATTGGCAGCATCCCCTGTAAATCATGATTGTGATTTGATTTGATCCAAATACAAGCAATCCAGATTGTTACTCCAACACCAACATCAACAAGGTGGTTGAATGGTCTCTTCCACTGCCTTTGAGCAGTGCAGCATGAGGGGAGCCTCACTTCTCAACATAATAAAAAGCAGGTCCAGACCTTGTCTGTTGCATACTCGTCTCTCAGCCCTGATGCACATTCACCTGTCAAAGATGACCACAGAGACATTTGACCCAAAGCCAGCTGTTGACCTGTGGATGGAGACAGCTAATCACAGGCTCAACCAGGGACTGGGAGGTGCATCTTCATCATCTGCCATGCAGGAAGCTGAAGAGGAGTACTGTGTTTGTAAGACTACACTATGTATGAAGGGAGTACCAGACTAAACAGCTACGTACACACCTGCAAATAACTGATCTCTAAAAGATGAGTGAAATATTTAGTGGTCATTGATGAATTCACATGTAATTTAATTCATTTATGTCCTGATTGTCCAGGAACGGTTGCTGTTCTGTGTGACTGAAGTAGCTCTGTTAAGAGTAGGCAAATGAATTTGACAGGATTTTAGTAATTTACTGAGTTGAGGAAATCCAATCAACACCAACCCTGCTTAACTGAAAGCACACGTGAAAGAGGAAGGATTTTTGAAGATGCAACCACTTTCAGTGCTCACGCAATATGAATGTGAATGTCGCATTTGACTTTCTCAAACCTTCAAGGGAATAAATGCACCAAAGCCAAGCTCAGTGCCTGTGATACACGTGCACGTCACATTTTCTGAATAGACGTATGTCAACCAGTGTCCTTCATTTGCAGGTGCGGCCTTTGTCCTTCTGTCCATCTGCTGCTGAAATTGTGAAATTGTTGTGAAACTTGCGTCAAATCACCACTTATATTTCTATCACAAAGAGTGGACAGGAGAACATTTCACACATGAGAAGCTGCTGACAGGCTGTCCATTTTCCCTCCATCCACTCCCGTCCTCAAGTTTATAGACCCCCCACCCCCCTCATTAACTCCCAACAGGCTTCCCTCCCCATTGAGGAAGACATCCCCACAAATATCATTGCTGTGAGGGCCCCCGGGGTCCCCTGTGGTGGCTGGTGGCTTGCCATCGATTGTTCCAGCCTCTTCAGGAGTGAAGAGCCCCCTGCCTGTCTCCACCACCACCACCACCAACCCCCCCACCCCCCACCCCCCAAAAAATGACCATGGGGGCGCCACAGCCACGGTCCCGCAATAGGGGGCAGCAGTACATAATGATAGCAAATGGATGTGGGGGTGGGAGGTTGGAAAGATGGAGGGCGAAAAGGGACAGCACTTAAACACAACACTACCATCTTTTCGTCTTGCAGAGAGAGGTGCACAATTTCACCCCGGCCAGCCCTTTTCATTTAGCATGGACGTGTTATCCACTGGCCGGCCTGGCAGGCAGTTGTTGCCCCTGTGTTTGCTGTGGTTGGCCTCCGATCGGCGAGCCGGCAGAGCGTGAAAGCCTCGCAGCAGTTGCCTAACCACCACTCTCACGATACGGATGACAGCCCTCCCCGGCCCACACGCCAATAACTCGATAACAGTTTCCCCGGCCGGTGGGTTTCCTGTGTTTGGAACAATTGTCAGTATTTTGGTGGAGTGGGCTGGGAGGGGATCCAAAGTGTTCAAACTCGAATGTAAGGTGCAGCTAAGGTAGGTTTCAGGGTCAACAAGTTCAGATGTAGTTACGGATGACAAGCCAGCACTAGTTGTGAAAAGTTGCATGAGTGCGCTGATATCAGGCTGACATCTGACATGTTAATAGAAATGTATTCATTGTTTTATCTAAATGCATGTAGTGTTAAAAAGAGCATGAGAGACTAGACAGGTGCAGTAAATCAAACTGATCTCTAAACCTGGAGGTTAAGTTCTGGACTCAGGGTGGAACTTTGGGGTTTGAACTGTTTTGAACCCTGTCTGTTAAAGAACGTGGAGGAGTTTGAAGGGGAATGTGGACCTATGAAAACTTTGATAATGCTGCAGTGTGTACGTGCATTCTAAACTAGCCTGAACATCTGCTGGGGTGTGTTCTGCCTCACAACTCAGCAGCGATCAAAGTGGTATTCTCTTTTCCTTTTGTTTGTTCTTTGGTTGTTCTTGTGTCTGCACAAGATATGTGGGAGTACAGAGAGTTGTACCGTGTCCACAAGTTGCCATTCATGTACCTACCTGTAGTTCCTGCTGAGGGTTTAGATCACAATGTCACGATTGCCACAGAATGCCACCCAAAGTAAATACGTGCCTTCACTGCCTTAGTTGAGAGCTTGTTGGGTGGTTCTTTGGAAAGCAATTAAAGTGTTTTGATGGTGCCTCTCGTCCATAACTCTTTGTGTTTATGAGTGTAACAAAATGTTGCTGACCTGCTTTGATTATAAAACTGACTTTCTTCAAAATGACTAACTTTCTAGCCACTGAGTTTTGGTATCTTGGGGAAAAACTGTGTGTAACAGTGACAAAGCCATAGAATTATCACCAGCTCTGCAGTTCATGTCAGTTCTACTACCTGATGAAGCTGCTGAAGAGTTTTTCTGGAGTTGGAGACCAAAGACAGCCAAAAGGGAGTGAAGACTGGACTTCCATTCATCAGTGGAACACAAACACAAGCCAACAACAACATCTCAGGGCCATAACATGTCAAATGGCCAAAAAACAATAGAGATAAATAAAAATAATAAAGCTTTAAGAGGTGAAACGGTCAGTGTAGTCCAGCATCAGTGAGAAGGAGGCTCAGTATGAGGATGTAATGAACTCCTGCATCTTAACACTAGTAAGACAAAAGAGTTGGTGGTGGATGTAAGTACGTGGAAAACACACTCTAAACCCATTTCAGTCAGACTTTACAGCTCACCTGCCTGCAGCAGAGAGCATGAGGTGCTGAGATGACTCCGGCCGCCACATCAGCTCTGTTCTGATCATTTAAATGTCCCTCTCTGGATTACTCTCTGTATGTAGATTCCAAACATGAACTCTGATTTACAGACAACATGGATCATAAATGATGCAAAATCATGGACGTAACCATCACCTTTGAATGACAGAGGCACTAAACTGTGCCTCACACTGATATTGAACATACATAATAATATGCCACTTTCTCTTACTTACATATCCACCATCCTTCCATTTCCACCTTTCCGTCCACTGGTTGATACTTATTATCACAACCTGTGGACATTTTCTGGCATCATGTGTATTTTTGGATCGCACCTCACCTTTATCCTGCTTACTTTTGTGATCAGTACTGTTAACCTGTGCACTTCGGAATTGTGGCTGTAGTCATGTGGATCTGCACTTTACCATTAGGCAGTTTCTATTTATTGCATGTACAGTTAACCTGTTTACATACACGTATTTGCACTCTTTCATGCTCTAGGGACAAATAAAGTTATATCTTAAAGCTACATATTTGTGGTTCAGGTAACCTGTGGCAGTTTACATTCTACTATTAAAAATGTATACATGTCATAAATATCTATCAGCTGATTCAAGTATTTTTAGGCTCAGTACCAATGTATAAAATTGAGTAGCTGGTGAGAGTGAGGGTGTATGTTTATTTTCAGCAGTGTGTGTGTGTGTGTGTGTGTATGAAAAACTATGAGAAAATTGTTAGCAATAAGCACCAAAACGGCCCAAAAAATCAACAAATGCACCTTTAAAGTTCGTGATTTCAGCTGCAGTGCAGGAACAAAGTGACAGATTGTTCAGAAACATTATTGATATGTTGTGAACTGCTCACTCAATCAAGCCACTTTCTAAGTTTCTATGTAACAGTATTGAAATTTCGAGACAGAGTATGTGTATTTGTTTGGCATTATTGGCTATAAAAAGGTAAAAAAGAAGTGATTTTTCTTTTCATTGTGTTTTCATCTAAATCCTATGGAGCTCTTTGTCTTGCGGTTGTGACTGATATGCTGTGTCAGTGGCCTCCTGTGTCTTCCCTCCACATTGCCTGGCTCTTCAATTGTCACAGCTTAGACAGTAAATCTGCATTTCACCCTCCACCCTCACCTAAAAAAGTGAAACACAAACTCTGGCTTTCCCTCGGCTCCCACCCCAAAAAAAGTACAATAAAAACTCTCCAACAGTTACAATCATCCACACCTACCTCCTCCTGAAACTCCTGGATGAAAAGAAGCAATGGAAATTTCACTCCGCTCGGGCTGTAATTTAGCCCTCCCTCTCCCGTTTTCGTCAAAAAAAGAGACCCCTTCTCCCAAAAGACAAAAACACACAAAAATATGCACACCGATTCCAGGTGTGGGGGCAGTATGTGGGTGAAGTTACGGTACATTTGCCATTCTAGTTGTGTGTAAATATTAGAAAGCAGCAGGTTCCTGGCGTGAAGAGAAGCCAGCCAAAGCGGCGGCACTAAGACAGGCGTCCTTATCGGTATTGTGTTCAGACTCCGGCGTGCTCCTGCTGTTTGTAATCTGCAGCCGCCGCTGTGAGCAAAACTGGACAGGCATTTATTGTCCCAGCAGGAGGACGCTTGACAAGAGAATGTTAAACACTCCGCTACCTGCAATTTTCAAAAGGCGATAGCAGACATGATAAAATGTACACACACATTTAATTTCATTTTTTTTTCCTTTTCTTTTCTTTTTTTTCCAGGGAGGTGGGAGCTGCAGAGATGTTGTTGTGAAGTCAGTAAGAGGCTGTATGTGGCTGGGCTCCGTGGTCATGAAGAGCGTGTTCGTCAGTGCTCCGTCCCAGCCACATATTGTAATGCGTATATGACTGAAGCAATGGTTGCCACACACGACACAATTACTTCTGGGATTCTTGTAGCTTTAATGTTGTTGTTGTCAACATTTGCAGCAGATCAATCATACTCAGTCTAACACGTGGAATTTGTTCTGTGCAATTAACCCATCCTGAGGGGCAGAGGGCAGCTGATTCCAGCTCTAAAGTGACAGGAGAAAGGATTGACCTCGGATAGGAACTGAAGCCAACAAACTCCCCACGGAACGACCCGGCCCCAGCTCGGAATCAGACCCACGGCCTTGGCCAGCTGTGAGGCAACAGAGTGTGTGTCTGTTTTCACAGTTTGATGCAGTCCGAAACAAAGGGTGATTTAAAAGCTAACAAACGGTGGGAGTGGGCTTTGCCTACTGACCAACAGACTAAAAACCAAGACGAAAAAATATCTAACAACCACAAACCCACAAAAATCACCTGGGGATGCACAATGTAGAACTGAACTCTCTACATTTCAGAAAGTTTCATTAACTCCACGAAGGACTTCGCAGACGCTGCACAACACTGTGCTAAATATGTCGAAAAAGATTGGCACCAAAAATATAAATCTCAATTTTCATCATCTCTGAAGGTGCTTTAGAATCAGCAGTGCAAAAACATTCATTTTTATTTTATGCATATCTTAACAGTGCACAAAATAAACCAAGGTAACACATGTCAGGTTTCTGCCATCATCAAAATGAACCGTCTCCATCAAGAGCTGCAGATTCTCACTACATATGAGTTCATTTTCTCACCTTTTGGAGGATTGTAATTACTCTGATGAACGGTGGAAGACTGAAACCAAAGTCAGAATCAAGTGATGTGAAGAAGAAGAGAAGCAGTGTCTAGGAGTCATCACTCCATCTTTCCAACAAACTCATCCTGTTGACCAATATGAAACTGCATCGACAGTGAAGACCTTTGAGAGAAGGGTCTAATAGTTAATTGTTCTCTGTGTTTTTTATTATATAAGTAGTCTTTAAATCTGAGTCACATTATCAAACAAATCTTAAGCAGGGTTTGGAAGCATTTGGCCGTAAATGCTTAACTGTCTGCTCGCGGGTGCCTTGCTGCATAGTGCCACAGCCCCCACTGCCTCTGCCAAAGTATAAACTGGTCTACAAAACGAGCATGGTTGGCAGACAAGACTCAGTGGTGAAAAGGTTACTTGAACTGTCTGTTTCTGGCATGCCCCTCTTCAGAAGATGAAATTTCCTGCTGCTGACCCCACAACTTTTATCAATCAATAACAATGATCGGGATAGCAACTGATACAGAAGGGACCCAGGTTGAATTTTAGTGAAATAAAGGTTACCATGATGGCACCAGCAAACTCTGTTTGATTATCTTCCCTATTCATTCAACTTCGTTGCAGTCCATATCTTCCCTCTAGTCATCCACCCCCCCTCGTGCCACTCAAGACACCCCCACCATAGCGTGGACCTGTTCTCCACAGTCGGATCATGGATCACTGTGTGGCGGCGTGTTCGGCAGGAAGGTGAAATGATACTGGCAACTGCTCTGATTTGGCTGCGTGAGCGATGGCTCTTAAATTGTGTCACAGCGACTAATGGATTCCATGCTGGGAGTGCCATTAAGAGGAAATAAACCTATGTGGACATATTTATTAAGTAATTTTGCACCTCAGGCCATGGAACATCTATTAGAGGCTAATCAGAGGAGCTTGTTGATCTGACTGCTTTGTGAACATCATACTGTATGACGTCTTACTTTTTGGCATCTTTTAGGGAATTCTTGAATTTTTCAGCCTGGGTTGGTCTCATAAGTGGCTGCTCTGACTTTGGGTCATACTAAAGACTGACAACAGCTCCCTTTGCTACTGTCGCTACAACATTTGGGGCAAGTTGTCAGCTAACCAAACCTTGTACACGCCTGCTTCTTAAAATGTGTTAAACGTTGGGTTTTTGTCAATTTACTGTGTGCACTTGCTAGAGAAGTTTTAGCAAAAGAGAGGAAATTTGTTTTATATATTGCTTTTGGAAAGTCAGATAAGTTTACAGACAAGCTGGAGCAGTAGATCTCTATGCAGCTAATCCAGGATTCTGATTTCTGTCTTTACATTCAGACTCAGAGACAAGTGCTCTTAATGATTTCTGTCAAGTATAAATTAATTTGGAAATATTTCGGAGGGCCTGTGCTGCTTGACCCTATTCTGTATGCCTATTTTCCCAAAGTGAGATGACCAACATCTCTACAGCAGTGGCTGGTGCAAAGTTAGCATGGCCTATTGTCAGAATGGCTACAGTTACAAGAAAAAAACAGTGAAACCAACCAAGGTTGAAAAATAACCCGATACAATTCTGGCACCACACCACGATCTTCCATTATTTGAGCCCACAGACAGTATGTGTGTCATGAGGGAGGGGCGCTCAGTCCTTGGGGAGCCTGTTTTGTACTCTTGGATGTCTGGAAGTGGCGACAGGGTCCGGCTGGTAGACTGGCCCCAGGCAGCGCTCTCTCTGACCAGGGCTGGGCTGCAGTAGCTGGGAGGAGGAGGGCTTCTGATGAGGTTGGAGGAGCTTGTCAGTGGTCCGTGGGGAAGTCATGCTCATTCAGCGAACAACGAGGGCCAGTGGGGAGCCCCCGGCAATGTCCCACACCGGGGCCACAGAACAATGTTGTGGTGAAACTCTCTGGGTTCAGCAACATCAGAGTTGCGGTCAGCTGGAGAACAGGTCCTGCATGACTTTCCCTCTGTCCTCAGAGTGAGACTGTCTCTTAGGCCTCTTTTCTACTGCATGGTGAAGCTCGGCTTGACTCGACTCTGCTTGATTTTGGTTCCAGGTACATTTCTCAATAACTTTTTTCCACAGCAGACAGTGTCCCTTCAATGTAGGTGAGGCTCTTTGCTGATTGTCATAGCGAGACCATCTTCAAGGTGACACAAACCCAACAGATGAACTTCATCAATTGACCAAATCGTGGTTATGCAAGCTGTCATTTTTTTTTAGAATCTGAGTTGAGTGAGTCAAAAAAGGCAGTCGCAGTGCCTGTCACACCTTTAGGAGGATAATATAATCGTACCCTTGGCTTCTACTATCATTGGATGGGAGAACGACCTGAAGAGCGGTGTCAGGTAACACAACTGGATAGCTTATTGTGCTTCTTTATTGATTGAATTGCTGCAGGCAGTGAAGTGGTTTGGCTTATCAGTATGTCTATGGCAAAGCTGGGTGTGTTTTATAAAAGCAGACGTAGAACCAAGTCAAGGCCTCTAAGTCCAACTACATCACTTAGCCAAGGCTAAACCAGCCCAGTTTGTTACTGCGGTCTGAGGCAGCACTCCTGCAGGTTGCCCTCCCATGCCTCAGCAGTAGAGAGCTTATAATCACATTGTGCCAGTTAAGGAAAATATTTGACATATGGAAATATGCTATGAGATCAATACCACTGTCATGTCCGTTCAGCAAATCTGAAGCTTGTTTATCTGTACAAAAATAACATGTAATGATAAATATGTCCCAAAGGAAGAGGTCTTTCCTGAGGAATGGATTAAACATTGCATTAAGACTATTTTTGAGAAACAGACCTCATAGCTGGTCTAAATCTTGTTTGATTACTGCTTTCAAACCAACCAATATCACACTTATGAGTGCATAACAAAGCATTCAAATGTGTTATCATAAGAAGACATCAGAGTGAATCTCTCTTGTAGTTTGCCTTATCTCCTAAATCATTCATATTTCACATTTGCATGGAGGGCTAGGAGATAAACAACAGCTACCAGAGAGGAAAGTTTCGAATCTATGCATGAAACTGTTACAGCAGCACAACATGCTCTCTGCCCTTGATGCCAGCGCCCACTTTCCATTTAAACTGGTAGCTTACACACTCTGATGCCACTAGGCGGTAATTAAATGAGCGAGACTGGTTCTTTGCCCTGTAAACCAGCTCTCCTGGGCCCGATACTACATGGAAATTCAGCTCTGAGGATCCACTTTCAGATGTCTGCCTGGAAAACACAGCCCTCACTGTGTGTGTATGTGTGTGTGTGTGTGTGTCCACATGTGCACTTGTACATGGAAGTGCCGGATTTGGGGAATACACTTAATGAATCTTTTAACCTCAATATTTTCTCCCACAAAATATGCATATCATAATCTGTGTTTGAAATGCGGCTCTGATATTCATGATTTATTTATTTGGAAAAAAAAAAAAAACATTTGGGTATTCATGTGAGTATTTTTGTATGACATTCAAAAATGTCTTGTGCCTTCAAAAATATCTTGTTTTAAAAATTTTTTTCATGCAACATACTTATTGAATATTTATAGACTTTTAAAGTGTTTAATTGTAACCAGTAAATAAATTGCTAAATGAAAAAGAAGCTTTATCAGTAAATTTTGCGTTGCTTGTTGTCTAGCTTAGCATAAAGGCTAGAAGCTAGGATGGCTCTCCAAATAAAATAAGATAAAATAAAAAGTGAACTGATCCAGAACTGACCTTCAAGATTTTATGCCAATTAGGCAAAACATGTCCTAGACCCTCAAAAAGAAAACATATAAAGGTATTCCACAAACGTTAGGCTGAGCAGGTATGATGTCCCGCGAGAAGCGCATAACGCTTCATAGCTCTACATCACTCACCAGTTATAGGTCGTCAGCTAGCTGGCATAGTACATTATCTGTTTAGACGTCACGGCAGGGGTGAAGAGACCAGAGAGGACATTGACAGAGGAAGCTAAGTGACGGAGCAAGAGGTCGGACAAGAGTCAATCTTTGTCTTGCTTTTAGTTGTTGGTGAGGGAGTAAATCTCAGTCTGAGACTGTAGGTGCGCCAAGTCCCCAAGAAATACCAATTCTTGCATAATGTTGCTTTAAATTTGTTAGGATGAACTTGCCAGTAAACGTTTATTTACACTTCCAGCAGACACAGAGCAACATTAACTCTCTGTCTGAGTCACGTGTGTCCAATTGATGAACGTAGGTCCAAGACACACTCCCTTTTAGCTCTGTTTTGGTCTCTACCAAGTTCTGAGATATATCTGGCTCTTTCGCTGCTAAATACTGCTCTATGTTCACCAGCTCGAATCGTGTCTGTGTCCTGTTTGCTGCTGAAAATTAATGTACAGTGAGCTTCTCATAGCATTTGATAGAAAACAGCTACCTGCTGGAAATAAGGTGGATGAGAGCTGTATTACTGAACCAAAACAGTGAAGGTGTAGACGATAGAAACCAAGCCGAAAGAGGCTAAAACAGTCTGTTGAACTGAGGGAAACTGCAGAGTTTTTGATCATTTGTGAGTCTGCTTTCAGATTACTTACACGATACACTGTGAAACATGAAAGGATTTAGTACCGTGTTTTAATATTTCAGGAGATATAATGAAAAATATCAAATTTTCAGGTAAAAAAAAAAAGAATTGGCCTCCCTCCACCAGTTGTTCCCCTCCGTCTCCTCCTCCTCTTACCACAGACTACATGTCTTTATCTATCGCCTTCAAACGCTCCCTCTCCCATTGTGATGGATGGATAGATGACGGTGGGAGGGGGGAGGAGGAGGAGGAAGCCAGCGCCTCCAGGCTCAGGTTTCCCTCCTCCACCTCCTTTTTTCTGCCACAACCCTGCAACCTCGCCTCATCCTGTGCCCTCTCTCACCCTCCCCTTGCCCCTTCCTCGCCCTTTCTCACCATGTATGTCCTCATCCCCACTCACCCTGCCCTCCACATTAGCTTTGCACAGGAATGGCAGCAAAGAGAGAGCGAGAGAGTGAGATAGAGAAAGAGAGAGAGAGGCTGTGACTGGCCCCCTTCCATCTGTCGCGACTCCAGGATCAAATAATAGGATTCTGTCTGAAAAGAGGATAATTGCAGTCTGTATTCTGTTCCCTAAGTGTATGATATTAACCCCACGCTCCCCACTAGCCCTGCAGTAAGAGGCAGATGGTTCTGTGTTTTGATATCTGAGCCAGGGAGATGGAGGTCAGAGGACAAGTTGAAGTTCATATCCAAAGGAGTGGTGTTTCTCTCCCTCCTCTGACCCCCCCCGATCCCCGAGTCCCCTCCCGCTCTCCTCCTTCTCCCACGCTTTACAGAATATGGGTTTCATTCAAAAGAGGACATTCCCTAAGACCTGCTGCTGCAGCTGACCCCTCGCAGCCCGATGGAAGTGAGAGGCAGGTAGTCTTAGCCGAGTGTTAACCCACTTATGTACACGGCAAGCGGGATGCAAAGTGTCAGAGGTTTGGGCCAAAGGTGGGAGTGGGGCCCAGAGTGTGGAGTCTGGATTAGGCATTAGATTCAATCGGCAGGCAGCAGAGTGTAGCAGGGGTCACAGGCAGCTGGGAAGGGTTACAGAGGGGGCTATTCAAATAGATATCTGGGTTTTAGAATTGCTGTTTGACTGTCCGAGAGCACAGGATGAGGGTGACGTACTGACATAGTCCATGACAGTGAAAGTCACAGGAAGAGGGAGTGAGGACAGAAGCTAATGGGCAGGATCTCTGCGGGTGTTTGAGTGAAACTGATTTGGTCACATTTTTTTCAAGTAATTGCAGCATTTGTTTAAAAGATTGAAGAACAATTCAAGTATAAACTATGACAATGTGGATTTTAAATTGTATTATTTAGTAAAATCAGGATAAGCTTTTTGATCGGAGCAAAGTTTGAAAAGTGAATTCGAGGAGGAAACTGACTTGTTTCAGAGCTTCAAGCCCCCGCAGAAAGGACTCACCCCTACTCTTTATCCTCGACTGAGGGGTGGCTGAGAGGCCAGCTCTTGAGGATCTCAGACTACATGTAAGCTCACAGGGCTGGAACAGCTGAGTAATGTAAGCGGGTGGATCCATCCAGTGCTTTCAACGTTAGCTATTCAAGCTCCAAATCAATTCTAAAATGAACAGGTGTAATGTGACACGATCTTTTAGATGAAGTTTTTGTCCAGCCTGTAGCCTGTCAGAGGGTCTCTGCATGGTTCTCCTTCTTCCTGGATTGAACAATGATTTGAAAACGGATCTGAGTCTGTTTAACTGGGACACTTTTCTGCATGTAGTCATAGAACCTCTCCAACCATTAGGTTTGCACACTGCAATCACAGCAATTTTTCTTCTGTAGTGTAAGACAATAATGGTATTTTAATATTGAGTCTGGCAGCAGCTAATTATAATTTTGCTTATCAATTAATCTATTGATTGGTCAGACTACTACCATCCCTTTAACCCAAAAACATTGTATCATGCTCCCACTTTCTGACCCCCCAATAATTCTTAATAATTTATGAATAATTTATTAAAGGCCTTTTTTTTTTCAACCTAGCATAGCAAATTTTCATCTTATTAATGTCTCATAACTGATCAGTAAAGAAGAGCAAATGATGTGCTAGCATTAATAAAGTCATTAGTAGGAATTTGTCCAAAGGTTGAATAAAAAAACTGCACTAACCAAAGAAAAAAATGAGACCTTAGTGAAAGAAGTCTTTCGGTTCAGAGTCGTACCAAATCCCATCCCATAATGTGCACATTTTCATAAGCATCTTCATTAAATGATGTAAGCTTTAATACACAAATTACAACTGACATTTTCCAACAGAAATGATGGTGTGTGTGTGTGTAATTGTTTTACAGCACTTGAAGACCCCTGAAGTCAGTGTCTTGGGAAATGTAACCATGAGTTGTGTGTGTGTGTGTGTGTGTGAGAGAGAGAGAGAGAGAGAGAGAGAGAGAGATGGGAAGGATATACAGTAAAATTAGCTACAAAATGCCTTTTCATCTTTGAATTATTGCTCATCAGTCCACATGACAAGTGCTCCCCTTCAGCCTGTACTCCCCCCGGCTCTCAGAGGACAGGACGAAGCAGCAGGCCTCACTCCAGCTAACCTGCGCTCCTCCGCTCCTCCAGACAGCAGATAAGGAGGAAGATGGATTGGAATAATGGCTCATGGAAAAATCCAGCCGTCTCATCAGCCAAAATCACAGCATGGGGCCACAACGGAGGAAAGAAAGCCTTCTAATTAGACTCAAACTACTTGTCCAAATGTAGTTTTAGTGTCGGGTATCACTAGTAAGTATTGTTTTCACATTATGACAGATTAAAAGCCAGGCCATGCCATGATTGTCAAGTAAAATCCTAAATTAAAAAACATAGCGGGGGTAGAATGACTTGTCCTGTCCTGGCTCACATGGTAAAGTCAGCGTAATGTACATATTTACACCTCTAATTCCATCACAACAGCAGAGTCACGTCATACTCACTACTCTGCTGCCCCTCAGTTTCTCTTTTTCACAGAAAAAACTTTTCTTTCACTTTTTTGCCAGCATCCTCCGCATAAATGTTACACAATAAAAGCCTTCAAGTGGCTCAAAGTCCATAATCCTACGTTTCCCAGCCCAGTATCAGCAGGTTTTCACTCCACATCAGATGATTCTAACCATCACCATGTACATCCTTTGCCACACTAGAGGCAATGCAGAAAATAGTGTTTGTAGCAAGGTAGGAAGTAACAGGCTGAAGTGGTGAATGTGCATGTAGCTCATCAACCGTTGATGCTGTATCAGGCATTCACATCCCTTTACAGACCTGCAATAAAGTCCACCTTTCCACCTTTTTAAATCATAGGCCTGGTTCTCCTACAGTTTAAGTAAAAATCACTATTTGAGAATTAACTGTAACTTCCATCTAACTGATCCAAGGCTTTAAATGCGGCCAGCATAACATCAGTGTTTCAGGCTTTAATTTTGAAAGAGCAACAGAGGAGAAACACATCTGGACCAGATCCATCACTATGCATCAGTGCTGTTCTTGCCTGTGTACAGATGTTAAGAAAAGCTGGGCAGAAAAAAAACTGCAGCTCCACACTGGTGCGATGGTCTGCGTTTGAAGTGAAAACTTTAATGTTTTAATGCAACAGTGGTGGAATCAAATCTTAGTGATGTCTGAGCATGGACACTTCCACTCGACTCAAAGCCAACACGTTACCAATGCAGCGCTGCAGTCGATATCAGATCCAGCATTCCCCTGTGGCTGATGGCAGCAGTTTGGGGATTTTGGAAGCGCAAATGCCATAAAAAAAAAATAAAAAATCTTTGTTTCATTCCTCTTCTTCTTTCTTTTGTATTCCTCTTCCCTTCCTTGCTCTCCTCTCCCTGCCAGGAGGTAATACCCATTGTTTAGTAATGATTATTCACTGTCACCTTCCTCCTGGTTCCTCCTACTATCTAGAAACAGAGCTGGAGAAAGAGGGGAGGGAGTTAGGAGGGTCTGGAGTGGGGTTGCCTGTCACACCCAATCATTTATTAATATGGTAATCCAATTACAACAAGCACAATGTCAGAGCACCTCCATGTCATTTAAGGACTAGGACTGATACACCTCATTAAACTGCAAATATTTGCAATATAAACTAGCCGTAAAACTATCGCCTGTTAAGAGCCGCAGGTGACCTGAGACAGACTTGGATCATGAATTTGCTGACTCAGCTGGACAAAAGCAGCACAGCACAGACTGTAGCTGGATCGGCAGCACTAATGCCTGATCAAACGAACTGACTGGTTATACGAAACATGTCTCGTGACAATGGGATTAATCTTATTCATCAATTCAAGAAAGGAACATATCTGCTCATTAATGATAGTATAAAGGTGAAGAAGAAAATAATGACATTGTTCTTGTTTTTAGAACTCCAGGACCCCCAGAAGCTCCAGGTTCGCTGTGTCAATTAGTTGTACATCATTAAAAATGTTGTTTAGCAATTGTTAACATTAAAGTAAAAAAAGATATGAATTAAGGCACCTCCTGAATAAGTACATTTTGGTCCTGTCTTTTAAAGGAGGCCTGTGTCAAAATCTAGTTTCAAGACCTCACTTGTGCTCACATGGTGCAATTCCTGACTTTTATTTAATCAAATTGCTTCAAACTAACTAACAGACACACAGGAAACCTGCGGTCAGGTGACTTGTTCCAGGACTGTGCAGGAATAAAGGTTGCTTTACAGCACACTGCACTTGATTTGAACTTGACGTAGCGTACATACACAAAGCACAAAGAAGGGAGGGTTAGGGCGATTAAAGGGGACCCAACAAGATCTCTGTTGTGGTGTTTGACATCATCATTACATCACGTGATAGCTATTGGGGACACTACATCAGTGAAACAGGAAGAACTCTGGACAAGAGTTGAATGAATGCCAGAGATAGACATCATCTGTCTGTGAACACTAGAACAAAGCCACCCACAGCATCCACGAGGGAGAGGTCAAATGTCATCAACCAGGAGTCAGTGGGTAACCAGAGAAAGATCAAGGACATTCACATCAGACACCAGAGACCATCTTTGATCAGAGACAGAGGTTACCATCTCCACATCTGCACAACCAGCTGTTGTCACATGTTCCATAGGTCAAGACTTGATTTCAGATTGGCCTTGATTGTGCTCACATGTTGCATAGTCCTAATTTTTGTTTAATCCAATTGCTTCAAAATTACATGCTTATGAAAATGTGAAAGGTGGTCAAGAAGATGAAGAAAAGGAAGCCAATGGTGCACACATCGGTGAAAACTTTACCAACAGTAATTGTCAATTCCTGTCCTGCAGCTCTCTGACATCGCAAATTCAAAAGCCAAAGTTCACAAATGTATAAATGTACGCACTAAATACTATTGTGACCGGGCACTGATACGTCCCAATTCATCCCAGAGTGCTGTAGTTTGATCTACAACACAACACCTCGGTACTCACCTTAATAGCTCACACGTCAGTACACTCCACCACACCTGAATGCAGAATGAAAAGCAGCAGTGCTCATCACTCAGACTGGAGCTGTGGTTTAATGGTGTCCTCAATGAGGGAATAAGAAAGGGAGGTGAGGGTTAATCTCCCTCTCACACACACACGTGAAACAGCAGACATACAAACACACCAGCTCCACACCCCTCCAGTCATATCAGCAATCTAAAATTTCACTTACATTCCAATTGAATACAACCTATCATCACAGGCCGGCTTTATCTGCTGTGATATATACTCGCAGGCTGAGAAAGGGAGGACCACGGTGAACCTATTTGTGTTTATGACTTTGCAGGGAAAGAGATAAATGACCTCCCGTTTTTATTTGGTTTTAATGAAGTAGGGACCGAGGGACTCCCCCAGCATCCCCTTCTCTCTCCCAGCCTGTCCTCTTCCTCCACCACCATCCCCCTGCTATCCTCTTCCTCCACCCACCCACCTCCTTTTCCTTGTTTGTGACCTAGATGCAGGGTGGTTGACAAAGGACACAGGTTGGAAAAGAAACTCACCTCTTTCAAGGTGTGAAGTGTGAAGTGGAGTGGACGAGGCGCCAGGCGGAAACTTGTTAACCCGTGTGGTCTCACAAGCTAAGAGGACGTCCCCTGGGTGGGGGGTTGGGGAGGTCAGGGGAGGGGGACGTGGGCTGGGTCTGTACAAAAACATTATATTTGGCCACCGCATGTTTGCCGTACCAAACGGCCATGCTGGCTCACTGTTAATTGGACGCTTGGGCCCATATTAGGGCCATGGCTCAAAAGGTGATGGGGGAGAAAAACAAGGAGAACACACACACGCACACACACACACACACACACACACACACACACTCCTCTTTCCCCTCCATGCTTTCCATGGGACTTAATTAAGAGCGTGTTGAAGGGCCTCCTGTGGGAGAAGGGACATGGACTCACATACATGCACAGACACAAAGGCATAAACGTGTCTGTAGCAAGAACGGCGACACCACACGCACTGACAAAAGATTGCATGTGCACAGTTTGGTTGCAGCAGCTGGTGGCCTGCAGCAAGTCCTCTCAACACACACATGCTGAACTCCGATTGGATGTACTTTCTTATTCTTCAGGGTGTGCATTGACTCTGTCTGGAAATTGAAAAAAGCAAACAGCACACATCTGTTATGGTATAGGTTTGCGTTCTTGATCATTCTCCCATTATCCGCTGACTCCTGGTCCATGACCTTTGACCTCTTCCACTGGATGCTGTTAGCAGGTTTGGTCTGTTTGGTGTTCAGACTGATAACACCGTCTGCTTCTGGTCCTGTCTGTAGGTGAACCAACAGAGATCTTGAGGTGTGGAATGATTTTGGGTAAGTGTTGACTACTTGTGACTTGAAGTCTGTGACTCTCTAACAGCCCACCCACAAAAAAGAGCCCCATTGTGATGCCTCTAGTGGACCTTGTTCAGATAGCAGTGTCTGTTCTGGTCCATCATGTTCTTGCCATCAGCTGCTCATACCTGCTGACCTTGGGCCTCATGTGAAGATTGAAGTGTACAGGAATCCCACTCACACCAACCAGTATCTCCATTTGAACTCTAAACACCTCCTACAACATTGCAGATGTGTAGTGAGGACCCTCCTACACAGAGCACAACACTGCACTCTGGGCCAACAGATACAGGAAATGGATAAGTACCCCAACCTGACCCTTGGGAGCAGGAGGCCATTAAATGCGAAGACCATCTCTGAACCCAGACAGGGGTTACAAACTCCCACCATATGTGACCACCTGTTACTGCATAAGTGACACCTGAACCAGTTCGTTTCTTTGTGAGAACTCTGTTCAGACACAAATACAATATGAATTTTATGGATGGGTAAACAGTTAAATGTAGCTGTAATGTTGTAATTAACTGCCATTTCTATTTGCTTGTTTGGCTCTTTGTACGTTGATTTTATCTATATTAAAAGAGGTCATTAGTTCTTAATTGATATTGATGGTTGCATCTTTTTGATTTGGTTGTGTTGGAAGCTAATGGAAATCCAATAAGCAAAGACAATAAACAAAACAATAAATAAAGTCGAGTTCATGATCTTCAAGTACAGCTAAACACTTAAAATGAAGTAAAAATATAAACCCAATAGTGAAGATATTAACAAAATATACACTGTAAGATGAAGACTGAGCTGAACTGTCATTAGACAACAGCTATACTCAAATATCATGCATCAACAGCAAGTTTGATCCAAAGTCCAGGAGCTCTGCTGGTGAAGAACCAGTCAACTGTTGACTGGCGTTGATAGTATTGCAGATTAACTAAAGTCTTGAATTTCCCATTACTGACACAAGACAGACATGTTTCACAAACAACATCAATTGAAATAATGAAATAGGCAATCACTGGAGCTGCTGCTGAGAAAATAATATTAATAGCCTCATGGTTTCCTGTAAGGAAACAAGAAATGGTACTTTCTTACAAATAGAGCAAAAAAGGCCTTAATTCAAGATCAAAAACCACAAGTTGAACCATGAAATACACAGTAATCCTCCCAGCAAAACGGGTGTAATCTACATTTGTATCCCAGGTGCTTTTACTCACATACGTACAGTGTATGGATCTCACCAGGGATGTCTGGCCTCCCAACAATATGTCACTCTGCTGTACTGAAAGACAGAGAAAACAAAAAGAATCAACAAATGAACAGCCCAGTTGGTTCAACGATACAAGTGAAAAGAATGACAAGTCAAGCAAAACAAGCCATGATGCCAAACAAGACAATAAGGAGCAAAAGATGCTGTAAAAAAAAAAAAAAAAAAATGCTGCAAATATCAAAAAAACACACAAAACCCCAAAACAACTGCAAGAGAGAAATCTTAATCTTTTACAATATTACGGCCAAGTATTTTTTATTTTATTTTTTTTAAATACATAAAGGAAAACGTATCTTTTCACTCTCCTCTCCAAAACTTAGGCAACTTTTTTCCTCTTTTGCAGCATTTCTGCTTCTGTTTTGGGGTTTTGTGTGTTTTCTTGATATTTGCAGCATTTTTCTTTCACATTTGTTTTGTGGGTTTGTAAGTTTTTGCCTCTGCTTCATTTCTGTGATTGCAGTATTTTTCTCTTGCAGCATTTTTCTGTTGCATTTGTTTTATGTGTTTGTGTGTTTTTGGTTTTGCATCATTTCTGTGTTTGCAGTGTTTTGCCGTTTGCGGCGCGTTTGCCCTTGTCGGCCACCGTAGTTAAGTGATCATTGTAACTACACACCTGTTACACCAAACACTACCAGCCACACAGAGACAGAGGACGGGAGCCAAAGAGTCAGCACAGGCCAGCAGGTGACTAAAATAATCTGGCTCTGATAAGGGAATTGTTTGGGGGAGCAGTCGGTCCTCGGGGTACATTCACTAATACTACACCTGTTACTCACCTGCACCAGGGGAGCATTCCCCACCACATTCATTCTATCATTACCCTGGAAATGATACGCATATTAGTCAAATCTCTGTGTATCTATGTAAATGCATTTGTTTTTAGTATTCTCTAGAATTTATCATTTCTGCTCAGAGTGCCCTTTCTCTGCTGATTATTGCATCATTATCTAATACAAAAAGCACTTTTGTATTTGTTTAAAGACAAATATATGACTATATTTAAAACAAAATGCCATGATAAGATGAAATTGATTTGGAGAGTTAAGAGCACAGTTTTGATGTTATGAAATTACCTTTAAACTACTTGTATGCACTCTCCGCAACACTGCAAGGCTGCAGCGTGGTGCATGCCTGTTAGCACCTCGCGCGTTTTTATTTATTTATTTTCTCACTCCTGCAATGTGAATAAAATGGAAAAAAGCGAGGACATGTTAATATTTAAAAAGGTCGAGTGTCTCCGTGTCTTAGAGGGATGATCCTCAGGGATCGGCTGTTTTGTGACTGTATGGAATTGAACAAAAGACTCTGATGGGTAAACATGTTTTTGTCATCTGGTCATGCGACAGTTTCATGGTTGTGAGCATTTCTTTCATCATTAACTTTTAATGGTAGGTTATGAATTTGGTATTAATGCTCTGAGTGCATTTGTATTGGGTGTTTATCTGACTGGCTGACTGTGCATCAGAGGGTTAACTGGAGGAGTCTGTTCCCCACAAACAAGCACTTTGACATGCCAACAGTCATCTGTGACATACCCACTAATGTCCAAACCTGCAGGCTAGAGGACACACACACATAGAGATAATGTAACTAAGTACTTCTAGTCAAGAACTGTACTGAAGTACCATTTTGAGGTACTTTACTCAAGCATGTCTGTGTTGTACAACATTATATTTAAATGCATCCCTACATTTCAGGGATACATTTTACTTTTTACTCCACAGCACTAATTTGACAGCTATAGTTGCTATAGTTACGGTGCAAATTAAAGTGTCTGCACATTCACACAGGTGTTTTCTATCACTATGACTGATTAGACCTCTAAGCAGGTCTAAGATGGGTGGAGCGATGTTGGGTTTTAGTTGATATCACCAAATTTTTCATTTTACTTGCAGGACATTGTTTTTAAAGAGAAAAAGTCTGAGAATTAAGAATTTTATTGACAACAATACCAAAAAGAGGTGTCAATTAAATACAGTTTGTACAGGCTCATACTGTCCTGAAATGAGGCGGCATGAAGTGAAAACACTAGTGTGAGTTGACCATGGATATAATCAATAATATATAAAAATGTAGCACTCACAGGGTGCACTCTGCATATTAAGTACTTTTGATACTTTAAGTACAATTTTCTCTTCATACTTTTGTACTTTTCTGAAAGTAATATTTTGAATGCAGATCTTTTCAGGCCTATTTTGAGGACAATGAGACCAAACCTATATTTGCTCGGTCTTTAATGAAGCCAGGACTTTCTCCAGAGAGTTCCGGTTGTTGCTGCATCTGCTATCAGGTAGCATCAATGTTTTGTGTTGACAACCTCAGATCCCACTAATAACAGCATACACTACAGATTGATTTGATCTGCTTACTCTAAATTGGTGCTACAGCCATACAGAACCCTGTGTAGATTAAAACTGGATCCAGAAGCTGCATCAAGACTGAGACACAGAGTATGGACGTAGTCAGTCTCCTATCATGGCTCCTCTTTCTACGACAGATTCTCCATGTTGCTCCAACTACACCAGACCCTTGCAGAAAATCGCTGTGCTAGAGATGAAAAAATATCCTTATTCTGCCGGAACAAAATCCAAGAGAGAATGGGAGAAATTGTTCCAGCCTTATCCCACAGGTGCTTGTGGGTTAGAAAATCAAATGAATGCTAACACAGAACAACAACCTAAGCTATGGCTATCCAGTTCAAAAGAATTCCTGAACTTGACGGAGCTCAGTCAAAACCGATGAACACATAACCTGATGGCACAAAGCTTGGAGCAAAATGAATGGCATGAACACACCAGGTTACTGTCTTAACATCCTCCACACTGGACTATTCAGTATTGGCTCAGTTGGAAATCACTACTGATGACACGCTATTGTACCCTGTGGAAAAAAGGCAATAATGCAGCTAAAACTGGTCCATTTGCTGAACCTTTTTGAACTGCTAATGAATCTAGGTGAAGACAATCCGAGTGGTAAAGACAATGAAGCAAAATCAGCGATGCTGACAAAGAAGAAAGTCAAAGCGGGCTAGCAAAGACACAAGGTGTAACAATCAGTGGCTCTCGCCTGATGCCAGCACTGCACTGAGCACTCTGACCACAGGAGACTCCACTATCCGGAACATAGGCAGCAGATCAGTGTTCACATGCTGTCTCCCCAGTGAGACAGTATGTCAGCATTAAATGCAAAGATTCCCAACATTCTCTCCCAACACTGGGTGATCAATGACTGTACATTGTTGTGCCTTGATGATTTTTACAAGGTGAGGGTGGCTGTAACACAGAGATGCAATACGGTCATGATTAACAACTAAATCAACAGCCCTTCCTTACAACTTTTTTCATCACATGGCATGAACAATAATGCCATAGAATGTTTTACGTTCTTGGTCTCTCGCAACATGGCCTACACACACTTGAGGCCACACTGTGGGTATGGTTATTTCTAAAGGTCTCATCATTTCATCTGTTACAGTGAAGGACTTCCTGATAATTTCTGTGACTTTGACTTACTGATCTCTCCAGATGTTCAAATTAGCTCTGTTTCTGTTAACAAAAGATAAGAAGAACTGGGCCTCAGTTTACGGAAGCAATAACTATGTTACCAACCTTGAATGCAGAAGTAGTTGATATACTCCTGGATGACTTTAACTTGCAAATTTCAAATGTCATTGTCGTACCTGTAAAATTTGAGAAAATGTTCAAGCAAACAGAGGGCACCATGGAGAAATACCATGATAGTAAAAGCCTTGAAAAGAGTGTAAGTTAGAGAAATAATAACTTTAAATTCCCTCTGACCTCTATGAACAAAGCCTTTCTAGTCATACCTATGAGTTACGCAGAGCAAGACAGCAACATTAACAGGATGATTAACTGGAACATCAATAATATTTGTACTCTATTTGCGAAGGTTGACAAGCTTGCAAATCCCCAAAATTGATTGCTCCAGGAGGTATTTCCACAGAGAAGTGTTTATTTCCATAGAGAAGTGTAAATGAATTTGATTTCATTGAGAAAGTTGTTTTTAATCAACCCAGCAACTTCTCAAAATCAAATGGTCATTTTGACAAATTTCAGTCAGGCTTCTGTCACCACAGTGTTATGAGTTGGTTTTCTTTGTTATTTATCATTATTGCTTGTGCTCACATTTTCCATGTTTTTCTCCTCCTGTGTTGGCAGTGCAGGTGTGGCCTGGCGGTGCTGCGGGCAGACAGCGCACCTGAGGCTCGTCTCGCTAATTTTCACCTGCTCTTAAGCAGCGTGGTGGCTTTGCCTCGCTGCCAGATTGTCTATAGTCCTTGCCAGACTTTCCAGCCATTTCTCTAGTCCTAGATTCCTTGTTCATGCTCTTGTCGCCTTGTGCAAGTTATTTGGTTGTTGGTTTTCTTCTCTTTGTTGTAGATTTGGTCTGTTATTGTATAGTTCCCTTAGCGGTTCCTACCTTAGTTAGTTTATCCTTAGTGTTTATCCTCTGTTTTCCTACCCGCTCACCACGGAGTAGTAGATAGTTTAGTTTAGGGCTAAATTTGTGTTCATTTAGATTCAGGATTGTTTGGTTGTATTTGTTATTTTTCTTTGTGGATTATAATAAACCGTTCAACGGCTACCTTTGTTCAAGTGCTTTGTTTATGCCATTTTTTGGGTCCAACAAAAAATCACTAGATTACTAGACTTGACACACAGTGCTGAAACAGCTCTCATTAAAGTGTTAAATGATATATGACTGAATACTGATTCAGGTAAGATATCAGTTTTGGTTTTACTAGATCTCAGTGTGGCATTTGACACTGTAGGTTCCAGAATACTGCTGGAAAATTGAGCACGACTTTCTGGAGGAGCCCTCAATTGGTTCATGTCTCATTTAGAAAGCTGGAGTTACTTAGTCACCATTGGCAATTATGAGTCTGATAGAGTGGCTATGACATGTGGAATCCCCCAGAGATTAGTTCTTAGAGCTCTTCTGTTTAATCCTACATGCTGCCTTTGAGCCAGATTCCACAGCACAACAACACTGGTTATCATAGTTATTCAAATGATACTCTGATATATCTGGCTCTTTTTCCAGATGAATTCAGCTCAATAGACTCACTGCGTCATCGTTTAGAGCAGATATTGAATGAGCCACATTTTCTTCAGTTGGATAAAGACAAAAACAGAGATTATTGTGTTTGGCACCAAAGAGAAGAGAGTTAGTATCAGTAAATAACTCAACTCTTGGGACCTAAAAACCATAGACAGAGTCTGAAATCTTGTAAATGCAGATGTCAGTTTTGCCAGCCATATCAAAACAATCATTAAAACAACTTTTCATAATCTAAAAAATATAGCCAGATGCTTTTATTTCCAGTAGAGTGGACTACTGTAAGGTGTCTGAATGGGTCTAAAAACACCATTTAGCAGCGAAAGCCCAAAAATGCTACTACTAGAGTTGTCTCCACGATCAAATGAACAGAGCACTTTTAGACTGGTTATAACATCTTTATAATAACTTCCAGGTAGTTACATAATAGAATTAGAACTGCTGCTACTCGTCTATAAATCACTGAATGATTTAGACCCAGAATACATCTCTGATATGCTTAAAGAATACAAACCAAGTTGGGCTGTATGCGTGAAAATGAAAAATATCTGAGCGTATGGAGTTAGAAAGAAGTGAGTTTACCAGACCTCTGCAGCCCGCTCCTCATATCTGCTGCAGGCTAGAGGCTCCAGGTTACATTAGCCGCTACTAGTACAACACACTGCAATCTAAGAACCAAACTGTCAGTGTTCCAGTTGCATTGTGGCTGATGTAGACTCCAGGTTTTCACAAGTATAAAATAAAAATAAAAAGGTGAATAAAAAAGAGCATATCTCTGGTTCAGCAGCACCAATTTTGATCTTCTTTTTAAATAATGTCAGTCTGACAGCGACAGAAAATAATACAGGTACTGTGACAATTAAATCTGATAGGTCAAGAAACATAAGCAGGCACGTGATTAGGCAGGTTGTAGACAAGACAGATTATCAGTGCACTGAAATGTCATTAATACTGTAAACCCTTATTGCACAGGAAGACTGTGTGCACACTACAGTACAGTAGTACAGTGGTAGACAGTAGGTCCAAGTACAGAAGGTCCAAGTTGAAGCAGGAAGTCACTCTGTAAACTGTGATGGATGTTAACGGGAATTTGTTGAATAATTTCAGTGTTCAACCTTGCTTTCTCTTCCAAATAATTTGACTAACCTGTGACTTTCTTTACAACTGATCATCTGACTGCCCATGTTTGTTGTCCCCTCTGACTTCTTTTTCTTAATGTTGCAGTGTTCCCTGATCTTAGCAATTACATTGGTGAATACAATCTAATTATTGGAAATTATGGCCAAAACGCTGACAATAAAACTAAAGTTGTGATAACCAGGAATAATGCGAATGGCAAATGGGTAGAGGAACTAAATCAAATGGGGATATGATTTAGATCCATTTTGTAACAACTTTGCCAACAACATATGGCATAATGATGATAATGATGCATAAAGGTTAATTATGACTTGTGGGCTGGGACAGTTAAGGTATTGTCCTCTTCTCTTTGAACTGTACACCAATCAAATGGACAGCAGTCACTGACTTGGATAGATTTTAGTTACCAGCATGTCATGGTTACATAACACCCTGGATTCCATTAAGTCACCTTTGTCCATGGCCAACACTCTCTCTCTGCCAAATGTAAAATACCAATGCCAAAGAAAAAATCCGCAACGAAAAGCAGTAAATATTGTGTGGCCCTATTTTGAATCTCTGCTAAACCAGACCTCCCCCCATCTGTGCGTCACCCTATATCACTCGTTCTGAAACTACCATGGGGACACGTTTGAGCAATGTGCCATAAATCCCATTTATTATACATTAAGCAGTAACCCTGGAACATGTGTTGTGAAACCTGGCCTCGCACCATGCTTCCCGGTCCCCAATTAAAAGCACATTATGGTGCTGGTCCATGGGTCCTGGTCAGACAGTCAGAGCACTGCTGAGCCAGCACTTCCTCCAGGCGTGGCTGCAGGCCTCTTTTTATGGAGGTGTGTTTGCCAACGGGGAACAAAGGACACAAATGCCATGGCTGTCCGTATCAATCTGACTCTGTATGTCGGTCATACAGGGGACATTCTTCAAGACTTTCGAAATCCTAACCCATTTTTCAAAATGAGAAGCACCACAAACAGACTCATGACGTTTCATGATTTAACTTCTCGTGTGAGTCTGCCTACTTACTGATGGTGACTGTTAGTATCCTGCTGCTGATACTGCCACTTTCTCTCACCAGTCTTGATAACATTCTGAGGTCCGATTGGCTCCATATAGGTCATATTGATGATCACAGAAAAAAGGGGGAGGATGATAGTTGTGGAAAAGTGTTAACAACATTTGATCTTTATGCTGAAAACCCATTACCTTGCAAGGCAGCTTGATTTTCAAGATCACTCAAGATCATGTGAGCCAAGAAACCATCTTGCAGGGCTTCAAGTTAGGCACTTGTGGCTAAACCACAGTGGCAAGGGCAAGTCAATATTCTTTGAAGAACTATTGGCAATGCTGTGTGTGGTTTAGGTACAGCCAGAGAAGTGACTGCTCATTTGAAAACAACAATGGGAGCTACTGCAGTGGTTGATGAAGACGCTGCTATGGCATCAGTTATATCATAACTAGAGAGTATTTTCTCTTTGAGAGAATAGCAATAAACAGCACTGAAGGCATTTTTTGATTTCCACTCTTCTCTCTTTGGCAAGAATCCCACTATGTCATATTGTGCATTGAAGTTAAGCTGTGATAGACGGTGATAGTCAGATGTTTCATCCAATCACTTGCCAAGCATTTTTCGAATGTTTCCCTTGTCCAAACAGTTTCCAAGGATGACTTCCCAAATGGTTCAGTGTAACAAACTATCTGACGCACCAGGTTAAGATAAAATTGCGTTAAGAATTGATTTGGAAGATGAGTAGCTTTCTTCCTCTTCATGTTGGACTTTGTATTACAATAATGCCTTAAAATAAGTATATCACTGTGATCACCTCCTGGAGGCCTTAAACTAACCTCCTATTGCTTTTCTTGACATTACTCCATTTTTAAAGATTGATTCATTGGTTTAATATTGGACTTCTATAAAGTAGGGGGACTTGAGCAGCAGAGACTGGGACATCTTGATGTTTCTTCCCTAGCACGAGTCAAGCTCCAAAAAATCAGTATAATTTTCCATAATAGCTCAAGACCGTCATTTCATTAGACTCTCCCTGCCTGGTAAATGGCTATGTCTTTTCAAAAGGCATATCCCCAATTTGGAACAGACCTTTTAAAGTTAATTCATAAATTAGTAAACCTACACATGTTTGACTAGTGTACTGTGTCAAAGGTGAAGGTTGTTCCTCTGCAAATGTAGTGCTACATGGTGGTGAAATGTATTTATCTGACTTCAATTCCAAAAGACTCCAGCACTTATGACCACACTGTCTAGGTTTGAGTGTGCTGGAGAGCTGATGCCAATACATGTTTCTTTGCTTTCTCTCTGTGACCTCAGCAATCCCTATGTTACTTTGTACTTTGAATTGATGTAACTGTAATTCCAGTACCCATAATCAAACCTTGCTGTAGGTTTTGACAGTCTGGTCTGCCATCAACACATCTTAACCCAGAAAAAAGAGACAGCTAATGTTAGCTTTCTATAATGTGGGATGAACACAGCAGAGTCTGTAGGCACTCCCAATAACCCAGTGAGTGATAAAATAACATCAAAGAAAAGGAATCAGTGTGTGTCTCCAAAGAAGTTGTATTATCAATGTCCATCGCTATGTAGGGGCCAAAGATTTCAACACATCCTCCTACCCAAACAAGTGAATAGGCCTTTTGTCCTCACATGGTTAACATGAAACAGTTGCAGTTTGCTTAGGTTTAGGCACCAAAAGAACTTGGTTAGGTTTAGGAAAGATCATGGGTTAAAATAGCTATGTTACTACAACATGTCATTTAACTTAAGTATGTCATGTAAGTTATAATAGGTCAATGTTGACTTCCAGTTTCCCACAAAGCACAAACAGCAGTCTTCCTAATGAAAGTCCTGAGTTTGTTTGACTCATACATCCAACCCACCTTCCTCAAAATGCAGAGTGTCTTGCTTTTTATGCTATGTCAGCTGACTTACTCCTTGGTCCCATCAAAATTACAATTTCCACTAGAGGTTGCCGCCTAACAATAAAGGTAAAAATGGGACATAATAACCTGCTTTCACAGACAACCTATACGGCCATTTATTTTATTGTAAAACATCTAACCTCATCAAAACTGCAATTATTCAATACCAAACTGAAGAAATCAGAATTGTCAAGCTTTCCAATGTTATGTAAACCTCTTCTGTCTCTTTTTTTGTACTGACCTGAATTTTGAACTCAGCTCACTTTGTGTGCAAGAAAATACATCAATATTGATTTCGTAATGTGTATAGTTCTTGTACATATATATTTTTTCATTTTCCAAAAGAGGACAAAAAAACAAACAAACAAACAAACAAAAAACAACATTGGACATATTTGCGGACACAGTGACTTAGCCTCTGACCTCTAAGCTGGAGATGTGCTGTCAACGTCTTTTTTGTTTCTATATTGACAAATTTCTTTTAACTGCTTATCTTTGGCATTACGTTTTTCAGTATGTCGACACATGCAGTTACAAAAACTGAGGGAAAAATAGTACGAACTTTTTGCAAACATAATGAACATAAATAAGAACAAAAAAGAGACAGAGGAGGTTTACATAAAATTGAAAGCTTGACAATTCTGATTTCTTTAGCTTGGAATTGAATAATAGCAGTTAGTGAGATTTCTGAGAAGCTTGAAAAAGAGATTAATCAGTTATTGAAATTGATACACTTTCAACTGAAGAACTGATTCATTTACTAATTGTTTCAGCACTAGTTAAGTTTAAGGTTTTGGGTCAAAATCTACCTGACCTTAATGGAAAATAGCATGGTGGTTCCAAATGGAGTGACAAAAGGAGAGCATTTGTTTTCATATAAATAAGTCCAAATTTCCCCTGAGATCAGCCTATTTGTATGTGTTCTTCCAGCTCCCTCTCCCTGATGAGGAGCCTGTTGCCATGCTAACTAATGGCTGCTGTGTCATCAGGGCAGTTAGTGTGTTGTGATGGTCGCTGCAGACTGATCTCCCTATTGCCCGGCCACGGCCCAGCCTACCCTTGTCAGTTTAGTGATTGTAAAGTGGCCACGGGAGGTGGCAAGGCTCAGCCAGCACAATGCCAGCCAGCAGCATTAACTGTCTACTGAATGCTCGCCTTGACCCCAGAGGCCTGATGCCTCTCTCTCTCTCTCTCTCTCTCTCTCTCTCTCTCTCCTTGGGGCTTTCATTAATGACGAGATGCAGAGGATTGATCTCCAAGGACACCTCAGACACACAAATGTGCAGCGCAGTGACGCATACACACCCAAAATGAACAATGTATGCTAAGCAGGCTCAGAGCAGGCACACATGATTTTATTAAGCGCAACAATGCAAGTTGAACATGTACACAGTGCCCCCCCCACATGGACACACACAGGATGTAATTAAGTAGTAGTAATCACAGCAGCATGTTCTACTGCCAACAAGATTGCATCAGCAAGAGTGGTGTTGCAACGGAAAATTAGGGTTGCATCACAACAGCAAGGGGGGGGGGGGAGAAGCCTGCGAGCACCAACATGAATATGCACTGTAAGCACCAACATGAATATGCACTGTTAGCATTCTTGAACATGACGCAACCACTCCCAATCAGCTGTAAAGCAGCAGTGTTGATGAGATTGAGTCTGTGTATCATGGAGGAATGTTTGGTAATTTATGTTTTTTTTCAGTGCTCCTGGTGCTCTTGGAGCCAAACCTATGGCCAGTTGGAAGCTTTCTGAAAGGGCAGTCAGCCAGGTGTGATGGGTCTGCCTGTACAGTCTGGCTCTGGCATTATGTAGAACACTCAGAGATACTTGATCCTGTCCTGTGTGAGTGGCTAATGGTGGCGCTGTGGAATGGGGTGTGAACTTTTGGGGAGATATTCATTTTCTTGTCTGAGGAAGAACGTTCTTTGGTCTGTGGCGTTGCTAGGGTCTCTTGGGGCTCCAAGCAAGAAATCCCTGGGGCCCTCACCCCACCCGTGCACACTGCAAAAATTTGGTTTTGCGCAAAAGCTGGGGGGCTCCAAGCAACTGCCTGGCTTGCCTGTCCGCACGCCCCGCCCCTGCCTTTGGTGAGCTTGCTTGATGACATGAGATGAGTGTGTCTCCTATTCAGGTTGCTGGTGATTGTGGTACCAAGAAACTTACCAGACTCCAACACCTTTACAAACATGACCAGCTTGATTGATGGAAGGGTTGCTGGAGATGTCGTCATTTGTGTAAAGGGAGAACAGATGTAGAGAGAGGATACCTGCAGCTGTAGCAGCTTGGTGTGCAGACAGTGAGGACAGTACTAAAGAACTGAACTGAACTGAAGTCCATAAACAGAGCTCTGACTTTGTGTCATCTGTAACCAGATGCTGAAGTATGTGGTCGAAGCTGAGGTTAACAGCATCTGGTGAGAGCTGGGTAGCACAGTGCCTCAGTGTGCTGGTGGAGACACTGTTTTCTCCCTGGGCTTTCCTTGGATTCAGTGGTGTGATGAGTTTATGGATGTCCTTCTCCGTGAAGGTGATGGGGGCAGTGGACAATCATTGTGTGTGGCAGAGACCTCTCAGAACATAGTGTAAAAGATGTTGAGTTAATCAGTTTAGTCCAGGCGATGGAGTGATATCCGTGTACTTCTTGTCCATTTTTGTATTGTCCTGAGTGTGTTCCAGATGGCTACGGGGTTGTTGGGACTTGAATCATGTTCCAGTCTGACTTTGATGGTCTTCTTTAAGTTGTGTCTAGCCAGCCTGAATGTATCCATTTCACCCTCCCTGAATGCCCACTCTTTGTGGTTCCTGAGATCTCTGAGCTGTTTGGTGAACCAGAGCTTGTGGTAATTGTACCTGATGATGGTTTTGGATGGGAGGCAGATCTGCTCACAGAAGACCATATGTCTTACAGCATACAGTGTCAGCACATGCATAGTTGTTGTCCTCTCACAGACTCCTAGTCAGTACACTGCCTTACTGTAGTCCTGGATGGACAGAAGGCAGAGTTCCGTCAGTAGAATGAATTCATCCATTTTATTGTAGGGAGAGTGCACATTTGACACAAATTTGACTGAGAGTGGTGTGGAGTGTCCTCTCTTCCTCCACTTGTGGAGGGCATCTGCTTGTTGATCCCTATAGTGCCACGCAGGGCACTCATGTCAGGCAGTTATTCCAGTTTCCTACAGGGGGTACATGGTCATAGATTTCCTTTGATAGACACAAAAAGTTGGAGAAGCAGCACTTGGCATTCATTTCCCTGATATTTAGGAGCATATTCCTATTGTAGCTGTAGCACATAATGGGAAAAAGATATGAATACAAAGAATTGGGAATGCTGAATCACCTTGGCTGCCAACATGGAAGGAGGCATGAGCCTGCGGTGGCTCAAAATAGGGCTACCACTTCACAGATGACTTGATTTTAAAATGTGTTGTTTCCGTAGACCATGTACAAAATGAGACACAACACTGATTGATGTTGGGGGGCATTTTGGGGGGGACTTGGGGGCAAGTGAAGCTGATATGAGGTACTTCTTGCTTATTTACACATCCAGCACCAGAGGTAGACTGGGATAATAGTACAAGCCAGGAATCTAGTGACAGTCCAGGATATTCAATTGAATTAAATTCCACTTTATTTATATAATGCCAAATCACAACAGAAGTTGTCTCAGGATACTTTGCATATAGAGCTGGTACAGACCAAACTGTTCATCTACAGAGACCCTTCAATTCCCTCATGAGCAAGCACTTGGCTAATCTCCACATTCACAACAGATGTTTTCAAGATTGGCAAGAAGCATCCATTTTCTGTTTATTGTGTACGGCAACATATGTTTTACTTTTAGATAAACAAACAAACAAACAAACAAACAAACATCTAAAATAGTTAAAAACAGCCTAGTGTCCTCAGTTTCAGGATTTCATCAATTGTACTTCAATAATTAAGCCAACAGGGATAAAAATTCATATATATATTTTCTGTACACTTCAGGAGTGTTTAGTTTTCACCTTGCATTTCCTTGGAGCTCTGAGTGGACTTGTTTATCACCATGAAGCTCCAGTACCTCAGAGTACCTGGACATACTTCCACCTGACAGAAAGGAATACACAAGTAGTTATTTTCCAGATCACCTCCATGCATACGGAGCTCCTGCTCTCTGAGAATTATTGTTATTTAAAGCATAGAATAAACGTGGGAGAGGTAGTTGTGATGTGATGCACGGACAGCGGCCCTTCTGGTTTGTCTTTTTCTTTTTTGAACATCAATCATGTACCTTGCTTTTGAAGATATCTTTAATTTTACAGCATTTATCTGCACTTTCCTCTTAGGCTTTTATCCTTTTAATGCATCCCTGTTCTCCCTTTCTCCTATGCTATCCGTTTTTTCACCACGCTGCTCAGCCAAGCACTCTCCATGCACAGACTGAACGTTGTTTTGAGGTGTCTGTGCATGCGGCCAGTTGTATATGATGACAGACAGAGATCGTACTGTCAGGGTAAGAGCAGGCAGATGCTGATGGTCAACAGTTCTGCAGGACTGTAGCTGTCCTGTGTTGTGTTTGATTCAATCACTTCATTTAGCATTATTAACACTGGACAGATGCTCCACGCCACTCAGTTTGCCAGGGCACTTGGATTTCTTCTGGTACTCCTGATGACTAGTCCAGGCAAAATCATGTTTGTGTCCCCCAGATGAATGCAAGTCCAATATTCACTCTCTTCTAGCTCTCTTTTGGTCTCCACCAACTCCTGAGATGTCTGGCTCTTCATTGGTCTGGCTTTAATGCCTTTGAGGAAACATTGCACATGGTACAATCCTCAGACCAAAATATGGAAAATGCATGTCTACAGCTAAATAAAAACAAATTCACAATGAACCAAAGTTTTACACACAGAAATCTAGGCCTAGAACACACCATTTCTGAACCAAACACATCCACACCCACACACACACACACACACACACACACACACACACACACACAAACCTAGTCTATCTCACTCTCAGGTTTACAGAGGTTTCTAGTCATGCAGCAGATAATTTATTCCACTGTAATAGTAAAAGATAAAAATAATAAAGCCTTTCTATCTGACGTGTGTGGAGGGGAGGGGGTCTTTCCTTATGATACTGTCAATCACAATATGAGACATGACTCTGCTCACTTAATGCCTGCATTTTATGTTGACAAAGGCCTCCTCCCTCCCCTCCCTCTCTCCAGACCTATCAGCAAATGTGGAACAAGAGAGAGAGAGAGAGAGAGAGAGAGAGAGAGAGAGGGATGGCGGCATCAAAGAAGGCCTGTCAGCTCATAGGTACGGGCCTCATCAACTTCCTTCCTTTCTTCCATCCTTTCTTTTGTTTTTCAAACAGACATCTTGAGCCAATAGCAGGGTGTTGTCTAATTAGTGTCTGTGTGTGAGTGTGTGTGTATGTGTGTGTGTGCGTTGAGTTGACCTAAAAAAGTTAGCGTCACTCATCGTTGAATGTCACTCCCATCACGATTTAAATTAAGGTTGTCAGGCTCTCTCCTCTTCATATCCTCCCCATGGTAATTCCTAACAAAGATAATGATATGTTGTAGTTGACCCCGCAGCACTGTAGAAAAATACTCTTTTACTGGCCCTGAGCATGGAAACAAATGCTGGGATATCTGTCATTCCTGTGTTATGCCTCGTAGTAGCTTGTCTGTGCTGTCATGTCAGCTGGCTGGTATTCATATGGTTGTTGACTGTCTTTTTACATGTGCAGAATTCAGATTTTTTAATATAGCCCTAACTAACAACAGGAGCGAAGAGTTTCATTCCAAATTATTGGCTAATTTGGAGGAAGTAACCTATTGCTCCCAAAAATGTGACAGTTCTTCAACAATACTAGAATGTGTTCAGACAGAAAGTGGAGCAAATTTTTTGTCTTACATCTCTCTCACACCATTTTAGTTTTGTTTATTTGTGTCAAACAGGCAATATATTGTACCAGCCTTCTGTCTGAACGGACCATAAGAATCTGCAGTAAAGCTAGCGGTTTTGTTATGTCATAGTTAGCCAAACTGGTGCTATGATCTGAATACAAACATCAGCATCTAACATGTACAAATGCTGATGCTTAACAGGTAATATTTACCAGAATCACCATCTTAGTTTAGCGTGTTGGCATGCAAACACTTCCTAATTTGCACATGTTGTACAGCTGAGGATGAGGGGAATGTTGTTAATTTATAGCCATAATGGTGCCAGACAAAGGTTTGTGGATGGATCACTCTGAACGTAACACCAGATACTATGAGTGTAGCGGTAGCCTATGGAGATGTTGAGACGTTGCTACTGGGGTTAACCCCGCATGTACACAATAATGAATACTTTCTTTCTCACCACTGCACATTGTACAGTTAATTGCCTCTCTTAAGTCCTCGTACAGCTTGTAACACTGTCAAGGCCTGAGCTCTGCTTCAAAAAGCCAACATTTTCTTTAGCTAATGGCAATGGATTGAGGGGCTGAAATGTCTATCTACCTATCTATATATATATATATATATATATAGAATACCAGTTCACAACTCCACAAAGCATAATAAGGCACTGGCTGTGCCGTGTATAACACAATGTCATGCCCTGTGTGGGAAACGGGCCTGAGTGACATTACACTCCCTCCACACAGTATTGCCGCTGCAGAAGGGTGGGACGTTGATTACATACCATAATGCAGCCCACAAATCCGTGATGATCAGATTAGAGGTGCTCCTGTCCTCCCAGCATTAAGGCTAAGAAGAGCACTGTTTGAATGGATAACAGGATCAAATGGCTGCAGCATATGCTTTAATGGTAGATGCAGCCAATTTGTTATCAATCAACATCTGGAGGTAGGCTAAAAGGAGAGGCAGCGGGATCTGAGCTTTCCACACACCAACACTGAAAAGTGGACCATTTACCCACATGACATGACATGTATGAGGTAGAAGTGGCTCTTGCACCCTTGATGTTGGGCATCCAAGCAGCAACCTCCAGGGCTAAAAAATTAAACCACATGGAAGTGCCAAAAACTGCAGTTCCTTGAATGACCTCTAATGGTGTCAGTAGAAAAGTCATTACAACTGAGTGTCGGCACAAACTTTTGCACCAATCCATCTGGTAGATGTCAAGCTAAGAGGAAACTCGGGGGATTACCAAAATCATTACAATTTATCCAGAAGTGATGTCACATTCATTCACAACCACAAAAGCAGTTTTGAGTACTTTGCTAGGGGTTTCTGTTTCTGCTGTCCACAATGAATGGAACTCAATGAAATGTTCTAAGGATAGCTGCGCAAACAAATACATACCAATTCATGGAAATTTATGTAACATATGCATTGTGAATAAACTTAACAAAGTATGTAAAAATAAGAGGCCAATGTCAAGTTCACCTTGTGAATCTCTGTGTGTGTGTATTTGTGCGTGTCAACATGGCAAAATGAGGATTTGGAGACACGGTAGCTACGGGAACTACAACTGAGCCAATTTTCAGTAGATAAGCAGATCTGAGACGTCTGTCTCTCTGTCTATCTGTGAACATTTTGTCAATGAAAGTGTGTAGTTGACATCAAAACAAAGGCAGCATTCGAAGATAGGTGTGGTCCGACCCATGAGTACTGAGTCTCATGTAATAATGTACTAATAACTACTGAGTACTCTTGAGTTGGGATGTCGACATATTGATGGCACTGTGGTTGAAGCCTCTACTTTAAGTCTGTTTTCTTGTTTAAAAGTGCCCTTTTTGGAAGTACAATACAAAATTGCTGGCGTACCCCTTTAACAACTGAATGTCTAATCACATTCCTATTTTCTTGCTTTATGTAGTGCTTCTCTGCTGCCCTGTCCGTTATTGACGTAAGGCTGACATGTGTGGGGAGTCTGATCAGGGCCAGCAGGGAGGAGCTGGCAGCTCTGGTACATGATGGGAGCTTACAGAGCAAATATATTGTACACAAATATGTTTCAAAGAAAATCAGAGAAGAGGCCAATGACTGCTCTGGCTCAAAGAGCACAGAGAGAGAATGTAATATATTAAATTGCTCTCAACATGAAATATTGACAAGATGCACTGCATCGGCTACACCCGCACAGCTCCTAACTCTATAAATGAGTTAAATATTGCAGACCCTTGCCGTGGTGTGATGTAATAAAAGTCTGGTTTTGTTTGGAGTGCGGACACTTCATGGTTTACATTGTGTGGATCTTATTGAGCCAGAGTCAACAGCTCATAATGCCCTGTTTTTATTTGAGCTTTGCAACTCTCGTAAAATCGATTTCAGGGTCAGGGTTAGAAAAACAACTGGTGTTTTACACACACTCATGGTGCTGTGTCTTTGTTTTGAAAAGCTATGGTAAGGTAGTTAGAGGATAATACAGTATCTGCAGTTACAACTTTTGGTGAGACTTTATTTGAAGGGCTGTGCATAAGACTGACGTGACACCGATCAGGAACATAAAGTGTCTTTATTACTGTTTATGACTGTTGTCATTAAGTGTCATTTGGTCAGTTAAGTCATTTTTAATGGATAGTTGACATTCTTTGAAATGTCTTTGTTATGACGGTTTGACATTAAAGAGGAATTAAACATGCATGTTTTGGAATTTGGAGTGTTTTGTTGAAACCACAGGTAAGACAAACATATTTTTGTACCTGGCTATGTCTACCTAGCCGTGATACGGGTGGAAGAATTTGTTGATCTGGTACTTTGGGGTGAAGAGTGGAACAGCAACACCACTTGGTGTCAGTGTGGCTTTCACTGAAAGATGTCAAACTGAAACACTGGAGTATCGTGTCAATAGCAGGTCAGCCAAGCTTACTAGCTGTAACTGCTGGTGAATGAACCAGTAACGTTAAGTGCGAACAATGTATCCATGTGCAATTTGTTTACGTATAATTGTTGTCTGATCAACATGGTGTTGTTTAAATATCTCCCCTGGCACTAATCACGAGCTAAACCCCAGAATTAGCTGGTTGATTTTAATAACTATTAGCTAACAATGATGGTACCTGGTACGTCAGTTGTTTACAAATACAACTGGTTATACTAAATCTAACTAATTATTTTCCATCTGTCTCTTCAGGTTGACTGCAAACAGTTTAGCCTTTTTTTTTTTTTCTTTTCAACAATTTTGGGAAGAAGAAGAAACAGATCCCCCCCCTTTTTTTTTTAACTGTAATTACTGTTTACGATGTTCTGATAATATGTAATGTAATGATATACTATAATTAATAATATAGTGCTTTAGCCTTAAATTATGTTAGTTTATTGTACTTACCTCATTGTTTTTGTATTTGATTTATCACATTAATACATTAATTTCCCTTTGGGATGAATAAAGTACTCTATCTGTGTAGTATCTTTCTATCAATGTCTAATTTGAATTCTGGTCTCTACTTCAATATTTTCTGTTTTTACAAGGTGCTGTAGACTAGTATTTAAAGACTGAAAGCATGTAAAATACAGTATATTATGTTCAGTGAATTATGCATTGATATATTATTTGGCCTGCTTCCACTGCTATTGGTTTGTATTGTTGATTTATTACTGCTATGGACATGTTGGTCATTAATAAAACCAGACCAGCAGTGAGCAGGTAGAGCTGACATTGGCCAATCAAAAATTTCTATTTTGTTTGGAGCCAAACAGGATAGAAAAAAAAAAAAAACTAAAACAAATCAGGCCTTCAGCAGATTCCTGGATGGATGGCCAGACAGACAAAAAAGAAGTAAGATATTTTTTAAAAGTAAATTGTTTATTATGCACCTTCAATAGCACCTTATGTTAATTCATATTGGCTTTTTAAAATTTCCATTAGACATGAGTGATGCCTTTTCGGCAGTTGGACCATGTGAGGGTAGCACACATGCTGACAGACTTTATTTCACACATTGCAAGAAGAAGAAACAAGATGCTGAGCAAAATAATGAAATTAGCATCAGATAAATCCTGTGCTAATACCACTCAGCACAGTGACATCAGGAGCAAAAATGGGGGATATATGAATGAAGTCACAGTATTACGACAACGAGTCAGAGGTGGGAGGAGGTCACAAGTGAGTCTCAAGTCCTAAACTTGTACTTACAAATTTTATTGGTATTTGACTTTTGCGTCAATCAATAAATAGCCTCCTCAACGAACAACAACGGAGAGTGAGGCTCTTAAATTATAGTACAGCTCAAAAGGTTCAATTAAAATTCGTGTTGAAGATGCATTTAAAACAGCAGAGAAAGGGGTACAATGGCATGTCATGAGAAGACCATTGTTACACCTTTAACCACTTAGTGATGAGCACACTTCTATGTTAGTAACAAGCCTGCATAGTTTTTCTGGTTATATGGCCCTGAATCAGTCACTGGATCATCGTCTATGTTATGTCTTCTCAATAAAATGGAAATCAGTTCAAAGCCAAGTCAAACACAGCTTAAACCTAATGTTAGCTTTCTAACTAATGTTTGACCAGCCAATATAGTTCGCTAAAAAGTCACATACCTTTCTTTGTTGGTTTTGTAGTGGTGGATGAAGTTGGATTTTGTGGTGATTGTGTCACTGATTTTTTTGCTGCAGACCTTGCACACTGCTGTTCACTTCTTACCACTGTCATCACCAACACTTGAATAGCCCCATGATAGCTTCCTCATGAGCTGGCCTCTGCTGGGTTGCCGTGTCCTATAGGTTGCCAGGTTTGCATCTATTGCACTAGAAATCACCCAATCGTGTTTCAGAAACAAAATGTCTCAGTGTCTGAAAATCTAATTTAAGAAAGTCTCTCTCAAGTCCTCAAATTTGCGACTTAAGTATCTCTTGAGTCAAGTCATGTGACTTGAGTTCCCCGCCTCTCATGGTGCAGGCCTTCTGGGTAATGAAGTCCTCTAAATTCAAACAGTACTGAAGAGTTTTTTAGTGGTAATTATTCTTATTTTCAGTGTTAGGTCATTAAAATGATTCTATCTCGCATTATTTCAGTTTGTCTGTTTTTCTGCCCTGGTTCCGTCTGTCTGTCTGTCTGTCTGTCTGTCTGTTTGCTGGAGTTCTGTGGATGAAAATGTTGGACGGACAACTGATTTCCTCGAAGAATAACTGCTTCATCCATGCCAAGTTGCTGCCATCTGTATCACAGATCCCTGAAGCTTTATCTCTTCTCCTCTCACTTCTTTCTACCCAGTGACACTAAATATAACCACCAACTGTGTCACATTTAAAGATGACAAATACAAAAATTTTGCATTTGTATCTTTTAGTTGAATGAAAAAACTTAACAGTGCAAGTTGAGTGGATTGTTTCAGGGACACAAAATGCAGCACTTAACAGTAACAAGTTAATTTATTCTTAATTTAATGCTGCATCTAATCACAGAACAGATTGATAGATAGCAACTCAATAATTAGTTTGTCAAAAAGGAACATATGAAATTACTCATCATTATATAATAGTTACTAAGTACTTAATTACTCATTTTCATTGAATGTATTAATGGAGCAGAAACCACTGAAAAAATACCCACTGATATGTTCTCTTGTTAGTAGTAAAATGATTACTTTTCCATACTAACTACACTCATTAGCATTATACTTTGGAGTAGGTGTTTCCTGAGTTAAGGGATACGATACACTGGTAACAACCTAAACTGAGAGATGGCATTGTAGGAAGTACACCTTAATCAGTACAGCAGTTCACCATGACTGAAGCATGTTTATGTATGCTTACTAGGTATTAAATATTAGAGAGGGATTGCCATTAATCCTTTTCAGCAACCAATAGGCAGTCATGTGGTGGGAAATATGGTCTCAAATTGGCGAAACACTTGCCCTGACAATACTACTATTGTAAGACTCAAAGCTTGCCAGACATGCCGCATGGTACACTGACTGTTGTATTTATGTAATATAACTTGGGTTTTCTGTCAAATAATTGCTGTTGGCATACCTAAACCTACCCCCTATCTATCTCTGAGAATGAATCACATTACATTTACTAATTAACCTACATTACTGGAAAGGCTACTCCTTCCATGTGGATGTAGGCCTGTTCCTCATTTTCATTCCTGCTCGGAGCCAATAGACACATCAATTTTTTGAATATTTTTTTCTTCATGTTCCCTTACACTGTGAAAATATTTTTAATGGATTGAGTATCTAATCCTTTTTTCTCCCATTTGTCTCATTTCTCAATACAATTTGTTTGTGCTTAGACTTTAACTTTTCAAAGTTAATCTAGTTAACATTTAGATTCTCTCAACTCACCATGGACTTCAAGCTGGTTCTCAGTGATCTGTTTGACAATTAATCCATAGTCTCTGAATCTCCTCTGTCTACACTCACCCCCACTTGGATGCAGTCAGCCACCAAGCTATGTCGTCCATGCTACACTATCCATGTCCCTTGGCACCGCATCGTCCATTATTCCTCATCCAGTTGCTCTGGTCAAACACCACCTACACCACTGGATCCAAACAGAGGCTGTAGCTGTCATTGACATCCTTCAAGAGAGAAATGCTGCTAAACCCCAAGCAGCACAGTGGCCAACTTGCCGCTCCCGGATCTGTCTCCTTTCCATACAACAACCATCTCCAATTGGATAATCTTCACAGCCGCACTTTTTTTTGAAGGTGTTGTTTTCTCCATACCTGTTCCTTTTGCGGTGGTGTCCACACCAGGTCCAGTTTACCCCATAACCCCGCTAAAGACGGTCTGTGACTATGCCGATATCTTGAAAGTCCAAAGAAGTCCAATGAAGGACCATCCTGACTACGAGTTTGTTCACTTTCTCATCCATGGTTTAACTTTTGGTTTCCATCCAGGTATTGAGGTTATCCCTGGATCATCATTCATTTGTCATAATCTCCAGTCTGCCATTACTGAGCCCGACACAGTGAACAGACGCATGAGTGGATAGATGGCTCATTCACTTGCCCCCCCTTTCAATTCCACCACATCAGCCCCATTGGCATTGCCATCAGGAGCTACCAGGAGGACATGAAGAGACTTATTACAGATCTCTCTTCTACACGTCAAAGCTCTGCCTATACATCCCAGAGATTTCTGGCTCTTACTATTTAGGTGCAAGAGCAGCCCCAAAATATCTGATTCCTCTTTGAAGCAGTCTGCTGGATCATATTCAACAACTACAAACTTCATATTATTCACCTTCTAGATGACTTTCTCTCCGTCACATCATCTTCCTGACCTCCATCGTGTGGTCTCTTTGCCCTCAAGTCTGTCTTTCTCCAGGTCTCTGTTCCCCTTCCTCATACATTACAATTCCTTGGCATTACCCTAGATTCACTCACCTTTCAAGGCTCTCTCCCAACTGAGAAACTCCACTTTATCTCAAAAGATGTAAGTAGCACCAGCTTTTCTCCTTGCTCAGATTCTTCAATTTTGCCATTTGCATCGTCCCTCGAGGTCGAACCTTCTTTTTCTTTTTCACTTACTGTTCTTGTCTGCCACTGCCCCATCCCTTCATGATTACAAGTTCTTGGATGACGCCTGTAAAATGGAAGTGAGACTGACTTCCTTTCCTCTTGGAACAGCGTTTCCTTTTTACTATGATAACCACGTAACTCAGCCCAAAAACATCCAACTGTACACTGATGCAGCACCCTCAGTTCAGAGCTTACTACGGCCGTAGATGGTTCACCTCCACTTGGCCATTGGAATTGTCTTCACGCTATGAACTACCACATAGCCATTGCCATCCTTCCTTGGGGACATGAGCGGTCTAAAAGCGTTATCGTCATTGTTGCCACAGTTTTGCTTAAATCACATACAAAGGTTGCTCATAATTACTAGACATCATGAAATTCATCCGAAGAATGACCTTAATCTCAGCCCAACACCAATATCATCTCTGCCACCCACATTCCAGGCTACAAAACCTCCATCACTGTGTCCCTCTCCCATTTCATGTTAGAGATTCAAATCCTTGGCAGCAGACACGGGTCCTCATCTGACACTAGTCCCTCTTTTTTTTAGATATCATCCTCACCTGAACCCCCAGCTTCTCCTCCTGGTCAATGCATCACACCAAGCAATCATAAATAGTCTCGCTCCCAACACCTTTTCATCATAATATCCACGATTGTGTTGTGCCATAATCGCACAAAACACCATTTCCTTCCATCGACATTATAACACTAACCAGCTTCATCACCCATGCCCAATCAGTCCTAAAAATCAGGATAGCCACAATCCAAGTATATCTTGGTAGTGTTAACTTCTTTATCTAACTGCTTTCTGGAGCTTGAGCCCCTTCCATTTCTCACCTCCACATCGAAATGTTAACCAAAGGCCTACAAAAGACACAATCTCACAACAATCTCAAAACACTTACCTTTACAGCAGATCCCCTCATCTATTGCATCCAAACCCTCTGTAAAGGATACCCTTCCATTGGCTCAGCCCTTGAATCATTGTTCCTCCTACCCTTCATTGGTTTCTTACAGTGCTCAAAATTTACCACTACCTCATCCACCTTCAAACCATCATAGCATGCAAGCCTCTCCAACATTACTATCCACTCCCCAGACACCTTCAGATTTAACCGCCACCCCTTCTTCAGCCACCTTCTCCTTGGTATCTGATAATTGTTGGTCGTGAGTAGTCCGTCTGTATTCTCTGTGTGCCTGCCTGTTCAACTATCAAGCCCTTTGTTCGATCGTCTTTTCTCATCAGTTGCACAATGATTGAATTTATCATTAAAGATCATTGTTTTTTCACTACCTCCCTGTCCCTGCATCTGAGTGTTGAATTTGGGTTCAAGAACAAAGAGTGTCCTTATAGAAATATGAGTGCAGTCAATTGCGTCGATTACATTTGGGAAACTGGAAATGGTCACAAATTGCCTGTTAATGTTGGCCAGTTCTCCTACAGTGCAAGGGAACTTGATGTATTGTCTAATTTTAATAATTCCATTCAAGACTCCAGTCACTTTTGCACTCAAGGATGTTATCCCAGCCTTAAGGACAGAATATAACTGAACAGTTTTACTCACGTAAGGGGCTTTAGGCATAAAGGTAAACATTATTTATTGTTGATCATATCCAATACATACCTGTTGGCTAATTCCTGTAGTTAACAGCTGATTGCCAAAGCCCCCTAAGTGGTTAGTACCTGTATTTGTAGTGGGATGGTACGGTTTCATGGGGTTGGTCTGAGTAATGCTGGGCCCAGTTCAACAAATAGATCCAAGAGCACGACTGTAGGGACTCTATATCGGTCATTATCATTGGCAAGGAAACTTTGTGGTTCCTGAACACTTGGTCCCTCTTTATTCTTCCATTCACGTAGTCCTCTAGCTATGCCAGTGAATCCATCATGTAATCCATCATTACGCACGAGTGTCACTCGTGCGTTGTGCTCAGTATTTATATGTTTACAGCAATCAGGCTGATTGCTTCACACCCTGCCAAAATGATCGTGTCAATCAGTGGTATCCCCCACCCTTGGATATCATTTGAAAATGGAAGTTTGATAGGTGAACACAATTTATTTATTTATTTAAGTTTTGTTAGTGAACTTAGCCTGCATTATGATTAGGAATCAGTGATTAGTAACGAGTGTAACGACTGTGTGAGAGATGTCACTGGCTTTATTTCCAGACTTTGATTTACACAGACTTTACTGATTTACACAGTTCATATTTGCAGGTGGTGAGGGTGAGTTGGATGAGGTGACTAGAGAAGGCATGAGTGCGTGTGGCAGTCACTGTGCTGTCTCCCGTGTGCTCTATGTGCCTGACAGCACAGCCGTATTCAGTGCAGCGATTTTACATTAAACTAGGTTAAAACTAAAAGCATACTTGGTGATATGCACAGTTTAGAAGATATTATTAAAAACTATTGTCACTCTATTCAACAACTTTTTAATGTCATTTGATGTGACCTTGGATTTCTACAAGCCGTGATTGTAATTTCATCAGTTAGTTATCATACAGTCTGACTGTTAATGTTTGAAATTAAGTGAAATTGAATGTGTGAGAGGCATCATAATACAATCTGGTTTCAATTCACCATGTGCATCACCAAATTCTCATGTCTCCAAAATGTTCGTAGTCATGGGTCCGAGTTTACGTGCAGGTGTACACATTCTTATGTCAAGTTTGTTTTTATAGGTCACAACTTTAGCATGGGAAGTGCCGCGCACCTCTTTCAGGCCCCATTTTGTGGATACTCAGTGGTTATAAATGAGGCCCACAGGACAATTTGACACATTACAGTCAGAAAAGCACAGGTGTAAATTATTAAAGAAAATTAAGGTTGAATTGCATCAGGTCCTGTATTGTTCATGCTGACTCACTGTCACACAGTCATGATTTAATGAGACACTTGAATAGAACAGAGCCATGGTTTATGTTTTAGTAACACCTGTGCTTTTCCCACTGTGACAAATCAAATGTCTGCTGGGAAGAAAGCACATCATTGTCATCTTTAACCAGAAACCAAAACTCCTCATGTACACATACTTGGCCCATAATGCTGATTCTGATTCTGAAAATATATACTTTAAACTTCACTATATTTATTTCATTTATTTCATAGCTACAGTTCCTTGTCACTTTATAAATCAAGGTTTCATAAACACGTGCATTATACATAATTAGCTTATTAAATATGTTGCATTTTCGCGATCTGAATGCTTCTTCCACCACTACTGGGACCTTTCTCCACCCTAAAAAAAACAATGAAAACTGGCCCTTTTAAAAGCTGAACACCAGCCAACATGCACTCACTTTGAAGGTCTATGCCTCAAACTGTCTCTAAAAGGATAGACACACACACACACACACACACACACACACACACACACACACACACAGAGCACTGGACAGCCCCTGAGTGTCCTTCTGCCCCCTGTAGAGGGCAGACCTCTGCCAAGACACCTTAGGCTCCATGTCTGTATCAGAGGAGAGCAAACAGTGAGAGTAAGAGAGAAGGAGGGAGGGAGGGGGAGGAGTGGAGAGGCTGCAGCGACAAAAGTGGCATTTCCAGAGTGCATCAATAGATACCCCCTCCTATCCCCTACATCCCTCACCCTCTCTGCATCACCCACCTCCCCTCCCTCCCCAGCCCCAGGCCTCATAAAATTGGACTTATGGCTGGGTTGCCAGCATAAATAAGTCCCTTTGATAGTTAGCGGAAGAAGTTATGACCCTCCTGGGAATGGCGAGGGACAGTGGCAGGGCGGCGTCTGGTGGTGGCTCGCCCGGCGCCCCGTGGCTGTGATCCTCGCGCCGATTCAGGGCACGCTCTCTTCATTACTGGTGGCCACTGGGGACTTGTTTTTTCTGCAAGATTAATGAGTGCCGCGGAAATTCTCCAGCGCAACTCGATAATTAAGTCTTTGTTTATCAAAAAACAAGTTATATTAGGAGCAGGAAATTCACAGTAATTATTCATAATCCTAACAATTCAAGTGTAGCTACCTCATTTGCCTGTGTAATTCTGCTTTTTAATTTCTTGAATATATTTGCATATTAATTTTGCCCATCGGCTGCTGCTGGGGCTCTGACAGTTTTTTTTACTTTTTCTTTTTTTTCTCCCCTCTCCGCACTTGGTGTGATGTTTTTCACGGGGGTGAGGCTCAGTTGGGTGGCATTTCGGGCTGGGTGTAATGATAAATTATGAATTTTTCTAATTTGATGCATAATGAAGTAACCCCTTCCCATCCGCTTCCTCTCTGTCTCACTGATCCTTCCTTCCTCTCCAGCCTGATCAGAGCCCCCCCCCCATGCACTTCCTCCCTCCCTCCACCACCTTCAGCCATGTGGTCATTAGGGACAGAGAAGCCACGTTTCATTGGTGTCAAAGGCTGTCTGGTGGGCGAGGGAGAGGAGATCAGCAGCCATCGGCCAACATGGCATCCTGTCCAAGCCCTCTGCTCTGACTGACTCTGTGTGCCCTGGCAAACCGCCTACATCCTGTCCTCTCATCTCTTTTCTCACTACCCCTCTTTTCCTCTCTCTTCTGTTCTCCTGTTTTCTCCTTGATTCCTCTTTTCTCTCCTCTCCTCCTCACTCCTTTCCTCGTATCTCCTCTCATCCCCTTGCCCCTCTTCTCATTTCCTTTCCTCTCACCTTTTCCCTCTTTCTGCTATTCCATCTCCTTTACTTTTTATCTATCTCTCCTTTCTCTCTCTCTTGTGCTTCCTCCTCTCCTGTCATCTCCTTTCTTCTTCCTCTCCTCTCTTGGTTTTTCTTCTCCCCTCCCATCTTCTCATCTCTGTCTCTTCTCTTTCCTCCCCTCCCTTTTACCTGTTTTCTCCTTTCCTTTAGTCCTCTTTTTCTCTTGTCTTCTCTTCTGTCATGTTTCTCCTTCCTCTTGCCCTCTTTCTCTTCTTTCTTTTCCTCTCCTCTCCTGTTTCCTCCTCTCCTGTCCTCCTTGTTCCTCTCCTCTCCACCTCTCTCTTGTCCTTTCCTCCCCTTTTCTATTCCTCTCATCCTAATGTATCTCTTCTCTTTTTCTCCTCCTATGTCTCTTCTTCTCTGTGTTTCACACTTCTCTACTCTCTTCCTCTAGTCTCCTGGTTCTGCCTCTCCTCTTCCTCATGATGCCTTCTGTAGGGGCTTGTTTCACTGTTTGTGCCCAGGGGTTGTGTGTATCCTTGTGTGTGTGTGTGTGTGTGTGTGTGTGTGTGTGTGTGTGTGTGTGTGTGTGTGTGTGTGGATACCCTTCCCTGTTGCCCTGTGTTTATGGCATGTTTGCATGCACAAATCCCCTTGTCCTTGATGAAAACATCTTCGCAGTACGCTGACATATGTTTAAGTGGTGAGAGTGCAGCATTTGTTAAGTGCTAAGCGTTACACAACGCTGACTGCTGCTGTCATAAGGAAATGAATATTGATGATCTCGGGCCCCGTGATGCATGCTGGGTGACACACTTAAAAATACAGCCCTGCAGCCATTTGGACTACATGCTGTCTCTCTCACACACACAAACACACAATCTGACACTTATCCACCAAAATTAAATATAGAGTAACCTTTAACCTGCTATGGTGATAAACACACTGTGAATTAATGCCACTTATGCAAGTACTTGATTAAATAATTCAGTTGAAAAGTTAAAGGAAAGTTGCTGAACAGATTAAAATCGATTGAGTTTGACTTTCTGATGATGACCCACGCATGTCAAAAAAGAAAAAAAGCAACATGGTAAGTGCTATTGACATATAACGTAAAATACATGAACTAATGGGTACACACAACACATTGTGTGAGAAATGAAAGGGGAACCAACATAAAGTGTCTTAGTAAGGTGTTGTTCAACTACAAACCTTTAAAACAGCTTCAGTGCCCATTGTCATACATTGCTGAAGTGTGTGGGGCTCTAGGGGAGGGATGACCACCATTCTCCCAGAGGATATTTCCTCCTTTGGCTTTTGATAACAATGAAGAACTGAGATATTAACTCAAAAACAATACATTATTGTGACATGAGTGACATAAGGTGGCAATAGAAGTCAATGAATTGTTTTATTTCCAAATTTTCAGACATTACTCAAATACATATTTCTTATTGAACATAAGCTCATTATTTAACCTGAAATGTGGGCCAGAATAGATAGATAGATAGATAGATAGATAGATAGATAGATAGATAGATAGACGGGAGTATGCGTCCTGGAGCTCTTAAGAAAAGACTGATATTCTCTTCAGCATAACAGCTAACCATTAGCATGCTGACAGGTTCTATCAGAAAGAGCCGCAAGCCTATGATTCATTGGCTAGCAACAGCCTTGGCAAAGACACACTGATTGATTGACACATTCTGACAAATCAGTGTGAAATTCAGATGCGTGGCACATTTTATATCGGGTTAAATAATAATGGGACAGAACAACAAATGTCTATGTAAGTGCTAAAAACAAGTATGATATTGAAATCATTATTTTAATTGTGATGAAAACGGGAACAGTTTGATAGTGAATGTTGAAAACTGGGACTGGGTTGTATAAATATTTGTCAAGACTTGGGACACACAGCTTGAAACTGGGAAATCCTGGATGAACCAATATGTCTGGTCAACGTATCCTAGATAAAGACATACATGTAAAGATGATATTCTCCTCACCAGTTTGGTCAGGTTTAATCCATCCCTCACACATTCAAACACAAGTTACTATTAGTAAATGAAACACGCTTCAACAAAACAAACCCAACACTTTCCATCTGTGGCCATTCTGTCCTTCTCCTTGTGGAAGTTGGGAACCTTACACACAGATTTTGCAGGAAAAAAGCCATCAGCAGTTGGTGTGTGCAGCATGCTGGACTAGAAAACTGCCGGGGCCAGGAGAAAATGGATCTGCTGCCCATTGTAGGGACGGCTAGTGGCAGCTTCAGGTTACTAACAGACTTCAACAGCAAGGCTCTTTATTTCTTATTTTATGGGATAAAATCTGTTTTTGGCCTTTTGTCTATCCCACATCTCCCTCCCATCCTCACAACTTCTCTTCTCAAGTCTATGTGAAGTGAGTGCATCCACGTGGAACCAGCCACAACTTTTCATACATGCAGTTTTGAATTAGACTGCCCAAAACTGGGGTGGCAGCTGGGGTAGCATGCCATTTTTTAGAAGTGGAGGCTGCCACTCCATGCCTCCCCGGCAGATTAACTACTGGCTCATATTGCACCTCATTAACTCGGAGCAGTTGGAGGATTGCTATGAAGTGGAAATAAATGGCACTTTGAATAAGGTGGTGTGTTTACTAAGTATATTCCAGGACTAAATCAATAAATGCTCTTTTAATAAATACACAACATTATACAAGGGACAATAGTGCTCTCCTGGGCCAGAGAATGATTCCTCTGTCTTTTTTTTTTTTTTTTTTCTTTTTTTCTCCAGCACCTCTTAATGATTTTTAGCTTTTTTGAAAAATACAACCGCGATTCCAAAAATGTTGGGCTGCTTTGTAAAATAGAAATAAAACATTATGTTTTAATTTTCTAATCCTTTTTTGACATATAATCAATTAAAAACAGTACAAAGACAATACATATGATGTTTTACCTCATCAACTTTTTGAAAATATATGCTTATTCAGAATTTGATGCCAGCGATAGTATCATGATTTGGTATGAAAGGAGCATCCTTGAAAGGCTCAGTCATTCACAAGCATGCATGAAGTGAGGTTCACCACTTTGTAAAAACATGACTGTATAAAGGATATGACTACATGGACTCAGCGACACTTTGTAAAACCATCGTCAGTAAAAACTGTTCATTTGCAAATTGCAATTGCATTCTCATTTTATTCAGGTTTTACACTGTGTCCTAACGTTTTGGTTTTATCTCCACAACTTTTGGACGGATTGCTGTGAAATCTAGAACACACACTGACGTTCCCTTCAGGTTGAATTGTAAATAACTTTGGTGAACATCTGACTTTTCAGTTAGCATTCATCAGGTAAAAATGTCAAATGATTTGGCCTGCAAATCTCATGACATTCCCATGAGCCTCAGCTGTACTTTGTTTTTATACTAATCAGCAAAAGTTAGCATGCTAACACACTAAACTAACAGGGTGAACATGGTAAACAATATACCTGCTAAACTGCTGCTAAATCAACATGTTAGAATTATTGTTGTGAGCATGTTAACATACTAATCTATGCATTCAGCTCAAGTAAAGCATCAAAGAAGAACTACCTTGGCTGTATACTCTTAATCTTTTTTTGTTTTTGTTTTTTGATGTGAAGGTATTTATAGTTTTGTCCCTTGAATCTCAAAATCATAATCACACTCAATAACATGCTAATTTAAACAGATTTTCTGAAGACTTTGTTTAGCTGCAGTCAGGGCAAAGGAGCCAAATGTATGGCCACAGCTGCAGCTCCTTTTTACATTAAACCTTTTCCATTATTTGATCAGTTCTGTAATCATTATACTTTTCTTTGTTCTCTCTGAAGATAGTAGTTTCCATTCAAAGCACAGACTCACTCTCTGCTTAGTGACTGACATCCTTCTATCTTCCCTGCTGCTGCCAGTATGTTCCATGCTCTCAAAGCCCACATAAATGTCATAGATTAAACTGAAGCATATTGTTGGATCAGATGCACTGGAGTAGAACCACTGCCTTTTCTGCTGTGTACAAGCAGACATATTGTCACCTCTATTAGGCAAACTGGTGTTGATGCAGACAATCTCTCTGACCTCTGACCAGTGTGAACACCAGCCTTGTTCTTGGATTAAATGTCATGGCTTGTGCATGTTCTCCATCTATTTGCAGAGTGTCAAAGTTCAGCCATTGCAAACAATTTATGCATAACGCTGTCCATCACAGCCAGCTTGACTAATGTGTTAACCTCTGAATAATCATGGAGGAGAGAATGGAAAGATAGAGATAGAGATGTAGTGTGAAAGGGTCATCAAGGAAAAGTAAGGGAGAGTGGTGGGCAGGTTGGCTACTGGTAATGTGTTATTGGATGGCTGATACACGACCCTTCCAATTGTGAGGTGTCAAAGCATCCTGCTGCCACCCCAGAGGGCTGGCTCAGAATTCAGATGACACTGGGTGACACCGTGGGGGAGTGAGGGTTCAGGTCAAACCCAATGACACCTCATAGTCAAAGGAGGTGACATCTGAATCAAACATAGTGACAGCAGGGGAAGATTTTCCAAAATGCCAAGATTCCAAGAGCCAGCACCATTATTCCTGCCTTTACTGCAGTTTACTCAACGGACAACATTTTGTCATGAGAATACAGTGAATCTTTAATGGTGACCTCATCCTGCACAAGTAACCTAAAACAACAATACAGTCATCCCAGGAGTCTGAAACTCCAAACCCCCTGTCAAATCAAACAGCACTTTTCTCCTTAACTTATGTCACACTGTTTCACAGTTTAGAATGCTCCCTTACTGTGTGTTTTCCTGAATTCAATTCAATTGAATTAAAATTTTATTTGTATTGCGTCATCTCTTACAAAAGGACTTCAAAGTGCCTTAAATAAAAGCTAAATAAAGCAGTAAAAAAGTGCTTATAAATGAAAACATATACATACACACATACAGTCATACATACTGTACAAATGATGTGTTCTTTTAAGAAAATACTTGACTGAAGATGTGGGTCTAATTGGTTTTAATTTGGTTTTAAAAGAACACAGTGTTGGAGCAAGCCCATAGATCAGCAGGCAAACTGCTCCAGTCCATAGGTGCATAAAAGCTGAATGTCATTTCACCAGATCTTGAAAAGGTCCAAAGCACATGGAGGAGATTTCCACCTTGTAACTAAACATCAGCAATTTGTCTGTAATACCATCGGTCGGTTAGCTTTTCTCTGTTTCTACTCCTGAAACCAAGGCGGTGCAGAAATACATGCAGCCCTGGGCTGCTTGCCTCAGTCATGCATCCTCATCCTGGGTTGATGCAGAAATATCCTTCATGGAGAATAAGGATAAGTCCCTCCAGACCTACATTGACTATGGAGGTCTCATCAATGTCATGGTCAAGAACATGCACCCTCTTCTTTCAAGCTTTATCAGGAGGGCACCATCTTCACCAAGCTGGACTTGTGGAGTGTATACCATTCTGGTGCACATCAGAGATCGAGACGAGTGGAAGACTGCTTTCAACACCCTGACTGGCCACTACGAGTACCTGGTGATGCTGTTTGGCCTTACTAATGCTCCTGCTACCTTCTAGGTGATTATAAATGATGTACTTAAAGACATGATCAATAACCTTGGTTTCGTTTACATCTTCTATCAAAGTGAGTTTACCACAGGCTCGTGGAGAACCAACTGTTAACATATGAGGGAAGGGCAAGTTTCATGTGATGGAGGTGTCTTTCTTGGCATTCATTCTCAATGCTGTAAAATCTCCAGACAGATCCTGCCAAGGTCAAGGCTGTCCTGGACTGGACAATTCAATCTTCCAGAAAGTAGCTTCAAAAGTCCCTGGGGTTCTCCAACTTCTACTGAGGGTTCATTAGGATTTACAGTTCAGTTGAGAATCCCCTCATTCACACACTCACCTCCCAGAACAACCCATTCATGTGGTCAACAGTGTCTAGTGAGTTGAAAGAGCTTTTGACCTCCTGCTTCTTCTCACCTTGCCTGATCCTTTTCAACAGTTTGTAGTGGAGATACCTCATACTTCAGAGTGGGGATGGTCTCTCCCGGTGGTCGGCCACTAATTAAAAGCCCCACCCCTGTGCCTTCTTGTCTTGCATGCTCTCACCCACTGAAGGGAACCATGACATTGGGAATTGGCAGCTCCAGAGGTCAAGCTGACGCTCAAAGAGTGGACACTGTTTGGACAGGGATGGATGGACCAGAAGAACCTGAAGTACATCTGCTCCACTTAGTGGCTGAAACTTCCTGCAGGCCAGGTGGGCTCTCTTCTTTACCTGTTTCAACTTCTCTCTCCTACCATCCAGGATCCAAAAACATTAAACCTGAGTCCCTGTCTCACCTTTTCAATGTCGAGAACTCTGCTTCTCAGGCTGTGGAGATCCTGCCTGTGTCATCTGTGTGGTTTCATGGACCATTGAGGACAAGGTAAAACAATCTCAATCTGGACACTTCACTCTGAGAGTTTGTCCCATTAACTGTCTCTTTGTGCCAGCCAAACATGTTCCCATATCCTTGAATGGGGTGATTCTTTCTAGCTGTCATGCCAGCCTGGAGTGGCTCGCACATTGGTTCTCCTGCATTAGCCAGAGAAGGTTAAGATGCAACTACAACAAGAGCACGGTTTTATAACAATGACACTGATATTATATCACTGGATGAATATTTGTGTGTGTTGCATATTAAGAATTCTGATTAACACCCCAAACAAGAGGGGTTTCTGTTTCCCCAAACAGAGCCTCAGAGACACATGGTTCTGCAGGAGTCTGTGCTTGGACCACTTTATATATTCCTCCTTTAGGGAACATTATCAGGAAACACTCCATTAATTTTCACTGCTATTATATATATTTAGCAATGATGATAAATACCTGAATTAAATTCATTCATTGCTAAATGAAATGAAGCTGAGTATTTAGCAACTATTTAGCATATTTCTTTGATATTAGCCACTCTGCACTGCCTCCCTGTAAAATCCCAAATAGAATTTAAAATCTTTCTCCTTACTTACAAAGCCCTAAATGGTCAGGTACCATCTAATCCTGAAGAGCTCATAGTACCTTACAACCCCACTAGAACACTGCGTTCCCAAAATGCAGGCTTACTTATGGTTCCTAAATCTCCAAAAGCAGAGTGGAAGCCAGAGTCTTTATCTATCAAGCTCCTCTCCTGTGGAGCCATTTTCCAGTCTATGTGTGAGAGAGAGGCACCATCTCAACATTTAAGAGTAGGCTTTAAACTTTCCCTTTTGATGAAGCTTATAGTAAGGGCTGGCTCAGGCTTGCCTTGGACCAGCCCTTAGTTATGCTACTGCAGGATTGTGGGGGGGGGGACTTCCAATGATACACCCAGCTCCTCTGTTCTTCTTTCCCTTTCCACCTGCACATTTTCATGTCCTACCAAGACATGTCACTAACTTAGCTTCTTTCCTTTCTTAGCTTGTCTTTGTGCTTTGTGGTCTCGCAGGTTCCCATGGATAGTGGTTGAACCTGGATTGTTGATTATAGGTATGTCTTCTGCTATGGCCCTGCCTACGGTGACCGACAAGGCCAAACAAGCTGCAAATGGCAAAACGCTGCAAACACAGGAATAATGCAAACACAAACACAAACACATAAAACAAATGCAACAGAAAAACGCTGCAAGAGAAAAATGCTGCAATCACAGAAACGAAGCAGAAGCATAAACCCATAAAAGCATAAAAACAAATGCAAAAGAAAAATGATGCAAATATCAAAAAGCACACAAAACCCCAAAACAACTGCAAGAGAGAAATGCTGCAAATTCACTCCACAAAATGGAAGCGCGCCAGGCCACTAGAGGGACTCAACCTGAGGGATGGACCAGTCCTGTGGGACCAGACCTTCTTGAAAGACATTAAGAAGAAGAAGAAGAAGAAGAAGAAGAAGAAGAAGAAGAAAGTTGGCTAAATTTTGGGGAGGAGAGTTAGAAGGTATGTTTTCCTTCATGTATTGTTTTTAAACACTTGGCCTTTTACAATATTACAGCCAAGTGTTTAAAAAAATACATAAAGCTACAACTATACCGTACTGCCTGACATCCATTGCAACTGCTATTTATATTAGTCAAAATTCCATTATTATTATATCCATAGTGCTGCATTATGTACATATACTATGATATATATATATATATATATTACATATAATTAAGAGTCTATCATTAGAGCTGTTACTGTTACTGTGATTGCATTTCTCTCTCTCTCTCTCTCTCTCTCTCTCTCTCTCTCTCTCTCTCTCTTCCCCTCTCTCTCCAACCCAACCGGTTGAGGCAGCTGGCCGCCCACCCAGAGCCTGGTTCTGCTTGAGGTTTCTGCCCGGAGGAAGAAAGAAACGAAGTTGTTCCTTACCACTGTTGCCAAGTGCTTGCTCGTGAGGGAATTGTTGGGTCTCTGTAGATGAAGAGTTTGGTCTGTACCAGCTCCATATGAAAAGTGTCCTGAGACAACTTCTGTTGTGATTTGATATTCTATATAAATAAAGTAAAATAAAATTGAATTGAATTGATAGTCACCCCCCTCTACAAGAACAAGGGCAAGAAATTAAACTGTTACAGGGGCATCACGCTATTCTCCAAAACTGGCAAAACTCTAGCTTGTCCTCCTACGAGAACACACCAGAAAGTCAGTGCAGCTCCCTGTCAGTGCAACCCAGAACATGGGTCTCTACACTGCCTTCATAGACCAGACCAAAGACTTTGACCCAGTGAGCCGTGAGGGTCTGTGGAAAATCCACACAAGTTTTTCACCATTTTTTGCAAGCTGCACAAGGGTCAGTTAGGGTAGGTCAATCTAGTCAACTTCCTGTCAGACACCGTCTCCATCTCCAACAGTGTAAAGCAGAGATGTGTACTCCCCCAACAGCATTCTCCATCTTCTTCAGTGAGATGCTCCATAAAGCCAAGCACAACAAAGACACATAGCTATGATCAACACAGTAGAGGGCATCTATATCCGTTTCCCAACTGATGGCACCATTTTACACCTGCTGCAACTACTTCCCGAGACCAAGACCTTGGAGCTATTGATCCTGGAGATCCTGTTTGCTCATCTGTACTTCTGACCATGGCAGGGTCCTCTCGGATCCACTCGAGGATTACACATAATGTTAAACAGACCCATGATAATAGAATGGGACCCAATCAACTGTAAAAATGGGGATCCAAACCTGTACAGGTTTTGGCTGATACCAAATTAGCAATGCTAATGCTAGCAGCCGTTGCAACAAATAAGCAGTTGTTCAAAATGGGAAATCATTGAAGTTATCTTTATTATGCAAGATGCAGGAAAAAAAAACTGCAAAGCTGAGTCCAAACAAGTTAAGTTTGTCATCTGTCACCATGGATTTTGAAAATGAAATAATGAGTGGATTAGCCATGCCGTTTTAATCAGTAAGAGAAGAATAACAGAAAACCTGGATGGATTTTACCAACTGTCTTGGCAAGGAGGATGGATTAGGCACCGTAGCCAGGCTTGCATTGTGTTAGGTAAGAAACAACGTCTTTGTGACAACTTGTCAATTACCATTAACCTGTTAGTGCTAATCAGCTCTGAAATCAGTGCCATTTGCATCTGAGTCTCTTGCTTGGGTTCAACAATGATAATTCTCAGTTCTGCATGGGGCCCAGTTCCCAGTTTTTAAATAATGGGTTAGGTTCATTTCCAGGGTCTTTTCAGGTTCAGGCCATACATTTACATAAAGAATACATAATACATACATACATACATACATACATACATACATAGAAAACATACATAAAGAATTTCCCAAATTGGGATCAATAAAGTAAAAGTAAAAAGTCATTTTTTGGATCTGTGAAGACCTCTACTAGCATAACACACCTGAATATCTCACCCAACTGATGGTGGTTCAGTTGCATTGTGACTAATTTAGGCACAAGGTTTTGATAAAGAAGAAAACAAAGATATAAATATAATAGTTTTGCTGCATCAGTTTTGATCCTTAAAAAAAAGGCAATTGTCCAACAATGTTATACTGTAGTATTACGATGCAAAATTTGTTGCATCTTTTTAGGTAACCTATGAAGAAAAGATTGATTTGCAGGCAAGGGATTGAATCTCTTGTGTGATCACAACTGCAGGAACCTTTTCCTTTGCACAACATTTCATGTATGTTTATTCCTCACATTTGAACACACAGATCAATATGTTGACCCAGTCAGACTTCAGTCTCCATATCAAAGTTCTATCAAGCAACAATACACGTTTTTTTTAATTCTTTTTTTGGAGGCCAAAACTCATTTGAACACTCCCCGTGTATGTATGTCAGTCTGCCATTAAAACCACTGGTGTGACAACAAACTTCCCCTCTGTGCTCCACCAGGACAAACTACACCTACAGCTCAGCAGCCCTGTCTCCCTGCGACTGCCAGGGTGAAAGGCTGTCGAGTGGGGACAGAGAGCAAGAGGTAGAGACAAACCGACATACACAAAGAGAGAGAGAGAGAGGTAGAGGTGGGGTGGGGGGTGTGTTGGGGGGCTGTTGAAGTTGAAGCCTGTTCTTTTGTGACGCCCTGCCTTCTGATCATTTACATCAAGTTGACATTCGGAGAGTTTACTCTGGGGTCTGTAATTGTATTCTTTCGCCAGTTCTGCATTGCCAACCGTGAAAATGGAATCTTATCAACCCTGACCAATTTTTAATGTACAAAATGAATTGGCAGGGGTTCAAAAAAGGGGGAGCTACAATTCAAATCAGGTGAATGATACATGGCAATTTTTTTCATCACAACCTCACACCACCTTACCCCCCCCACCCCCCACCACCACTGCTTTCAACTATCATATTACACCGGATTTATTTTTCTTTCAAAGCAAGGGTGAGCATGGGAGGGGGAAACTCAAGGCAAAAATGATGTGTGTATGAGTTTCTGTGTGTTCATGAATGCTTGTATGTATTTGAATATACATACCAGGGTTGATGTTTGCATCATGTGGCAGGGACTTGTGGAGAGGTTGCTTAGGAAATATGTCAGCAAAATAGCATATATTTGTAGGCAACTTTAAATTGAGTTAGGCTAATTAAACTGATCATGACCTACAACAAAAAAGTTGATATACCCATACATTTTGTGAAAAGCAAATGTAGTTGTTCCTCCTTTTAACTTGGGACTGGGTGTGAATTTGGAAATGTGAAGGAGTTTGCACAGGTGACCATAAAAACAAGATTTTTCCTCATGAAACAGTGTGTCCTCAAGGTCAGCAGTTCTCTGCTTGTTGTCCACAAGTGTATGTCCCCAGAGCAGGACTGCAATTAAAAGACAATTTTGGACAATTGGCCTATTGTTGTACCTTGGTTCATCATTTTTGTCCAGTTTAGTTATGAGAAATTTGTACTAAATAATACAATAAATATAAATAAATATCAAAATAATTGCAAAGATCTGAGAACACAGCAACAACGCTACAACAAAGACAAACATGTTGCCATGCCCGTTGGTGTTACTGGTGGAAATGATAGCCAAAACTATGAAAATAAGACCAAAGCTGGTAAAAGACCTGAATTATCCTTTTATGACTGAAAATTGTGTCTGAAATCTATTTGGTATCAACATGTTTCAAGTGTTCAAAGTTATGATCCATTCAATTACCGTGTGATCAAAGAGAGAATTATAACTGGGACATAAACTAAGCTCAATAATTTAGTGGAACCACTAATTACTACTGATATATTAATTTCTAAATTGCAGTTTTTTTCTTTCTTTTTAATGATGGCGCACATTAATAAAAGTTCTTAAAAAATAAAAGTTTACATTTTACATAGTTGCAACAGGATCAATGTTTCAGCAGGCTTAAAATATGACGAGCCTTTCATAAAGATACATTGTGGATTTATAAAATATATAATTATATCTGACAGAGCTGTAAAGTCACCTTCCTGATATGTACTATAAGCTAAACCAACTAGCATTAGCTAACTTAATGGCATTTCTCAACTCAGTTACCAGTGGTAGAAAATAACTAAGTACATTTACTCAAGTAAAATACTTAAATAACAATTTTGAGGTATTTGTACTTTGCTTCTGCTTCTGCTCCATCTCATAGGCAAAAATTGTACTTTTTACTGAAATACATTAATCTGACAGCTGTGTATTCACCTGTATGTTATTCTAAAATTGGCCATTCAGCATGAGTACTTTTACTTGAGCTACTTTAAGTATGCTAATGCTTTTGTAATAGAGACTTAAAAAAATAAAAGAAAGATCAGCATGATGTTTGTGCGCTCTCCTCTCATCTCTCACACCACTGTGCCTCTCTCTCTACTTTTTCATTTCTCTCTAAACTCTCTTGATTTCATCCTCTTCTGACTCTTCTGCTTCTGAGCTCTGCTCTGTGTGTGTGTGTGTGTGTGTGTGTGTGTGTGTGTGTGTGTGTTCCCACGTATTACTCACGTTGTGGGGACAAAAATCTTTTAACACAGTCACATGTGGGGACAAAACACAGGTCCCCACAACTTAAATCATTACATTTTAGGGTGAAGACTGAGGGTAGGGTTACAGGTTAGGTTAGGTATAGGGTTAGGAATAGGCAAATAGTGGTTATGGTTAGAGTAAGTCTCCAGGAAATTAATGTAAGTCTGTGTGTGTGTGTGTGTGTGTGTGTGTGTGTGTGTGTGTGTGTGTGTGTGCGCATGTGTGTGGGTCAGCCTGGGAACCAAACTTGACATTTTTTGTCTGGACTGGGTGGACAAGACAGACAGGTACACTGACACAACTAACAGTTCAGTAACTAAATTCATATGTACCTTAGCCGGATTTCTAGCAAAATACACACAATTAACACCAACAGCATATTAACTATGACATACATTCACCTGCATCCAAACAGGATTTACAGTGCAAGAGCACTGACTCTCAACAACACAGGATTCAAAGCTCAGGTACACTCAATTAAAGTCAACAGTATATGGAAATTCACCACCCTAAACCACAAATAAGAGATAATTTTAAGCCACCTCTAATAGAAACAAAAACAAAGCTGGACACAGGAAAATTATAGGTTGGCATTAATTAATTAGAGGTTAACATATTTTTTTAATTTAATCATCGTGTATTTTTTAAGAAGCATACAGAAGCGACAGCGGCCTTAAGCAGCATACAGAATGTCCTATGGTGAGAAGACGTCTCATCATTGTGCTCTTCTCTGCCATCGATTATTCTAATACTGTCCAAGCCATACTTTTTCTGTAAACATAAGCACGAATGCTTCAAGATCCTCTGGTGACAGTGCTCCATAATCTATTCTTAATGAATTTTAAAGTTGAAGAGCTGCAGGAATTTGTATCCCAGCCCAGTAAGGTGGTAGATATCAGTCAATAAACTGTATTGACAGAAGACCTAGTACCAGCATATTGGGGTTTTTGCATGATGAGCAAGATTCATTCACCAGATCTTGTTCTTCTTCATCTTATCCCTGTCTATTTCCATCTTCTGTGTCCTCTGCACTGGTTCTTACCACATATTGATCCCAAACAGAAAACTTCAGTCTATTTCGGGGGAAGCCAGGGTTTTCAATTCCTTCTGCAAGGCCTCTGTAGTAACTTTGCTGACATATCTGAGTAGCTGTTTACTCAGTTCTTCAAGCTGTGATGTATGGATGCCTGCACTTTGTGTTTCAGTAGGTTCATGGGTCAAGTAGACAAAAGTCCGACTACAGTTTTTTTTTGTTCTTTTCAAATCGTCTGCTAAAATGGGCTCAATGACTATCCAGGATTACACTGTCAACCTTAACTTTGTGTTCAGTGGTTGCATCAGCTATACTCTTGTCTTCTCCAAACTCACCATGCATCCTCTTCTTCCTTGATATTCAACAAGGCAGTGCAGCTTGAACCACTGCTTCACAGACCTCATTTTGTGATTGTGAGGGGTCTGGAAAGCATCCCCCTCACTAAGGTGAAAACTGAACATTGTTGTCAAGTGAGAAATAATGGACTAGTGCAGGAAGTTTGTTATTTTGGTTGGGTGCTTTTATTTTGACTAACTTCTCTCTCTTTGAGGTTGACTTCCGGCAGGTGTGTCTTCATGGAGTGCACACGTGAGAATGCAGCCACATGGGTAATGATATGGGCCAAAACTTAGTAATGAGGATGGTTTGCAGGTGAGGGAGAGTCTATTGCTTGATAGTGAGAGGAGGCAGGCTGGTCAGATTTGCTATTGTGGTCTGCTCGGTTGGAACCCTCCTTGTACAGCATTCTGCCAACTTTCGGGCGAGACTGTGGATTTTTCCTGTCATGTTTGTGGTCACCATTAAAGAAAAAAGAATCAGAGCTTTGAAGAAAAAACCTGTTTGTCCGATGCTGCTTATTTTCACACCACGCTCTACACCTCAATCCCTCCGGCTCTCATCCTGTGGTGTTAGAAGTGGGATGAGACGCTGCCAGATTGAAGGAGTGGAGCATTTAAACCTGGAAACATGGGCCCTAAAGCCAACCCCAAAGCTCCAAAGGTGGATGCCATGGAGGATGGTCCAGAAGATGGCGCTGCAGGAGGGCAGCCCATTGTCTTACACCTGAAGGAGGAGCACTTGGGGCCTGCAGGAACGGACTCAATTGCCAGCATGTTACAGCAGTGTCTTCACTTTCAACAGGACCTCAGGTGGGAAGAAGAAACAGTGAGACAGGAAAAAAGATGGTGCCAAATGCAGATTCAAGCGGGGAGAGTCAGCCCCAGCCAAACACACCACCACCGCAGGAGGAGGAACATGTCTCCAAACTCAGTATCCGAAGTGAGTTAAGGGGTAGGGGGTGGGGACACACAGCAGTTCTCAAATTGGAGGAAGGTGATGATATTGAGCAATACCTGACCACGTTTGAGCGCCTGGCAGCTGCATATCAGTGGCCAGAGGTTGACTGGGCAGTGAGGTTGATTCCATGTCTGACGGGGAAGGCTTGGGCAGCATACGTGGCCATGGCACCAGAGGACACCTTTGACTACAGGAAGGTGAAAGAGGCTATTCTTGCCAAAAGTGAAATCAATGAGGAGGTTTATCAGCAGAGGTTCAGAGAGCTGGACATTCGCCCAAATGAGAACCCGAGAGAGTTCTACAAGTGGCTCAAGGACCTTTTTGAGAAGTTGATCCAGCCGGAGAAGAGGGCTAAGGAGCAGATGGGGGAGATCCTCATTCTGGAGCAATTCTACAGCTCCCTCTCTCCAGAGCTCAGAGTGTGGGTGAAGGAGAGGGATCCAGAGTCGGAGAGGGAAGCAGCTCAACTGGTGGAGACCTTCCTAGCAGCCCGATAAGGGTCCAAGAGATAGTCCAGAAGTCCACCACGGCACGGGATAAGCCATGGGGAGCTAGTTCCCCAGTTTCCAACTAAACTCACCCCACAGTTTCAGAGCCCAAACCAAGACTCAGGGAAAGCAGATTTTAATGTTCTCTCTGAGCTACCTTACTTTGATGAGGGTCTCACAGACAGTCCTGTGAGGAAAAGTAGGAGGCAGAGAAGGCAAGAAAAAATGGCAGGGGCAGTGAGAGGAAGTTTAGGGCTCTCAGAGTCAGAAGGTTGTGATGCTGACAGCAGCTGTGATTTTTTTTTTTTTCAGCGTCAAAGACAGGATGAATCACTGCAGGGCTGCTTTAAGCATGCAGTAGTAGTGCAGCAGGGTCATGTTGCATGGGAGGGCTATTCCCTTAGAGACCAGGTGCTGTACTATAAGGCAAATCCAGATGACAGGGAAAGACTGGTGCTGCCAAGGGGGCTCCGTGAACAGGTGCTAGAGTTGGGCCACAATATTCCCTGGGCAGGTCATCTAGGACTTAAAAAGACCTTGGACAGGACTGCCAGCAGGTTTTACTGGCCAGGTCTGAGTACAGAGGTACAGCGTTATTGTGAATCCTGTTCAGTGTGCCAGCTAGCAGGGGAAAAGAAAGTTCCAAAATTTCCACTGCAACCACTTCCCATCCTTACTTTCACACCACGCTGTACACCTCAATCCATTCAGCAGTTGCCCAGCACTCGATCTCTTGCCCACTATCACATCTCACCATTTCTTCCTAAACACCCATTCTCAGATATGATTTGTCAGTAATACAGCAATGTCATTTAAATAAGAAAAAAGGGATGCACTGTCAATGAAAACATGTCGTATTGACAGGCACGATGTACACTTGCCTCAGGACATGGCCTGATGAGAGCCGAAACACTTTGGTACTCTTCCTGCATGTTTGCTAACCCTTCTGTGGAATTACCTGCACGTTTAGTGATGCAAATCTCAATTTTGCTCAGTACTTTAGCAGATCTCCAAAATACTGACCAGAGGATGACTGGCAATTCACTACTGCAAGCGGACTCTTGTGAATTTCATCTGTCACACATCTGATTATTATTGGGCACTGGTCTTTGCAGGCATCTTGCATAGTGTCTGTCTGACAGGAAAACATTACGCACTGCTTGACCTCATTAGCAAAATTTTTTTGTATGACATCAATACTCTCATACAATAATCTCTATGACAGCACTGCCTGTTCCTGCGACCCTCTAACCTTGACTATGCCTGACTTGTGTAGCTTCTTCTGGCTATTGTCAGTGAATGAATTTACATGTTTTTGCAAAAATGCATCAAATTTGCTGAGTAAAAGAACAAGCTCAAAAAAGGTTCTGTGGTCATCAACTTCCAGATTATACACGGCACCTGACTTCCGTCCTCCTCAGTAACTCAGTCAATGCTTGTCCTTTGATGAATGTGTTGCCAGTCATTCATTCCACTTGGAAAGGGATTCTCTTGCATGTATGTAAGCTGTGAATGTTTAGTGCCATTCTTGCATTGAAATGCTTTCTATACAAGTGTTTTGGGGTTCTGGTTTGGATGATATCTAAAGGACAAATCAAACTTTGGTGCATGCAAAATAATTCATGGCAGACTCCTCAGATTGACTCCCCTCTGGCCTACCTCTGCTCGCTTGTTTAACACTGTCACTACATGTTTCACCTGCTGGAAAGTTGTCATGTCACTCATCCTTAGCAACGGCCTCCTTGTCTTGCTCCATTCTCCACTAGAATCAACCTGCTGCTCTTCATCTGTTCAGAGTAATGCCACTCGTTCCCCCTACTTTTCATTTGGTACTGGTGGACTGTTAATGTTATCACTGCTGCAGCTAGCAGGATTTTGTGTGGCACTGGCATCATCTATAACCTTATTTTTGAGTAACAAATGTACAAATATGTTACTTTAAAACATTTTGCAGCACCAGCCACAAGATTTTTGTTTCTTTTTCTCTCTGACCTTTTCTGCTCCACCTTTTTGCTTTTCCAGTGGTTTATTATCCATTTAATTTGTATTTTCATTTGAGCTGCTCTTTCTGTCATGATTTCATTGGATTCTGTGTCACTTGACCTTTGACATTACATGGCTGGATCCACTTGATGGGGTCAGGGAGGTCATGACGGTTGGTACCACTGCACCTACTCTACAATATAGGTAGCCGACTGCCCTACCTAATTTTAGCACTTTTTTTTTAAACATGTTTTTTATGTGAAAGTTTTTACCTTGAATCACTGTAGAGAGATAACAGGAAATAAGGGGAGAGTGATGAAGGATGACAGGGTAGAAGGATGATATAACACAATATATTTGAAATAAATATTTTTTTTGTAATATTTACAGACCCTGTTTTGGAACTGCCCCATCCACCTCCAAAACCTTTGTTTTTTCTCAGTTCAATTCTCATCTTTTTAGGTAATAGGTCTAAAATCTCCGGACAACACAGATGCACCAATTCTGCATTCCAGTCCTGAACTCCGAGTGGGACAAGAGAGATGAAAAAGAGGACAGCATGGCAAAAAAATAAAGGGAGTGAAAAGAAAGCCGTACATATGTTAAAATCGCAGCAGTAATAAAGATTAAGTAGAAGTTAATGGCATCCTCAGTCATGCTCATGGAGGTAATTTCTCTTTTTTAAATCAAAATTAGATTTGGAGGGGAGGAACAAACAGGGGGTGAGACTTTGGCGTAATATTTTAATCAAATTGTCATGAGTGAGTGGATACAATTAGGGAGGCTGTCAGTCACCAAGGCAGGGGCCCTGTTGTTGTTCAGCTGGCGAAGAGGATGAGGGGGTTGGGGGAAAGGGAGGATAAACCCTTAATGGAAATGTGGGGTAAGTAAGAGGGTATCTTGTCAGGTGCATTGTCAGTCTCGGACATTGTTGACCACTGTCAAAATGCACCCAAACACGTTACCAGAGAAATGTTCCTTCTTTGGTTCTTTGCAAATGCAATGCAGAATTTCAAGGAGCTGAATGCAGCTGTGAATGAGAGATAGTGTTTGATTACTTAGAGATTATGATGTTGAGAGACAAATCACCTAATCTAACTCAGTTAAAAAGAAAAGAAGAATGGAGTAGGCATGGCCACCGAGGGAATAAAGAAAAAGAGCTGGAGATAAAGAAAACAAGAGGAAGAAAACTATTGAGGAAAACCTTGAGAGATGGGAGAAGAAGAATGAGCTAAAGGTATAGAATGATGCAAAAAACTGGGGTATGAAGGGAAACAAGGGAATAAAGGAAGTTTAAATGTGCAGAAAGTGAAAAGCTGTAGAGAGTGGAAAAAACACGCATATCACCAATCCATGATGCTCCTCCTTCTCACCCTGACCCCCTCCTTCCTTGCTTCATTCCATCCCATCCACTTTTTTGCATGAGCACTCTAAAGCCTAAACAAGTGTGAAAAGAGTCGCTTATTAGCCCAGTTTGGGCCAGGGCAGACTTACCACATGCACAAACACCATCTCTGTTATCTGTGATCTGGGAGCACAGTTTGCTCATGGTAAGATAATCAATTTGTGACATACCTAAAGAGAACCAGGGTTGGTTTCCCTTAATTGGGCCATTACTGGAGCAAGAGGCGTTGACTAACGAGAAAGGAGCTATGTTATTATTAGGTAGACACTGCTTTATTTTTCCCTCCACTGGCTTCATTGGCTGGTTTTTCACCCCTCAGTTAACAGGCAAAAACAAATCCATTTTCAGAGGAAGATCTGAGATGAAGTGGTATTGCATTTATTAGTGCTTCCTTTTTTCCTCAAAGCGAAATCATCAGATTTGCTGATGACGCGCAGCTCTCCATAGACACCAGAATAGGGTATCCTCATGCAACCTATTTGAAGAGGGTTCAAACATTACTGCTGCTTTATCTGTAGAAGTCATTACATGTTTACACAAATAGAATCCATCTTCTCCAACCAAAGCCACCCCCACCACCCTCCCATCCAAGTTGGATATACAGTAATTATGATTTATCAAATTAATTTGTCAGAGCCAATTCATCACTCTCTGAGACATGCAAACTGGCATGTTAGCACACACACTGAGGATAGGTATCTCCTCCAACATTTGGTACAACTAATTAAACACAATGGATGTCAGATGGAGTGACTGACGCCAGGCATGATGGTGCACGTGGCGGAAAAAATCAACTCAAGCAAAACCGAAAGCAAAGCACCGTATGACAATGAGGGAGGCGCTTCAGCCGGCCAGACACTTCACTCAACGCTGCTCTTTTCCGATTCATTTAGCTGCCACTGAAATTGTGAAATATGGTGGAATTCTGCTGATGCACTGTGTAGTTGAGTCTTCAACAGCATTTTGATTTTGTTAGAACTTTGGAGGACAAGCAGTAGTGGGGAAGCAAACATCCTTGTCACATCCATGGTAATCAGTTAAAAGATGGTTTGTAATTCCATTTGGTTATATATGTTTTGATTTAGTTATTATCATAAAACACACAAGCAGTATTTCATCACTAAGATACCACTTACTATGATCTATATAGAAAAGAATTTAACTTACAAAGATTTATGTCAAGATGTAGTTCCCTAAACTGGACTTAAACTGGACGAGGTTGGTTTATCTTCTCTGTCCCTTCTTATGTCACTACAATTACAAATTAATTTGATGTATACTGTGTAGTTTAGAGGATGTATATTTATCATGAAAACATCATTATCTGGAAGTCCCTTTTAAAAGTGACTAGTTATTTTGACATTTCAATTAAAAAAGGAAGGAATCTGCTTTAAAAAGGCCCAACAAACATTTGTCCATGTATCAAGTGTACATCAAGTCAAATTAAATTGAGGTTATTGTGACATACACGTGTTTGTACACATTACAACATTAAGTGCATTTAGGCCATCCTAAGTATTAGGAACAGAGGGCAGCAGCTTCCAAGTCTAGTTCTAAGCCATGCTAAGCCTGGTCTCATTCACAGGTAATCAAATACTGGTGTTCTGTGGCGTCCCTCTCCGTCTCATGTGGATTCGTAAGGTAACCTTTAGTGTCTGTATAAGGCACACAAGGCTTTCAACTAACTAACCCATCTGTGGCAATATTAGACATTCGTAACAATTGCTCCACCCAATATAGTAGAAACAGTCACAAAATCGTTTGTGGGGTGCAGGCCAGGGTGGAGTGGCATGTCATACATGCAGGACTTTCACCCAGCAGATCGGGGTTCATGTCCTGCAAGACACTGCAAGTTTTTTGCAGCAGCAAACTCTGACAACTTTAACCATGTGCTAGAAGGATTTGTGGCAGCAAGGCTTTACAGTTACAGTAACGTTAATGTGTGAACTCGACAGCAACAACACTCAATACTCTCCTCAGCAGTAAATATCGGTAAGACAACAATGTCAATGATAGCAAAATAAGCCACATTAAAACTGGGGACAGGATCGCTGTGAATGTCTTTCAGCTACACTGTGTATTCAGCATCACAAACAATTTATTGATCAAATTTATTTAAAATTAGAAAATATTAAACTTCATAATGTATTGTGGCCTATTTTATTTTGTATTGTGGCAATGGTCTTCAACTACATTTTGTGTAAAGGCAAGAATTTTTCTAAGCAGACACTGTCAGGGGCTGCAACTTTAAATGAGAAAAAAAAAAGACTGAATTAGCCTGTTATTGTCTAAGATTTTAATTTTCTTACGAACAAAATGTTATTGTTTTGAGTCAAGATCAGTGCAAACAGACACATAAAAAAAGGAATATCCACAATGATAATTGGATACTTTAACAGGAAAATGCTCTCAAAGCTTCACCAGTCAGTCAGTGCTCAATACAAAACCCACAGTTCAACTACCAGTGATTGAGTCTTTATCTCAACTGAAAAACTCTCTGGGATCTCAAGAAGAAAACAGAAGTGCTCAGTTTGAAACTCAATACAACAGTTGAGAAAATAAAATGAAAATAAACCTTTGACACTTCTTGCGGATTGTTAAACATAAATAAAACAGAGTGTGATAAATTGCTATTCCTTCCAGCAACATGTTTCAAACAAGTTGGGATAGGTGCAACAAAAGACTGGGGAAAATTGTCTAATGCTCTAAAAACACCTTTTATGAACATTCCACAGGTAAACAGGTTAATTGTTAACAGGTGATATTATGATCAGTGGGTATGAAAGGGGCATCCTGGAAAAGCCTCAGTCATTCACAAGTGAGGATGGAGTGAGATAAACTTTGTGAAACACATGGTTAAAGAATATTACTGAGCCAGGAATACCTCTTAAAACACAGTTTGCTTGCAAATTTTATTCTGTTTTTATTTATGTTTTATGCCAAACTTTTTTGTAATCAGGCTTGTAGTATATTCAACTTTCACGAGGAAGACTTGAGTTCATATTCTGTTGTAATCCAACAGTTGATGTTCTTTTTTTCAGCTTTTCTTCTAACATTTGTACAGACAATCATAGTTCCCAGAGCCTATTGGTTTTGGTCATCCACTTATTTTTTCTCTACTGCCACCATGAGGGTGGCAATGGTTAACTATTCCAACATCAGGTCAAAATTTCAAATTCTCCAATAAATTTCCATCTTCTTGTGTCTTTGAAGGTGAGGAAATTTGGAATTCTGGGTTGGAATTTTAGTTTTGTGCCATAGTTCGGAATGAAAAGCGAAGATTCACAGGTAGAGATCTTATCTCAGTGCTTGATCAAATAATGATTGTGTCATATGTATTGAACAGAAATCCTATTAAACATCTGCAGATGCATAGTTGTATTCTTATGTAATCTTCTGCAATACCTTACTTTCTCTCCTGTGAAAAAGCACAGCTCCAGAGAAACTCCCATAACCATTAAAAACACTTTTGTACAACATCACAAAGTTCCTCTTCATCCATGCTGGCATTTTACATTATGCACAGCATTATCAATAATCATCCCCAGAATAAATCTCTCTTTATTAATGTGTTGTGCCTGAGGCCTGAGCCGTGGGGCAGCCTGACTGAGAGCCCTGTTCATGCCAATGTGATTTCTAGTCATTTGTCTACATCATGGGCCCATGCATCAGGCTAAGATTGAGCTCCAGCCAAGCTCTACCACTTAATCAGCAGGTTAATGCCAGCCCCTGGGGTGGGGGGTGGGGGGTGTTTCGGTCAAATTGGGATTTCAGCCCATTTACAAAGTGCGCATAGGAAATTACCTTGTGCCCACGTGTCGTTTTCGCCCCCTGTGCCCTCGGCATGCTGTTAATGCTAGCAGGACATGATGGAGGAAAAGGGGGAGGATGATGACAGAGGGAGTGAGAGATGCTATTATGTCCATAAGAATTATGCTTCTCTCACTGTTCACTGTCTTACTCTTTCTCCCTCTCTACCCCTTCTGACATTTTCTCTCTCTCAGTCTCCCTCCAACGTCCTCCTCCTTCCCGCTTCAAGTCTTTATCTGTCTTGTCATTCTCCTTCACTCCCTCCATATTCACTTCCACTCGCTCTGTCTTCCTTTCCCTCTCCCTCTCGGTTGTCCTCTTCTTTATCCTTTCCCTTTCTGTCTGCCACCTCTATTCTGGGGGAACACGGCATCCTAGAGCCCCTGTGAAATATAACTGCCGGTATGTGTGTGTGTATATGCTCATGCACACATGCCTGCTTGCCTGCTCGTGCTCTGGCAATATGCTCTCACTCAATCAGATTTGCATAAGTAACCTCTCAGCAGGCCTGCTCCACTGGCCAGGTGCGTTGCTCTATTTGCATATAGAACTGTGAGGCTCCCCAGAGTCACTTTAGACTCCAGTGACTGCTGAGTGAGCCCACATGAAATCTGAATTAAAAACCCTCCGCCTGCTCGTCTGACACCCTCCTCTTTCCCTGTCTATCTACATACCTACTTTACCTCCCTCCATCTCTTCCTTACTACTTACATATGAGCTATCTACCTGGATTGCTACTTCTTTAGTTACCTTTGCCCCAAACAATTCCAATGCCCAATCCAACCTACTAAGCTATCTACACAGCTACATTCATTTAAACCTGTTCTCTGCCTACCAAAGCTAGTATGCTATCTCCACCCATCACTATCTCGCTAACTATTAGCCTGTCCCCAAATTAAGATAGCTATCAAATGACATGATAGCTGATGACAATGGTGGCCTTGGAGTTCGTTCAGTTGTCATGGAACTCTTGTCAATGAGCAAGTGCACCTCTGGGACTTGGAGTCAATGTTGGCCTTAAGCTGAGCTGGACTCAAGTTTGATTCAGCTTTTATAAACTGAAAAGCTCTCAACAAGCGGACATTGAGTTGGGAATAATTTGTGGGAAACAGACATTTACATTTTTTTATGCTGTCTATCATTGCCATCAGATTCACTTTGATATGTACGGTAAGTATTGTTAGATGATTTGAAGGGATCAGAGTCCAACCTGCATGTAATCCATCACTTACACATGTAAAGAGAACTCCATGTAAGATGATAGTATGAGTTAAGAGCAATTTCTGGTGCATTTGTCAAGGTTACTGCAGGAGGACATAGCATAATATATGTAAGACCACTTTATTCAATAACCACTGAGACTATAAAATCTTGACAAAAGATCAGCAACAACAGTTACAATACAGTATTAGTCTCTCCTCCTTTCTCCAATGTAAATGCCACGAAGAAGATATTGAAATGTATGCCCCGCACTTTTCACATGCCATGACAGCGCCACAGAAATTGGCTCACTGGATTTCAGTGCTGTCCCATTTCTGGGGGATAAAACTTGTAAAACAATTCATTTTAATACATGGGGAACCCGCAGTTTGCTTCAGACCAGGCGAGAATGCATAATTTCCCTGGCTCTGAGCTTGACCTCGACTTAAGGGTGTCCTTAACTAAGGGCTATTTGGTGAAAAACCACTGGCTATACTCTATGTCATTTGTACTTTCTTATATGTTAATGCATCCAGGAATTTATTCTAAGTCCACTGGAGAAAAAAAGGGGACGCCACAAGGGAATACCGATGGCTGAGCAATATCCTTTTTCCATGAACAGAGGAACTTGTTCAGTGACCCTTTGAGGTCTAGCCCATTTGAATATGTGTGTTGTCCGTGTCTCTCGCCTAATCAGAACAGATTGAGTCATGGCCAAAACACAACAAGAGTGGTTCAATAAAATGAAATGCATTTGTTCTGGTCCTCTCAATAGAAATACACATTCAACCAACTATGCCTGCCAACTAGTTTGCATTTCAGAATTTTCAAATGAGAAGGGAAAAAAAAGAAACGTGTGTGAAGTGGGAATATTGTAGAATAGAAGCAGAGAGCTAAAGTGGATATACAAAAGAAAAAGAAATGATCCCTCAGCTAGGGCTGTGGTTTGGAAATACTTAAGATATGTTTTCTGCAACTTGTGTTGAAGCTACTTCCTCTTGTCTTACAGGCACTTCATTTGCATCAATTGTTTATCCCTGACCTCACTTCTTCCTCTTCATGTTCTTCCTTTTTGGTTTATCTCAATCTCCTAGGATACCAAAGCCAGTCCATGAAGTTTAGCTCTTCGGTGGTGGTAACGGGTCAGCCAGCCTGCTGCAAGCACATGAAAGGACACTTGTAATATACAGAGAGGGCAGTGTTGGATGCCGGCTGGGCAAAAATATAACAACATAAAAAAAAAAAAGGTGAAGGCAAGCAGAAGCCCAAGGTCTTCATCTTTCATGTATAGAAATTGGAAACGTCTGACCAGCCGTGGGGTTGCTTATCTCAGAGGGCAGATAGCATCACGAAACAGGCCTGTAATGGCCACATGCTCCACTTGATAATCCCCTCCTTCTCCTCCCTGCCAACATCCGTCCGGAGATACGAGGCCCCGGTCGCAGGGCTTAGAGGCTTGGAGAGCAGGGGAGCATTACCGATACAAAAGAAATGCATTTGGACTCTTCCAGTGCTCCGGCGGACTGGGTTAACATAATAGCTTCCCCTCCCTGGCCCTTGCCTTGTTTTTGATTGATACTTTTCAATTACAGTCCACTCCCGTCCGAGCCGGCCTCGCCACGTCCCCTGCCCCCCGCACCCACAGCCCACACCCCCCTACACCAAACATTCAAAATGGTATTTTTCCCACTGTGTGATAACTTCAAACATTTAAGGGGTACAAGAGCACTGGTAACCCTGTTTAGCCGGCGCAGTAAATTGGTTCCATGTTCAACATAATAGCGCTGACAGGCTTTTGCTAGGGAAATCAGTCCGGCAAAGGGACATCCCAACGATAAGACATCCAGCTTTGAAATTCTATTTCTCCGTATCAGAATTAAATCTGGACTTTATATTTCTTTTTGCCTGAGCGCAGACTCTCTCTGGTCGCTTCCCGGCCTGTACTATTTGATCATGGGGTGACAACTAATACTTACCCCTGAGATCCTTTGCTCCCTCCATTTTCTGGGACTTTGGACCCTATTTTTTCTTTTGCCTTGTTATTTTTCCTCTTCTTTTTTTCCATATTGGCTGTCAAAATCTCAGATGATTTGTCCTCCCCTGGATGTAATGCATCAGAATATACTCTGTGCTTCTGCAGCATTTTAAGATACTGCTATACACCTGAGGGCTTTCTGAACACTACATTCACATGGGCAGTATCATGTACAGTTAAACTGAAAAGCAGTTGAATGTGTATCATGGGACTCAGCATCTTTACAATGAAAGCAAAGTAAATGTAAGGCACAGCATGATGCAGGACTTTGGCTCACTGCTTTTTATAACCTTTCTCATCTGTATTACCTCCATGCATATGAGCCCCATCTTCCGCCATGAATCTCTGGGTAAACATATTTGTAAGCAGCAGCAGTGCTGTAATCATTAGCAGAGGGAATGCTTTCCAGTGGTATCTGGGCTGATCTGATATCCATGTGGCTCCCAATGACAGCGCCAGGCCCTGCAGATAATTAATCTATTTAGCTGAGGGGGTGGAAAGCCACCCGTCGCTAGGTCAGATAAGTTTGTGGATTTACACATTTTAAAGTCATCCAGTCCCTCAATGGCACCAAACTGTGATATTCTAATGCCATTAATTACTATTTCCGACTGGATGGTCTCGGCTGTGTCTGGACCAGCTGTTTCATCAAGTGTGTGTGTATATGTGCACTCGTGTGTGTGTGTGTGTGTGTGTTTGTGTGCATATACGTGCGTGTGTGTAAGTGAAACGCCCACTCCCAGTGCACCTCAGATGCATCCTTTCGTCATGGGGAAGCATTCTGAAAGACTCCTGCTGTAATTCAGCTCACCATCACAGAGTGGCACATGAGCGCGTGTGAAGAAATGAAAGTAGACCTGTGCCATTGTGTGGTATTGTGTACACAGATATTTACCAAACACACAGGAACAAACAAAAAGTCATTTTTGTTATTTTCAAGATGACGTAATTCTTACGAGTTAAAACTGTCTTGGCCTCCACTGAATGGATACGCAGAATAATATATTTAGAAATTGGCAACTGCTATGTGTAGACCAATAAAACAGAATAACCCATATGAGGTGAATAACAGCTTTTGGGCATATCCATGACAGCAGACAGTGCATGACATCCAATTCAACACATTCTGTTGGACTTAAATACATGGATATTATGCATTGTGAAGTCTGTGGTTGGTGACAAAACTGCATTGAAAATCACTTAATCTATAATGAATGAGTGCTTTTGAATGGTAGTATGTACTGTATGAAGTAAGAGGAGCAATGTGAATCCATGTGTAGCATATGGAAATAGAGTTATGGTGATATATGTATTTGACACGACTAATCGAATTAAGGGAAAAAAATGTAATTGTAGTTAATGCACATATGGTATATTTAAAGTTTTAAGCAGCTTTGCATTGTATAAATGATCTCTCTGTTTTTGGTACAGCCTAAATTGCGCTGGTCATGCATTTATTCTAAGGCTGTATAGGCTGTCATCAAAGGTGTTGCTGAAATCCAGAACAAAACAAAAACCATGTAAAGTTTAATTTAGTAAAAAGCAGTTATGGTCTACTTTATGGTCTACAACTTTGGCCTTATTGATTTTTGGCCGTTGTTTCCATTGGTAACAATAAGACTATATTCACCAAAACCAGATCTCAGCTGTTACTTTGGCATGTACCATGTTAACAAAAACTTCATGCTTAACTTCATAGTTTTGAACAATATTTCCACCAAAGAAATTTTGTTTAAAACGATGAATATAGGGCCCAAATTCCAAAGTACAAAAGAGTTCCAAAGTTTAGGAGCCCTGACTTTGAAGACGCAGTCTCCTTTGGTGTGTTATCATGAAAATGAATCCATCGCTACTTTTGATGAGCAGCCGGTGCAAAGAAATGAAGACCAGTGTCACAGGAGGCCTTTCAGAGGACCTGGGCAAGGGCTTTGCAGTGGAATTCTGCACAACTTTCAAACAATACAGGGATGTCTCGGTAAGACAGGTGAACACTTTGCATTCTGGTCAAGAGACCCCTGGTCAGTATTACATTCCTGAGAAGGAACCACGCTTCCTTTAGGGACAAGGCTGCATGGGAGCAGAGACAAATAGCATTTCAGCAATTATGTAATGTAGACAACTTTGTTGATGCACTATTTAAGTGCGGATTACAATTGACTATGTTGTATATAAACCAAGGCGCAGGCAAAGTAATTTTATAAATTATCAAACAGGAAAAGACAAACTCTGCTACAGGCCAGAAAAAAAACAATACTCTTAACAAAGCAACTGACTTCAATGCAAAAGAACAAAGTGCATTCGATGCATTTAACAATCACAAAATATACTGCTACTGCATTACTTTCATGAATTCCTAATATTCTGCCTTCCATTACATATAAGTAGTTCATGCATACAATGTGTGTGCGGTGTTTGTTTACAGTATGAATATTGTTTACCGTATGAATACAGTGCATGTCTATGGATGTAGTGCTATCAGCACTGGTGTCTCCTATAGATGTCAGTGGGACATCAGCATCACCAGTATCTCAAGCCTAAGATTTACACATTCCAAGCATGCATTAGGAGGAGGGGGGCATAAAGAGACATAGAGACAGAGAGTGAGGGAGGGACGGAGGGGAGCGAGGTGCTCCCGGGTTCCCTGCTCTGACATTGTGAGTGTCAGACTCCGATCACTTTAATCAGAGCGGGGATATGCATGATAAAACGGATAAGGGACTTTAATCAAAAAAATTCGCTGGTCTGGAAACGTGACACACTCCGACAAGCACGCCTCATCCCGCCCCCCCCGCCCACCCCCTCCACCTCCGACACCCCCATCTCCCCAACCCCCAGTGTCACCGCCACCGCCACCCCGGTCTGGGCTTTCCATGAATATGCATGGACCAACCAAGAGTTAGGTATGACATTAAAATGGACCTTTGTGTCTTCAGCTGAGGAGGAAATAAAAAAAAAAAAAAACAACATCCAAACATGCATCATGTATTCGTGACCCCCTCCACACACACACACACACACACACACACACCCCCACACACCCCAGCCCTAAAATGATGGCTTCATGTTCGTGAGTCTACACATTTAAGATATTTTCTACAAAAATGGAAAAAAAAAGTGTGTAAGCTCTTACTCACTCCTCAGGACTGACTTGGGCAGCAGCTGCAGCTCCTCCACATTCCTTCACACATTTCCTCTTTATCGCGTGTTAATGGGATTCATGTTCACAGTCATAGGTTCATGTTAGTAGACGCTGCGACTGTATGCTCTGCTGCTGGTTAATGATAAATTACACATGTTGGAATTGACATGCGGACGGCTGCCCTGACATGAAATATAAATACCCTCATTTGGATAAGTTCAAATGAAATCACCGCTGACACTGTGGAGACACTGTGTACAAACAGCCAATGTACAGGAGCTTCTATACAACATACATAAGTAAGTGCATGTACGCACACATCATAATAACACACAGCAGAATAGTTTGACATCAGCACAGTGTGGAACAGAAGGGCTGCTACAGGACTCATCAGACATAAATGACTAATTGATAAATTACTGCGTGTCCCTCTAATCCAACAGGAAATAAACCTGAGAGCTGTTATGTTAAAAATCACAGAATATAATATAGTTGTTAAATTATAAAGATCAAAACCAGAAGTTGGCCTTTTTCATAGTTTTTTCAGTGTTTTTTGTGAGGATATGAGCACACTCTGGTGTTTTATCTAATTTAGTAATATTAAATGTTAATATGTCAAATAATAAGGCTAGTGGTTTTTCAAATCCCATGAAAAGACCAAAACAAACAATGTTAGTCTGTCTCACAAATCTTTAAACACACCTCATAAGAATATACTTTTAGTTTTTCAAAAAAGGCTTAGTCATTTCCTAAAACAGCTGGCCACAGTAGATTTCAACAAATGTTCCACAAACAGGAGAAAGTAGAGCATTTTGAGGAGCAGTTGGGAACTATTTTCAGCAGCGTATTAAGCTACATTTGCTCTAGTGTTCCAGTGAGTATTTGGGGCAGCAGGACGATGTGTGTGTGGGGTTAACTCAAATTAAACTGCAGTGATTGTGCTCATGGTATTAAAGGAACATGTCACCCAGTGCAACAGTGTTGCTCACTGACATAGCAAGATACATCAGGCTTTGGATACACATGCAACATTTGTTAGTAGGATACATTCATTGTTGCTTTTTGTCTCTGCAAGTGGGATTTTTAGGACAACAAAAAAAATATGGAATGTCTCTAGACTTGTCCTTGAGAGAGAGAGAGAGAGAGAGAGAGAAAGAGAAAGAGAGAGCATCCAGCATCCATGCATTCCTATACTGTATTGTAGATGTAAGTGAACTGTGAATGGTGTGTATGGCACACTAACTGCTCTGTGGGCTTATGTGTGTCACATGGTATACAGTACAGTACGAGGCTTCACTTTGCATGTGTGTGTACATGTATGTATTGGCATCAAACACAGGCTGTTTTGATATAGTGTTTTACACCAGATGACCTCTGAGCGCAACCCTTTGGGCCCGTCCGGCTACAGTATGAGCAAGAGCTGGAACATATGCCAAGTGACAGCAACTCTGACCACGGCTCACTCTTCCACACATCAAAGCTAATGAAGTGTGTTCAAGAACCATGGGAAGACTAGTAAGAGAGAGAGCGAGTGTGTGTGTATGTGTGGGGTGGTGGGGTGCTGGGAGAGACCACATCACGGTATAATTGCTTCCTGAGCTATACTAATTAATTAGCACATACATGCATTTCCGTGCGGGTCATACATGCCGAGCCAGATGGTCTAAAGGAAAACATGTATGTGCGTTGAGTGCTATCAGGGAGCGAATAAATAGTACATAGCAGGCGTAGCCACTGACATTAGCATAATATATTGGTTGGAGCACTGCAGACAATAAAGACAATTAACTGCGTGATAGCGGGGACCCTTCCTGAGAGCCTGCACTACACAGTGGAATGGAAACTCTGGCACACTTTTCACTTTCAACACTGATGGCTCACTGTTCTCATTAGTTGCTTGTATTGTCCACCAGGCTCTTGTGTGTCAGTGTGTGTGTGTGCATGTGCATATAGCGTAAGTGCTTGAGCTAGCATTTGCCTTTCACCTTCAGAGGGATGATAGTTTGAAACCCATTAGACTGAACAGAGCCCATGTAAAACTCAGCGAGTTGCGTCATTTCTTCTTTGCTCGCAGACTGAATTGATGCTTTGCACCTTTGTGCTCAACACTGCCACTAGTGGTGAGAATTTAGATTGCTACAATAATCAAGATTTCAATTTACTTGAAATTTCCAAATGACGTACTACTGTCTGGAATGACCACATTTGGAATGACTTTGGAAAATGTGTTAACTAGTTAACATGAATGTTACAGATATACTGTAATTATTTGTTAATGATCAACAATGTAGCCTCTGTGTATGAAGTCTTAAAGCTGCAGTAATTGTTGTTGTTGTTGTTGTTGTTGTTGTTTTGGCCACATGTGGAATGGCTGTAAACACAAGTACACGGGTGCACATCCAACAGGCACAAAGCAACATTGCCATTCATTTGTGGTCACGTTTGTGTCCTGTTTTTGGTCTCTACCAACTCCTGAGAGAATTATCTGACTCTTCCGCTGCTAAATGCTGCACTATGTTCACCTGCTAGTATCTAATTGTGTCTGCCTGCTTTTTGGTGCTGATCAGGTAGTGTGCCGTGGGTTTATCAGAGAAAAAAAAACAGCTGCCTGCTGCTTCTCTAAATGAGTTTGATGATACCCATGAGCTTGAACCAGACTGTAAAATTGCAGTCTCTAAAACCCAAACAATGAGCTCAATGAGGCTAAAGAGCTCCATAGAAGTGAGGTGAACTGCTGAGTTGGGTAATAATTCCCTTTCACATGATATGTATTTTAGCATTTAAGTAATTGTATCAAAATATTGATTAGTGAAGCTTTAATTACCAAACCATAAGTAGCTAAAGATATTTAGCATAACTACAGAAAGTAGCTAGCATAGCATCCATTTTGGTTAATGCGATATCCATAGCAAAATATTTAAGAAATACTTGATATTGTCTTTATGGCCTATTCAGTATCAATACCATCACAACAGACTTAAAATACACCTTTTAAGCCTGGCATTCCGGTGGCCCTTACAACCTAGAAATGTATTCAATCTGCTGTGCACCTCTATTTATTCACGGTTCATTTTACTTCAGGTTTGCAGTCAAGTTTTAGTTTTTGTATTAGTGCCCTCTGTATTCTACTGAATCTTTGCTCTACAGTATGCAGTCTGATTGTGTCTTACAGTAATTTCATTGTTAAGTACATTGTATTACATCAATTAATTAAATACATTGATGAATTAAATAAAATGACTTACTAAAAGACTGACTGATTCATTTATTAACTGATGCGGAACAAAGCCTGTAGTAACCGGAGAGTTATGTCTTTCTGGCATGAGGTGGCAGAAAACTTGACAAGAAACCATCAAAATGGACCAAACTGCTTGATTACTGAGTAATCTGATCAGAAGAGAAACCACTGTTCCCATTATGAAAAGCAGTTTTTTAATCAGAAACACCAGTCCTTAAAATACCTTCAGAAGAACTTGACAAAGCTGTACAATAAACAGCTGAAGTTTGCTTCTGCCTTTACTTACACTTCTAAGTGTTAGTTGTTTATCTCTGTTGGAGTCCTCTGAGTAATTTAAGATCATCACAAAGTTGCTCTTAATTTGGGGTTGAAAGGAAAACAGCGAAACATTATTCTCTCCTCTCAGTGTCTTTTGTGCCTCTCCTCCCAGTTACTGGCTCACCTTCCAGAACAAATCCCTCTAATTCTGTGGATGATCATTTGGAGGGCAAGGAGCTTGTTAGCCTAATGATTAAGTTTAACCAGCCCTTTAAGAATATATGGACATGCTTCAGCTGAGCAGAACAGTGTAATGGTTTGGAAATGAGACAGAGAAATGGGAGGGGAAGGAGAAGCAGGGCACAGGGAGAGAGTAGAAGGTGGTGGCAGGTGATGAAAAGGTAGATGAGGACAATGAGGAAGATTTTTAAGGGATGACAAGCAAGTTGTGAGGATCTGTTTCCTCTGTTTTGGGGAGGAATGGTGAAAGATGTAAGTTTCACTCTGATAAAGACCTTTTGTAGGAAATTTGCTTCACAAACCACTAGTTGTCAAAAGATCAAAGTTGCGTTAAGTAATTTTTTTGTGTTTTAGAAAAAACACAGGCCTGAGGGAACATTAGTTTACCAGTTTGTAATGGCTAACATTGTCACGGTTGACAGCGCAGGCAGCAGGGGAAGGAGCCAAATGCAGACAAAATGGGCAGACTGTTGCGGACAATGACAACATTGAACTGCTGCGTGGTGGCTGGACTGCAGGACTGGCTTCAGCAGTGGTCAATGGCTGTGAGTTGGGGAAGAACACAGGACAGATTTGTTGCAAGCTGGCTTGGATGCAAATTGGCACTAGTGGGCCAAGGTGCTAGGAATCAAATTTGAGGTTAGCAGGATGGAGGAAACTGGGATGTAACTTCATGGCATGCAAGTGTCAGCGCTTTCTTCCTCACTGCAGGTGTTTTTCCAGTCATTTCGGATAAACAGAGGGTTGTAAGTCACTTCATGCAGTTCTTGGTCAAATTATTGGCCAGTTCATACTGTCACGGCTGGAAGAGCAGGCAGTGGGGGAAGGACCCAAACACAGACGAAACACGCAGACTGGTGCAGTTCAATTATTTATTGTACATAAATGAACTTAAAAGCAGGTGCTGGTTGACAAGTTGACAGGCGGGCAGATATAGGACCAGGTCGAGGTAAAGAGACAGAGTTGGGTTCAGGTTGCTTGAAAAGCAAAGTGCAAGGCACGTGGCAATGGGGATGAACTGAAAGAAACAAAAGATCTGTGCTGGTATAGAGTGACGGATGAGGAAAGTGAGAACAAGTGAGCAGCTGAATGAAGAAGTCTAGTGAAAAACTCTGAGGGCAACCAGTGGACAGGTTGTGAATCCAAATTAATGGTTTTCAGCAATGTGGCTGAAGAGGATGACAGAGAGGCAGAATATGACAAATATGTAGGCAAAAAAGCCTCCTTACACTCTCAGCAGCTACAGACCATCATTGTCCTCCCACTAGAGTCGAGTTTCTGATAAGTCCAATATTTATTTTTCTTTTAGCTGTCATAGGCTTCCCGTCATCTATGGAAAAAAAATCTGGCTCTTGAACTGTTCACTGCTCGCAAGCTCGATGTAATGACCACTTGCAATGAGCACTAACAAAAAGTAAATGGGCAAAAAGTTCACAGCTGATTCAAGGTGGATATATTCACTCCATCCACTTCTGTCTACTGACTGTGAATCATGCCTTGCAACTGTACATGAAAACTCTGCATGGATTTACTTCGCCTCTCTGAGAGCCACTTGCAGCTGCGACTCCACTGAAACGATCCGACAAGCAAATGTCTATCACACATGTCAGTGGAACTGAGCCCTGAGGTTACCAAAGTATCTAAAAGTTTGCCTTAAATGGACAAAAGCAGGATCAATTCTACGTCAAAGAAATGTGTAAATATCCTGCTTAACTCTGCAAAGAAACCATGTCATATCATATTTTGTTTCAGGTGATGACTTTTATCATTCACAAATGACTGATTCTCACAGTTTCAGCTCCACACCCACTGTCTCCCACTTCCCCCACTGGGTGTTCTGGTCTGTGGTCTGGTCTTATATCCTGATCATGTCCCCTCTCGGCTGCCAATTTCTTTTCCTGTTGTGTCCCAAACCGCTGGCCAAAGTCATCTGGAATTTACTTGCTGCAGCTTCACAACTCCAACCACCTGAGCTCTGAGCCTCTGTTTGACTGGAGATCTCTGTTGTTTGTTTTATTCAAGATGGTAAGATAATGAAACTGGTGTTTGTCAAAGGTCTTTGCAATATCATTTCACTTCAGCATTGTTATCTCAGGAGATTTATGAAGGGAATATATGGGATGAGTCGTGTTTCCCTATCCATGAGACACACTATTAAAATTAATGAGGAAAGGGGGCATTATTATAGCTCTCTTAATTTCATTGAGTTTGTTATGACAAAGAAATATATTGAGGAGAACAGAGAGAGTACACGGTACACAAACGATGCTATCAGAGTATTTAGCCACTGGTGACACAGACTTCACTGATGTGTTTTTAAATGAGTCCTTTAATTTCAAATGGGGTCTCTGACAGCATGTCAGATAAGAGAGAATGCAAAATTATCAATTAATGGGCTGTGATGTGATTTTATGTTATGCAAATACTGATAGTTTGAATGTTCATATGCTCTTATGTGTAGTGTCTATTATGTGTGTATCATTTGTGGATGTAGAAAAAAATAATAAATAAAAAATAATAATAATAATGAAAGCCTGCTTTTCTTTCTGCAGTTTATAATGTCAGAAAGAGTTGTGCTCTACAGTATTTCATTTTGGTGGATGCAGATTGGATGCAGAGGGAGTGAAAGTTCCAAGTGGCAGAACAGATCTATTGCTTTATCTGAATTGGCCTGAGGATGGAGAGAGGAGAAAATAAGTCTCTGACTTGTTGAAGTGAAGCAAAAATGTCCCAAATTGTCTCTTATGTCTCTTATATGAAGGCTGCAATATTTTATTCTTTGGTTCGCAAAACTTACTTTGCTCATTCATTAAGCAATGTATTGTTCCAGTGAGGATGCATACGTACTGACATAAGCTTGACCTGGGAGACACCTGGGCTGAATCAGGTGAAGTCTATATATGGACCCTCATGGTCACATGATGAATATTATCTGAGGAAGATGAACTGTTAAAACACCATAATTGTACTGCCAAAGAGGAAGATCTCTGTTGTGTTTCTGCTGGTTTATTATTATTATTATTATTATTATTATTATTATTATATGCTACAACAGCTCAAATTGCCACAAACTGGAATGAGCTAGAAAAATGAAACTGCCAAATAATGGGAAATGATGTGCAAGTGCTTCCTGAGCACTGAGTCCAGTCAGCCAGATGGTCTCAAAATGAAAGCTTTGGAAAGGGCACGGCCCCTCATTCCATAAGTTTGACTGTCTTGAAATTGGACAGAGTGGTCCAGCTTCATGTGCTCTACAAAAGAACCTCTTGGACCATAACCATATGTAATTTTGAGTTTTCTTCAAAAGCAGTAGTATGACCAAAACTTTGATATTATTTTTGTTATGTCCAGTCATCATAATCTTGGTAAATATCTTTAGACCGTAATTGAGAATAAGCCGACTAAAACATTTTGAGCCCGACCCATAGGAGGCGACACAAATACCAAAAACATGTAAACCCGGTGAAAAGAATTTCACCAGTTTTAGTGAAAATGCTCTGAGGAAGTATTACACAAAATCTGAAGTGCCATATTTGATTGCAAGTGGGCATGGATATATTCTCCCTCCTTGTTTAAACAGAATTGAAGTAGCTCTGTGACGCCTGAAACCCAGTCGTTGCAGCCCATGGCCCACTGAGGTGCTTCCTTTTGCTGAGTGCAAAAGGGCTTGAACCTGGGGGTTGTTGCTTGCAGCCACATTTAAGGACTGTTTCGCCTTTTTGCATTACCTGATATCATGTTGGGATTTGCATACTCTACTCTATCTTGAATCAGTGTTCCAAGAAGAAGAAATGACCATAAACCTTAAAGAGGTTCATTTTGGGGGGGTATTTATTTGACTGACTAGTGTCTCCAACCAAACTGAACAGCCAACCAGGTCAACGATGTGTGTGTGTGTGTGTGTGTGTGTGTGTGTGTGTGTGTGTGTGTGTGTGTTGGGGGATATCAGATATGTATCTTGCAGTGCTCTGAAGTGGACACATCCAACGCAGAGCCGATTAGATTTCCTCTAAAAGCTCCTGTCTGTGGTGCAAATGGCAGTGGTAAGGTCAGTGGCATGGAATTGAATTCCCAACAACTAATCTCCCTATTACACAAAGACACACACACACACACACACACACACACACGCTCACACACAGTCACTGACGCAATTCTTCCTATTGTCTAGGTAATACAGATGTGCGTGTTGGTTGGTCTGTCTATCCGTCTATCCAACACTTTGCTTCAGAGTAAGACATTTCCATAACTACTGGACAGATTTGGACTGAATCTGGCACATCAATTTATGCCCCAGAGGACAATTTCTAAGTCAGAAGCCACCTTTCCATTGACTTGGCTACTCAGGATGGACCGAGCGCCCCCATACAGCTTGGCTGCCTGCTAGAAAGTGAACCTGTCTGCTTCCACTTCGAGCACAGCCTGTCCCATAGCCTCCGTGGACCATCTCCCTCTTCCTCAAATACCTGATGTTAGACATTTGGGAGTGCATAATACATTTTTCAATCAGACATAAATTCTAAACCTACCTACCTCTTTACCTACCTTTCTCCCTTCATTTTTAGGTAACCTGATTAAGCATTAGCATATTATACCAGAAGTTAATCTATAGAATCAATATTTCTACTGGCCTTCAAAACATGATCACAGTCACTCACTTCCTCATTCTCTCTCTCTGTTTATTCCTCTCTCTCTCTCTCTCTCTCGCTCTCTCTCTCTTTATTCCTCTCTCTCTCTTTCTCTCTCTCTCTCTCTCTCTCTCTCTCTCTCTTTATTCCTCTCTCTCTCTTTCTTTCTCTCTCTCTCTCTCTCTCTCTCTCTCTCTCTCACACACACACACACACACACACACACACACACACCAAAACGATTCTTATTATTTATCAGATCAGGGTGCATGAATATACTTGATGTGACCTATCTTATAAACAAGAACTGTCATGTTTCAGAAAAAACAAACAAACAACCCCCCCCCCCCCCCAGCATTTTCTACTGATTCTTTGTTCATCTTTACTGTGGACATCCAACATTTTTTTATCACTGTAAAGCTAGCTATGGAATGCACTCATACAATTGCAGGGTGTGAGCATCACAGTGAAAATACAGACACACTCATAAGGGAAAAGACCATCACCCATGTGTGACCTAAGCCTTCCTACAGCTTTCTCTCATCAAAGTCACTTTTGTATGGCATTTAGACATGTCACTGTTGATATTTTGTCATGCAGACTCTGAGACAACTATAAATTATTTCCACTTTTGCTTCGGTGGGGATTTTCAGATTTGAGCCCGCTGAAAAGAGCAGAAAGTGTGTCAAGCTGGATGTGTCCTGAATTCAACTGTGCAGAACTGTGATGTAATTACATAGTTTGTGTACATTCTTTGACATTTATGGGTAAAACAGAGACACTTATTTCAGCTTACATTGAGAAAAAGTTACCAGCTTTCTAACACACATGCAAACACACACACACACAGATTAGATGAGACTAACACCTTGTTTCTTCTCCTAGCAGATGATGCTGCAGAGGCTGTGCTTCGCTGCTGAGTGAATCACTTAACAATAGGTAACTACTTGGCTCTGTTAGATTTAAACGTCCCTTCCTTAAATGATTTGCAAATGTAAGAGATGAGTGAAATTCACATTCATTGTTACATGCAAGAATGCATCCCAAAGTGTAATAAAGCTAATATGAGCAAGACAAACCAAGTGGGCACCTTCCAAAGTTATTTTAATTCATAAAATATGAAATTTTATTATCACAGAGGGTTAGAAGTCCACGTTACCATTAGGTGCACTTTAAAACTACGACATTCAAAGTGTTCATTAGGCTTTTAAATATTTGTCAACACATTCTGACTAAAATGACACAATTACGCACTTTTATGAATGTTGTGCTCTACAACAAGTGTTAGACATTTGCTTTGTACATGTTTACAATCACTTGGCTGTTCTTGCAATTACGATGAGGAATGATTTTAGTGAAATTAACTGTTGTTCTTCTTTCTGGTTCACACTGCAGAAGAGGAAGAGTGGCCCTGCAGTCTGAGGTTCTGCTGGCAGAGTACAGTGCAGCACATAAGATATACTAAGGTTTGACATGGAATTTTATCAGTTATTAAACTGATTCTTTTGAGTCAGTTAATTATAATCAGTTAATGACGAAGCTTGTATTTCTCATGAAAACAGAGTAACGGTCTAATTCTTAGAAGTACCATGAGCTGGATGAAAGAGAATGTTCACAGACACGTCATGATCTAATGTCGATCTTATCTTGAGACAATCAAAGGGTGATTCTCTAAATTATTGCCATCTATTAATCACTCTTAGAAAAGTCAAATTAGTAAAGATGCTGGGCGTTGATGTTGCTGTCTTGCATTTCTGTTGTATTTTTCTTCTTGGAACTTCTTGGATGGTTTCCAAACATGAATTTCGCTGAGTAATCTGTGTGTTGTTTGTTGATGAAGTGATTCATAATTTTGTTTGGAAAATGTTGAAATGTTTCCAGATGACTTGTTTATGAGTAAGTATAGAAAAAAAAAGTTTATGTGTTTATTTATTTAATACTTTTTTTTACGTTGCATTAATTTGACACCTCATTATTGTATTCATGTTTAAATTCTTAATGCGTTACAGAAAAATAACAACATCAAAACTTTAATTACATTTAATTTGGTGTTGTTATGTTTGGGTTTACTAAGAGTATTTGCAGCAGTGGCAATAATAGGCCTCAAACCCCCAAATAAGCTAAAGTTCCTTGAGGAACCTCAGACGGTTTGGAAATGGTGCTTGGAAGTATCCAAAGTGGTTCCAGACCATCTAAACAAAGGGTTTCTCAAGTAGATGTTATCATCTTTGGAAAACTACTAAAAACTGTTCCAGCTACATCTGCTTCGTCTTTTTAGAGCCATTATCAAAGAGTGACATGTCTTCACGCTCACACACGGTAACGCAAACAGTTTACTGCTTTTAAAGCAACATATGAATGATCTTGTCAGCCATGTTTCTAAAAGTATGTTAGGGTTGGAAATGTGCCAAAGGAAGAACCTCCAAACCAGGCATCGATAATGCTGCATTTACTCTGCCTGTGCATGTGTGCGCGCGCACACACACACACACACACACACACACACACACACAGCATTCTATATCGAACATGAACATGACTCCTACATGTCCACTGTTAAGTTATCCACTTTCCTGTCTCACTGCCCTCTTAAGGGCAAGATGGAGGACATGGCAACCATTTGGCGACAAACAAAGAAACTATGAAGCAGGTTATGTTATGAAGTGTCAAACCTGTTGAAGAAAACAAAACTCCACTGCAGCCGCCCCCGGCCTCTTCTGCAGACGGTAATCTGAGTCTCTGTGATTCTTCTTCATCTTCTGCCAATTATGAAAGCAGGAGCAGTGAGTATTCTATCGTAGGCTGGCAGACAACTTACAGCAACACTGCGGCGATGGCCGGGGACCCGTCACGCAAATTACAATTAACCACTAATCCTTAACAGACGAGTTCAAGATGGCAATTTAATTTGCCCTCAACTGTTTCTTTTCTTTTTCTCAAAATCTTTTTTCAGCTTCCCTCCCTGCAATCCCAGGTGCCAGACCAACTTTAAAGGAGTGAAGATATCAATAGTTTATTGGCAGTGTGTATTAATTTAACAGGGGCAATAATATTTTTTCAGACACTTGGCGAGGAGCGGTTTTGAAGGATTTAAGGGGTTTTTATCCACTCCAGAGATTAGTAGGAAAAATAATGAATTTGTGAGCAAAAGTGGGAAAAGGCATTAATGAGAACTTCAGGAAGATAACTTGAGAAACAGATAAAAGGCCCTTGAGAATGCAGACTTTAATGTGTCATCATTGTGGAGGAGAGAACATGGCTTCCAAATGGAAAGCAACTTGTTCCGTAAGTTTTCCTGCAACCTTTTAACAGGAACTTGAAGGGTATGATATGTACTTCACTTGTTTGAACAGCCATTTTAAATACAGGTACTAACACTCTTTTTGTGGTTTAAAAAGCTTTAGCTCTGTAGCAACTGTTGGATAGTAGCTTGCTACCGTAATGCTAATATATTTTTTAATAAAATGTAATACATTACATTTGGGATTCAGTAGTTAGTTATTAATGCATGTAAGACTCTTTTACTGTGATACTATGGTGCTCAGGTTGTTTGCTGTCCTACCAGGAGTTATAGGTTGATATTTAATCATGCCTTCCAGTAGCTCTGAAATTATATCATGTTCATGTTGCGTCTTCTTGGCTGGCTAGTTAGCCACTCGTAAGCCTACATAAAGGAATCACCTGGGTCCCCTCGTCTATCCTCGACACATGCTGTGCTGCACAGTCCACGATCTACCTGCCTCCATGTCAGCGTGTCGTCCCATTTAGTTGTATTCTTATCTGCTGTGTCTCCAAGCCATTATTGTCTACCATTGTCTACCCCTGCGTCTAGGTTTTATGGCCCCCAGTTTTAATGCAAATCAAGAGAAAATGTTGTGGTAAAACTACCATTCCCGAATAAATTCCACTGGTGTCTGAAGAACTCCAAACTTGATCAGAAAACGTTCTTTCTTTAATCAACACAACATGTTGTGCATTCCTATATTATTCCTGATATTGAATTTTCACTATGAAGCATAGTGAGTGACTTTTGCTCTGAAAAATAGGCAAAAACAAGTACAACCTGAGGGTTAGGCCCTGTCTCCTCCACGGTAACTGCTGTAACTAAGGAAAACACCACCACCAACCAGAGTTGGTACAGTCCTGGTGAGAATTAGCTTGGTCATGTATACTGGTAGATTTCAGCTGTCTCACCTGCAATAATTGTTATGCTCTTTCCTGGGTAGGCTTGGCTATCAAAAATAAAAAAGCACCAGAGAACATGAGTGTTGATATTTCCTTTTGAAAATAAGCTTTCCCAACATCTTCAGGCTATTAAAGGGATAGCTACCAAAAACAAACCATAACTGGTTGCAGAAAGAGTCTTGCCACAACATGATGTTATCAAACATTACCTACCAAAACCAGGTGCTTGTACATCTGACCTAGGAAAAGAAGTAGACAAGAATGTCAAATGATGCCACTCATGTAGTCTCACATCACTAATAAACAGTTTGATGCCTAAATCAGATATCAGTACAAAATAGAGTCATTAAACCAGCTTCATAATATTTTTAACCAAATAAAACTGGCAAACAAAACAGACAGAAATGATGTGGCTACTATGATTGTGGCATCATGCAAAAAGTCCAAAAGTGTGTTTCTTCCCTGAGATCAGCCAGGAACAGCTGTTTGGGTTTATCCAACCCTCAGTCATCTGGAATTATGCTGCTTAATTCTCCAAGATGAGGGTTTGGAGAAAGCTAACAGAGTCCGACCTTCCATCAGGTTCTGAGGAAGCTGCTGGTGGCAAAAACATTGACCCAGGCCTTGGAAGAGGTGTTGGTGGAGGAGCGGAGAGAGGAGATGGCAGGAGAGATGGAGAAGGTAGTGGTTGTAGCTGTCTCTGTTGTAGTTGCTGTCTTGATGGTAACATCAACACAGTTCCTGTTTCAGCAAGAGCTGATTGCCATAGCCGTACCTGCTGAGAGACCATGCTCAGTAGGTGAGCTTTCTTTGTTGGTAAAACACTTTCTTATGTCCATTTCCACAGAGAAATATGATGCCAAAACTGAAACAAAGTTAGCCAGACACTGGTTGAAATGAAGCATCACCCAAACATCACAGCTCTCGACGTAACGCAGATTGTTACACACAATTCAAAACCAGTCTAGAAGATCACCAACAGAAGGTGTACCGAGACCAAATTATCAGAAACAGAGCAAATTCTTTCAGACTTTCTTCCCACAATAAAAACATGATGATCCATACCCTAATGTTACAAGATTGAGTTGAATACAAAAGAAACATTTGGATAAAGCACACATATACGTACACGTATTTACATGTATATGTATGTATATGCTGATTTTTCAAAGTTGGGTCACATTCCAGTCTGGAATGCCGCTGGCCGCAGGGACTCTGCAACAAAGTGGACATAAAACACGCTCAATGCATTGTGGAAAGGGACTTCAGGGATGCCTGCATCACCCGGCTCAGTGAGGTAGTGTCAGATGCTGAAGTTAGCCTCAAATTCTTCACTGTCTTCAGGGTGAACAGAATGAGGGAGTGAGGTAAAGAAAGGTGCCATAGAGTCTTAACAACAGGTGGTGTAATAACATTAAAATCCACTGTCAGATCATCCCCACTGTTGTGTGTAATTGCATTTTATAAGTGACTTGCTCAACACCTATTCTGAGTGTCCTAACTCTGACATTGCAGTTAGCGAAAATGTGAATAGTGATAAAAACAAATTAAAAAGAGGGTAAATTTCATTGTTCAGCGAATCAAATGTAAAATAATGAATCAAACATTTTGATCTTTAAAGGACACTCATTTGGTAGAACTGGCAGTGATTTACAACATGTATTTTCATTGTAAATATCAATATCAGATTCACTTTTTGCATAGCACACCCAGAGCACTACTGAGATAGAACTTTCAAGATTGAAACGAACACTGTCAATGAAATCTCGCCATCGACCATTATGTCCCCCAGAGATGTGCTCTTGTACATGAGCTGCCAGACTACCTCATATTCCATAACCCCCACCCTGCTCTATCCCTGGCATCTTACCCAACATACCAGAAGGCACCTGTGGACTTGCTGACCGAGGGTCCTGGAAGCCTGGAAGCCCATCCACTGACCCATTCCAAACTCACCCCTTTAACAGAGCCTTGGCACCGAGGGGATGGGGAGTAGTGGTGGTGGTTAGGGATGGTGGGGGCAAGACGGTGGGCGGCTGGCGGGTGCAGAGCTAGAAGGCCTGGCGCTGACTGGAGTGCCCAGGCTTAGGCAGGCAGGCCTGGGTGAACACGTCAGATTAATTTATGTGAAGCCTGGCCCTGTAGCCGACCCCGGGCTGGACTCCACCTGTCCTCCATCCAACCAGCCACTACAACCCCTCCTCCCCCTGCTCCTCCCGGACTCAGTGCCCGCCAAATGCTGGAGGAAGCGGAGGAATAGGAGGAGGGGTGAAGGGGTGGGAGGTGAAGTCAGCAGCTCCAGGTCATTGATCATTATTGAGCTGTAGGCTGTAAGGGGGGAAAGAACATGGGAAGCAGGTAAGGGACAGAGAGAGAGAGAGAGAGAGAGAGAGAGAGAGAGAGAGAGAGAGAGAGAGGTGGATCTGGCCAGCCGGCCATGATGAGTTGCTGAACAGCTGAAGTGTTTGATGAACCACGAACCAAGAGCTGGCCGGAGGTTTTCACTATGTGGACTCTCATAACATGAGCTCAGCTCAGAATATCCTTTAAGTTTGTGCTTAATAATTCAATCTTTTTACAAGTTGGGTCTTACTGTGGTAGCTATTTCCATCATTTCTATTAGTAAAAATAACATTATAATCATTAAGTCAATTACTGAAATCTGTAAGGAAAAAAAAAAAATACAACATCGCTAATAGTCAAATAGTTTTAAACAAACCTCTACACTAGATCAAACTTATCTGGAAGAGAAAATGAAGACTGACTTCTGGCTTGAACCATGACCTACCATAGTAACTGTGGTGTGTAATGTTTTTACTCATTACTCATATTTCAAGTGCCACTTCGTCTTATCTCCAAGTAAAGTGGTTTAGAGGGCTTTTTTCACCAAAAGAACTTTCCTAGGGACCAAGAACCTTTTTCAGGAACTCATGAATGTTATCTGCTTTTCGAACAGCAAAAACCAGGAGAACAGGAGGGTAAAATGTTCAGCAGGGTTTGCAGGGATGCATGTTGGCACCAAGTTCCTCCTTTTTGTCAGCTTTTAATTGCCACAACATGTGTGTTGACTGATCAGCAACAGCCATCCCTGTAAAGCCTGCTGAACTTTACAGCTGTGCACATGAGATAATGAGAAAGAGGGCAAATGGTGGTCAAGGGTGAGTGATAGAAAGCCTATAAGGCTATAAGATAATTTTGATTAACTGTTAGGTTGTTGACAGCCTTTCTGACTATGTCTGACTTTTCACGTTTGTTTTTAGTGACATTGCCATTTTGTCAGTTTTTAGCAATTGCTTTGGTGAGTACAATGTTATCATAACTGATTAAAGTAATGGCCAAAACTAACAAAAAGTTGTAAGAACTCACAATCATCTTTTAAATTGATTCTGCAACTCAAACTCTTTCTCTCCTTTTAGTTTTCTTTCCTTCACTTTCCCCAGGAAGTTTATCCAATTAACTCAGGATGGGAAGAGACAGCCCATGCTACTTCTCCCTGGGGTGCTGGGACCCCGCCCTCCCAGCAGGGGATGTGATTGGGTTGTCTGGGCATTCCAGCGGCACACCCAAGTGGAAAGAGCCGAAATAGAGGGAATCATTGGTCATCGATACCCAATTATACAGTATGAGTAGAAGAAGCACCACTAGCTTTCAATGATGGCCCGGTCCTGGCGTATGTGGGCTCCTCTTTGCTTTATATTTGATGTTAAATTGTTTTGCTGGAGGATAATGGTCAATGCAATTATATCAAATGAGCATGAGCCAAAAATCACTCTCAGAGTCAAGCTGTGAGGTTCTTATTGAAGAACTGGATTCAATTTGTAGGCCGTGATTGCTGTACATTCACATGGTAATTTCACTAAAAGCCTTGGCACCATATAAACTATTCAGAAGAATTTGATAAGGAATATCTTCATGGATCTATGTGTGATCTCAATCTAAAGCATTAACTGACAGCAACTAACCTGTTAATTTTAATGGTATTCATAGATATAAATACTCTTTTGTGTTGTAGTACAATGAGGTATGAGGTCAACTGAACAAATTCCATTTGAACTCATATTTTAAGTTGCAGGAATTTACCAACTTATTAATTTCAGGAGTATTTAAGCATCAGTTCAAACTCTTTTGGAGGTTAATTATTTTTGATCAGTAACACAACCTTGAATACAAAAAAAGTTTGGACGCTATGTGGAACATAAATAAAACAGAATATGATCATTTGCTAATCCCTTTTGACATAAACTCAAATGAAAAGAGTACAAAGAGGATATATTTGATGTTTTACCTCATCAACTTCATTGATTTTTGTAATGCCTACTCTGAATTTGATGCCAGTTTCAGACACTTTTCAAACAAACTGGACAGGAGAAACAAAAGACTCGAATTTTGTGGATTGTCCCAAAAACACCTGTTTGGAACATTCCACAGGTAAACGGTTTCATTGGTAACAGGTGATAGTATCATGATTGTGTATTAAAGGAACATCCTTGAAAGGCTCATTCACAAGCAAAGATGGAGGTTCAGCACTTTGTAAACACATGATTGGAGAAAGGAATGAACCCACAGAGAATTATTACTAAGCACTACACTGATCCCAGTGCTCTCTTATTCCTAAACTCAGAGTAATATACAGTATGCAGTGTGCAGTGTGGTGTTTCATGTTAAGCAGGTAATAAGATCTGTTTAATCAATGCAATGATTCAAAGTGTCCTCCTGACAAAAAGTACACTGGTGCATATGCCTAAATGTACTCATAGAAAACCTACCTTAAGCGGTGCTGTCAACACTGTCTTCACATGACAATGCATTTGTAGTAAAGCACATGTGGGAAATGATCAGTCATGATCACCTTTACAACTTTGCTGAATCAACAACCTTTGACTGAATGAACGTAAGGCATACCTGAAAGCTAGAATTTTTCAGCTCACAGCTGAAATACCCTGTCTTCTTCAGTTCTTCTTTCATCCTGTTTTCTGTCCCTTGTAATCATTTGGTATGCATTTTAGTTTATGAATGCCACCTAATTAGCACTTGCTAACCATATGTTGCAAAATTATGAAAAGCACTATAATTTCACAGCAGTGATGAACACACAATTTGTCCACAGCAAAAACGGATTATTACAAAGCTGCATCAGCCCCAACAGAGCGATGCATCTACTAGGTTGCTCACAGTGTGTACATGTGGTGTGCTTTGCGACCTTTGTTGTACACATCTCTGATCTGCCACATACATTATTTAATATTGCATAAACTCCAGTATTGCAGGATGGTGAAAGTAAACTTCATTAGGGGTGGGGGTGACATGTACGGCCTCCAGGCTTCCACCACAATAATTAACTCAGGGACTTTTTCCCTCAGCTCAAGTCTCTCTGATCCAGGTCGGTACTGACAACCTTACACCCCCCCGGGTCCTTCATCTGCCATATACAGGTCACAGACGGCGGCCTGGCACCCTGAGGTGTCCTGTAAATGTGCCTGTGGAGTGATGGGCGGGTGTATCTCGATGCCACATTCATTTGCACATCAAGAAGGCAGAGAAGGAAGCTTTGACCCAATTAACGATGAGGAAAACAGATTAAATAAAGTCTGCTGCCTTACTCCTGGACATCCAGTGCAATTGCATGTATTTATGAGTGTGTGTGTGTAACTGATGATAAGGTCATGCAAGGGCCATAGGATGAAAGTAACACCGCTCTTAGCCAATCAGAGAGGGCGTGGAGAGCGGAGGTAGCCTGGCTCGGAGGCAGTGTCACCAGGTGAAGCTCACTCACACTGCTGTCAGTCTCCTTCAACTTGGCAACTGAAAAGTAGATTTATATGGTCCTAAAAATTAGATCTGAATGCAGCCTGTACTGTTGTATTGAAGACCCATTCAGTTGGGTTGGGTCTTCAGTAACGGCACAGACTGCAGTCAGATCTCAGTTTCTATACGAATATTTGTCACCTAAAGTCGACCTTAAAGGTTTTTTCAATCCTCTTTCTTTGTAGGAATTCAAAATTGACTTCGGAACCAGTAATATACAAAACAATTAAACCTCAAAGTCCATTCTGGAGCTTTAAATCACCCCACACGATCGGCATTCACTGACTTCACTGACCAAAGGTTTTCTCAAAAAAATAAAATAAAAAAATCTGGTCACAGCAGTGTATTGATTGAATATACACTAGGGCACAATTTCCTACAACCACAAGACACAACACTTACCAGTGAGCCCCTGCTCTGCTCTTAGTGGCAATGACAAATCCACAAATTGCAGCAAAGTAAGAGAATGTAGCATAGTACCACTTCATAGCTGTGGCCATCAGTTCTGACAGTTATGTTAAGACTGTACACAACAAAAGCATTTGCTGAGATCTGGGAACACATTGCTAAAAATAAAGGAGATCAGAGAGGTTAGAAACAGTCTTTGAATTAGCTAAACCGCTTTGACCATTAGCTTGTGACATATTGACTGTGCTTTTCCCTTATGTTCTGCTGGGCATTGTGCACATGACCCATATGAATACAGATTGTTTGCACAGTCAGTGAGAGAAGAGAGACATTTTTGAAAAGTGAGCATTTGAAAATAACCAAACATGAACCTGGACCAAGTCAGAAACTCTATGACTTGGACTTGGCAGAACAGTCTTAACCTGAAACCCCAGATTTTGTGGGAACCTTTTGGGTTCAGGTTGGGTAGAAGAACTCTAATGGAGTGAGACAGAGAGAGAGGGAAAGAGGGAGAAAAAAGGGAAACAGAGTACAGAGAGATGTCTTGCTGAATGGGAAAATGAGAGTTCAAGAGAGCAGGAGGAAGGGAAAGCTAGAAAGAGAAAAGAAAGAAAGCAATAACGGAAGAAGAAAGGAAGAAAGAAGTTGACAGGGATGAAGGAGGGAGGGAGGAAGGAAGGAGGTGGAGTGATTTCTCTGGGCTCCATGCCTTGTTAGATCTATCATACCTTTAATTAATAGTGTTTTTAGGAAGACGTCTGAACTGTGTCATTTCCATTATTGAAAAACCCAACGCGATTAATGAATAATTTTCATTTTTGATCCATTATATCATGCTAGTTGATCTCCTCTTTTCCACGCTGCTGAGTGATAGCATCGTTTTCTGCCCCTCGATCAAATTTAATTTGGCCCCCTATTATATTACACTGTTGCGACTGAAGTGTCAATTTTTGTCAGGCAATTAGAAGCTATAAACTGTGAAGCTAAGTTTGATAGGCATTGTAATTGGATTGTTTCAGCAATAGCTTGAAACGCTTTTAGCTTTTTCTTCATCTCTCGCTCTACCTGCCCTCCCCCCCTAAAGTTCCCATCTGGTTGTGATTTTTGATAGGGCCTCGGCCTATATGTCGAACTTCAGAGCAAACAAAAGATAAGAGGTGAGAAGTGGGGGAGAGTGACTGGGGGTACACAGTGAGGAGTGCTTGCCTGTGCAGAAAGTCGGCCGTGGATTTGCGTGGATGTGAAATGTGCCATGTGGTTCCACTTTTCCTGCTGCTGTGGCAGGTATTTGTCTGTTTTGACCCTGTCCTCACCTCACCTTTCAAGACACCACATTAGAGAGGTTTCAACTTTTGAGCTGACAGAGAAAGTGAAGAGGCTTGGAAATTTGAAACGTGATGGGGATGCAGTGGAAAATAAGAGTTGGCTGATGCAATTCTGACAGTCTGAGAGTTTTCCAGGGTAGCGCTGATATTCACTGGTGCTTTTCTTTTGTCTTTGGAAGAGGGTCGTAGCTATGCAGGTCTTGTAAAGCTTCAAATTCCCAGAAGCTGGATCAAGAACAGGATGGCTGAGTAAGGGATCACAATCTGCGGGCGTACACTAACACATACACATGATTTATTCCAAAGAACCTGGAAACTTTTTTTCTCAATCACCATCATACTGTGAGTGATGGGGGTCAGTCATCACAATTAGCCAGTCATGGTCCAGTATGTAGCTAATGCCTCGATCAGACAATACCATTTTTTGTCTTTAACAATGGTCACCGTGTCAGATCTAACCATCACAGTGCCAGAAACTCTTGCCATGTCTTGGTCGGTCGACCGGCAAGACGACATGTATGACCCCGATGGATCACGCATGAGTTTAGATGTCATCGGGGAGGCGGATGAAGCAGTCGTCAATAAAACTGACAGAAACGTGTGTGGTGCTGGCAGTCTTGTGTAGCGAAAAAAAGGAGAGGAAAGAAAAAACAGCTGTGAATGCACTATAACATTAAAAGCAAATGCAAAAGATGGTGTAAACCTCTGCCCATTTGGTCATTCTTTTTACAGCTACTGGGTAGCATCCAGATAACAATTACAACAGGTACAAGTTTCACATACAGTAATTTTATTTCCACACATATTTTTTCTACAAGGGCCAGGCTTGGCTGTGTTGGCCACAAACAGGTTACTTCAACGTTATATCCGGAATTAATTATGATAAACATATTCCCGCAATGAGGACTGAGGATAATGTTATGACAGCACAGCCAACTACTCGCCGAGGTGATGTGCTGATGTGAGCTGAAGGGCTTCTGATATTGATTTCTCACCAACATTTGTCTTTTTTGACTCGGTTATGGAACTCCCTCAAGGAAACATCAAATGGGAAAGGGTACTGCTCAATGTACTTTTCCTCTCTTTCGTGTTCCCACCTGACAGCAGCAACCTCAGCATTCTGCCTCCACCCTGCCATGGTTACCTGACTGGGCTCTGGAGAGAGCACCTGATAATGCTGAGGAACATGTTGTAGGAGAAGTTTCACTAGACAAGTCAAGACAAAAACATTCTGACATGCTAGTCTTAGCATTGGGTTGTCAAGGGGCATCCCAGACGCCACACGACAGGTCGTTTAGCATGTCACACTTGGGTACGGACGCCTGATTGTTGTTCACGATCTGCCATGATGCTGATAATTGGTCGGCCACAACAAAATTGTCTCGAAATCAGGCTAGAATCGTGTAGTCAGATCCAAGCATTGAAGCATGAAGCTGTAGCTCTGTGTGTGTTTGTGTTGTGCTAATTTGCATCCTCTTTCCAAATGGACATTTGTCTTGTGACGTAGCCCCCAGTATGCACACAAAGAGGTGGTTCCAGTGTAGGAAATGAAAGACATTGAGTCCAAATTAAGACAAAGCCAGTCTCACTTGCTTTATTTCATTCCCAAATTTAACCAGTACTGTATTACTGGTTAGTAGACTTAAAAAAAAAGTTGTTCTAGATTTGGGACTTAAAAGGTCATTTTACTTGGCACATTGAGCTCAGCAATGGCAAGGAGGCCTCTAACATTAACGTTAGCTAGCTAACATTTACTACCAACTTGCTGACACTGTTAACTAACACGACAGTTCAAAGACATTTTAAGGTCTCTAATGTTAAGTAGCGATTAGCTTTTAGCTGTCTAGCTATGTTTAGGTGGGTGAGCCCTGCATGCTTTACACAAGTGGCGAGTCATCGTATTCACCTCCAAGTCTGACTACTTTCCATTTTGCAGGTGTTGAAGCAGCTACTTTCTTTGCCGTCTTATTTGGGTGATGTTGTTGAAGTATCAGGATTGGGTTGCTTTCTTCAGTAACAGCTGGAGCTTGTTCATCGCCGGTCCATCGCAGCAGCCAGCTTCACTCCAGGTGCAGGAATGCCTGCCCTCTGCCAGGCATTGTAACAGCAGCATAGTGTGAAGAGTGCTGTTTGTGTGACTGTGTTTTAGACTAATAGGGAAATTAAATGAAATGAATGAAAATGAAATGATAGTTTAATGTAGGATTAGGATATTGGCATATACCGATAATTTACTTTTGTTTTCTAAATCTCCAGAGCAATTTTTGCTCCTCGATCACGGTTTTTAGGAGCAATGCTGGTTTGTTCTTTTCCTGTTGTTTCGTGAGGACAGAGAAGCTTTGTTTTTGGTTATTTTGTGACCTACCTTAACAACAGTGTGACTTACCTTCATGTTACTAAACTGCTGGCAAGACTGATCTGTATTGCAGTCCTGTGTCTGAGCTGGAAGTGACCCTCACTCTGTCTTTGTGTTTCTGTGGACATTAAAATGAGATAACATTGGCTCTCACCTCGTTATTGCTCCGCATCGGAGAACATTTGCATAAAGCTGAGCTTTTCAACTTTACCCTGTAGTGCTGCTTGGTGTCTTTGGAGTTTCTGAAGTTGCAACGCCAGGTCCCATTCACAATGAATAGCAGCCTGTCACTGCCCCAACCTTTAATCTGTATGTATGAATGGACTTTTAAGTGAAGTAGGAGATATCATGTTGGTGGCAGATGGACATGAACATTCTGGATTTTTCAGTGAGGGAGAGCAGATTTTAGTAGTAGAGTTAATTGAACTTTCTTTGAGTAGAAAAAATCAGACACTATTTGCTGTTCAAAGTATTTTTCCTGTCTTAAAATATTTGCGAATGAAATGAGGATTTTTAGTTTTTAGTGGTTTCAAGGTTGATTTTGATAGTATTGAAGCCAACATAATTAAACTTTTGTTGTTTCTGGCTCAAGAAGATGTTCATTTTAAATGCAATGACATACAGGGACATAGTTTTTTTGTTTTGTTTTGTTTTTTTTCCAGCAAAATTATATTCATGGCCATGAGGAGACATGGCTTTGAAATGGCATTTCATCATGATAATAATAAAAATAATAAACTTTTGTATACAGGAATTGCAGCTTTTTTGCAGTCCTTTACAACAAACAAATCACATGCATCAAGTGAGTGCTTTATGTAGAAAAGACATAGAATGGAAACAAGGATAATAAATTGAATAAGATGGAGAATAAAACCCACTTGATAATCATCGTGAAAGTAAGATAAAAGGATAAAAACAAAGACAACGCGTGACATGAGATGGAAAATAAAACCACAGAATAAAATAATAAAATATAAGTAAAAAAATATTAAAATCAAGTAAAATACAGCAATTTAAAAGAAGTGCGGGAGTGCATAAAAACTAAAATTTCAGGTCTTTATCAGTAAGTCATAACTAGTAAAAGGCTAAACTGAAGAGATACATCTTTAGCTTTCTTTTTAAAGTATTCAGTGAGCTGGCTTCCCTGATATCAATAGGTAGTGTTTGCGTCATAACTGACAAAGGCTGCATCCCCGATTTTCTTTAAGTTGTTGCTGGAAACCTCCAATAAACCAGCAGCAGATGATTGCGGTGTTCTTGAGGGCAAATAATAAAGGGATGGGATGTATATATTCAATTCACAGACTTCTTTTGTGGCTTTGTTGTTTGTGGGAGGGTCGGGTTGCACTGTATGAGTTTCAGGCTATGGCCAAAGAAAAGAGTCAATGGTAATGTGCATTTTTAACTCCTATAATACTGAAAGTAAGTATAAGCCTTTTCGAAGGTAAACCGTCACTTTATCCTGCACAGAATACCCATTTTTCAGAGCTGTCTGGGTTCAGAGAAAAGAAAAAACAAACAGAGAGAAATAGACGACTGACTGATGTACAGGTCATGAAGTTTTATTAATCTAAGAGTGAGTATATCACGACTGCTAACCCCATTAAAAAGCAACACATTCATACAGTGTAGGAAAAACTTTTCCCTTCATGTAAAGCAGAATTTGTGATGTAATTGTGTCATTTTACCCACCCTCTCGCTCTGTATTGACATAGTAAATACCACTAAAACACCATTCTAATAAAGTGAGGGAGTGTGTCATGGTGAAACCATGTCTAATGCCTTTATTTAAAACATTCAATACTTTTCAAAAGCCTCAATCTTATTGTTTTTCCAACTTTGAGCATCCACAACCACAGTGACAAATGGTCAGCGCAGTTGTCAGATGAAACACAGAGACAAACAGACAGACTGAGTGGGCTGACCAGCTGTTTCCCACCACACACACCAACGTAGCTATGTTCTGCAGATGCCCGTCTCTCCCAGCGGGAGCATTCCATTCAAAATGACAAACGCTTTGAGCTGCACTTTTTCGGCAGGAGATGCAGGTGTCTTTGTTTCCGATGCACCAGGGTTGGTGAAAGGTGCCTCCTTCACATATAATTACCTGCCGCCTCCTGGCACCCACTCTAAATGAGGTTTTCGGCGGGTAGTCCCGTTCGACAGATAATCTCGGTGACGCTGTGGGGTACAGGGAGGGACTGAAATTAGACATTTGCTAAGGATAATTCTAGTTTTATGGGTATGGGATGGAAAGTAGTGGGATTGACTCTGTATGGGCTACTTGTTTCCTCGTGGTGAGCTTCTTGTTGACCTGCCATCAGTGAAATGCCTTGCATAGCCACCCCATGCACTGGCTAGGAGGTTGACCTGTAGAAAACTGGGAATGTAGTGACTGAATTTGCTGCTTTTAAGATTTTTTAGAGAATAGTCCAACATTTGGGGAAATATCCATATTCTCTGTCTGTCTGACAGTGAGATGGCAAAATCAGTATGTCTCTGTGTTGAGTGCAGAGCTATGACATTAGCCTAGCTCAGCATAAAGACTGGAAGGATGGGGAAAAAGCTTACGTGACTCTGTCCAATGGTCAAAAATACTGACCAGCACCTATAAAGCTAACACGATAACATGCCATATCTAATTTCTTTGTTTCCAGGATAGCTGTTTCCCCTTGCTTCCAGTTGTTCTTCCAGAATTGAGTTATGTTACATGAGTGGTTCAAGAACTTTCTGTATGGTGATGATGTGATATTTTGTTTTTCATGGGTTTTGGCCGCCATTGGGATCCATCTAATGCTGACAGGACATCCTAACCTGGTGAAGCTATACTCATGACCCTTCTTCAGAGGTTAAAGGATAGATTCACAATCTGCTGTATTAAAACAACAATCAGGTTTTCTTATGAATGAAATGGGTTTTACTTGTTATAATCTTTGCTCATTTTTATCTTAATAATAATAATGATTATTATTATGATTTTTAGTACAAAAATCCCCTTTTGTGTTTCCCCAAACAGTGTTTCAGTTAGGGACTTATGCATTACAGTGACTGTACTGTTGGAGGATATCCACTTGGTTTGACCGCTTTCGATAGCTGAAGCCTCATGTTGCCTTCACATAAACTTTGAATACATTTTTGACTGTAGATTCGTCCCCATCACTTACATTAAAAGCAAATGAGGAAGGTCTAGTATGAACAGAAGGAGGGATCGCAGCCAGCAGAACCTGTTTCACTGTTCAAATGGGTGCCTGGCTGTTGTTTTAGACAGACTTTAAACACAAGGAAAAGTAAAGCTGTGAGAAACGGCCAAAAAACAAAACATGTTTTTCTTCTTCTTTCCTAAATTGTTAATCATCTTGCGAGCCCTTGTGGATTTTGCCCAAATCAAGAATCACTCTTCTAACCTGCAACTGAAACACTGAAGACCTGTCCCAGATCAACACAGTGTAGATATATGTACAGTAGTCAACCTACTTATTGACGCCGAACTTCACAGCTCCTCCAGTTGAAAGGCACCTGAAGGGTGGGTGGAAGTGGGTGGGGGGCAGATGTTTGATTGCAGTCTGAAGCGTGTGTGTGTGTGTGTGTGTGTGTGTGTGTGTGTGTGTGTGTGTGTGTGTGAGATGCTGTTTTGCTCTGTCCCAACTCTCAGAGGAACGCCAACTACTCCCCCTCACCACCAACACCCCCCGTCGCTCCTGGCATCACCCGGGGTGACAAAGGCTCTACTGGCACCCTTGGGTGATGGTGGGTGGTGGTGGTGGTGGTTGGGCTTGGGGTAGGGAGTGGGGGGGGGGGGCCGTGTCACTCCTGTGTATACACAGAGGCAGGCACACGTAAACACTGGAACAAAATAGTTGGTTGGTTGAGTTTTAGACCCTGAGGCTGCCTGTGGAGACGAAGACCCTGTTGACATCTCAGGGGTATCGCGCACACACACACACACACACACACACACACACACACACACACACACAATGCAAATACTCACCTACATAAATGCTGCTAAATGAAGGAATATTCTACTCATATGTCATTAATAAGTTTCCATTTATTCAATAGTACATACAAACACTAAGTGATGCTTTCTGATAGTCACCTGTGCTTTTCAGAATCAAACAGGCAGGATTTTGCATCTTCAATCTTCAGGCTCCATAATTACGTTGTCTCCGACAGTAAAGTGCAGTATTGGCTTTATTTCCCTAACAGGCAAAATATTCATTGACTTCATTTAATTTGAATGTAGCATAAATGCTTATTATGCCGCTGAATCACAACTAAATTAAAGCGAGCTAATTATGCTTAACAGGGCAAAAAAAAAGTCAGCTGTATAATTGTAATTTTAGGTAGACCCATAATACAAATCACCTGCTTCTCAAACTTGTTTTCCCTAAACACACACTTTGTCTGACACACATTTGAATCACACACACACACGCGCGCGCACACACTTTATTTTTCTCAATGGTGTAGTCTAGCAGAGAAAGAAATATATGCTCCTGAGCGAGTGTGTGCATGTGTGTGTGTGTGTGTGTGTGTGTGTGTGTGTGTGTGTGTGTGTGAACCTTCTTCATACCAGTGGAGGGCAGAATTACATTTCATAAATTAGAAGCACCGAGTGTTGTTTAGAATGCAAGAGGAAGGAAGGAGGAAGCAAACAGCAGAGGGGAGGGGGGTAAATGGTTTTCATCTGAATCTGATGGACCTCTTTCTTTCCTCTCCTCTCCACCTTCTTTTACATCTTTTGTTTCTATCCTATGGTTATGAAAAACAGGCAGGAAATGCACAAACATTTTGTATTTTCATTTCTACAGTTGAAATGTTTTGACTATTTTTAAATTTCCACGCTTGCCTTTATCGTTTGTATCAACATATCCTGAGCGAAAAGAAAAGTGGAACTTCTCTTTGACAAATTTGAGCCCCCAAGTCCCCCAACGTCACCTCCAATTCCCTGAGAAAAGGTCTTTAAACTGTTTTTATTTTGTAATTTTCACACTTTTTTTAATTCAGTTAAATGTTCATTTGGATTCTCTTTTTCAAATACATTAAAATTCTGATAAAGAAACACAGAATCCTTCAATTATTTGCTGGATTTACTGGCCAAAACATCGTCACATTTCAATGTATTGAGTCCAGAAATTCTGGAAATTGAAAAAGACACATGGTCGGTCATTTAAGATGTGCAACTTTTCCTTTGCTTTCATCTGTTGTTTCTTTGTACACATATTTTTTGGGGAAAAGAAGAGTGCAACGAAGTCTCTCTGACTCAGCTCCCCCTCCTCAGAAACACTTGACCAGACATCAAAAAGAAAACATGTCAATTTTACATTAGATTTTTTCAGACACACACGCACACACATATACACACACGTGTGTATATGCAGTGAAATTTTAATTAAGATGTTCTTCACACTGCTTGCAATAAAGGTCTGCTGAAGAAATCCTTTAATCAGTTATTGGACTCATAATATTGCGTTTTAAATACATTATAATGTGTTTACAAATCCTGGAAAACACACATGCACACACACACACACACACACACACACACACACATATATATATATATATATATATATATATATATATATATAAAACATTTATGATTTCACAATGTACATGATTTAGGACAGGTGACAGAAATACTAAGGTCATGAGTTATATGTCACCCCTGGTGCGACCTCCACCCATTTCAAAAAACCTTGATAAGATAACAAAAATAAGGTCAATAATATTTCATTTTCTATTATCTAGTGAACTGCTCATTTAGATTTTCTGTTTTCACCTAAATTAAATAGATTAATACAAGTCTGGAGAAGAAAACAGAATCCTTGTAACTTATTTACTGGAGTAAACAATCACATTTAAATATGTTGCTTCTAAGAATATCGGAATTAGCCTATTAAATAGCCACCGACACATGGTGGATGATTGAGCTACATTTATATTAAGTACACATGCTGACATTTTCCTGTGCAAAGCATTCCTAGCCTAACCCTTCAACACAGAAAGGATTTTGGAAACTCGAGGTCATGACTCAGTTCCCCTGGTGCCACACCCACTCCCCTCATTTGCCTAGACACCAAAAAGAAAGTTTGTAAAAATGTTTGCAAAAAAAATACATATACATATACATATATATATATATATCATATTTTAAATGTTTAGATTTTCAACACTGCCTGTAATAAATGTCAGATGAAGAAATACTGAATATTTGCAGTATTTTTGCAGTATTTATTTTATTTTATATTTTGATTTTGAAGCTGTAAAATATAAACTCCACCCTTCAGGTTTCTAAAACCCTCAATTTCAGAGAAAAAGTAGGAACGGCTTGACCTCAGTGGACCTTTTTCGTGGCCACAATTGATGTGAAAACCATAAGCACGACAAAAAATAATAATAATTAATAAGTGTCAACTCATCACATCACATTTGTCCTACTCTATAAAAATTCTTCTGCTTACCTTTACATCTCACCCTTTGTGGTTCGTATGGCTTTATTAGTAAAATCAGTAAGGAACAGTAACCTCATCAGAGCTCTTGATTAAAGGGTGTTTTGACATCAGCATGCAGGGACAATCCTAAATAATGTACACCCTCGTATTAATACGTAAAGCAGAGCACGGTGAAATCTGTGCATTAGCATTAGCTCCGGGTGCTAGTAAATGAGATGCTATGAAAATACATTAGAAATAAGGTCATGCCTCATGCAGGATCTCCTGTGTGTGCAGCCTCCTGGGTGAATGTGTGATTAGCCTAATCCCAGTAGTCACAGCTCTGCTCCCCTGATGTGGATGGAAAGATTCAGATGGTGATACTCTGCCACTGAGAGAAGCCATGTTAGAGCTGCTGGCAAAAAAAAAAAAAAAAAAAAAACCCCGCTCCCGTCCTCCACAGAGCAGAGACAACGGCAGGAAGGCTTTCGTTCCAAAACGCTACAAATCAGTTTGGAGGGGAAAGGTAGCTGACGTTCATCAGTCAATCACAAATGCTGATTTGTTGGCAGCAAAGAAAAAGCTGTGATTTGAATTTTGAAAAAGAATATATGTCAAAATGTCCCCGCTCGTGTTACATTTTCAAAATCATTTCTCCTTATATTTACCCCCTAAAATTGACACCTGACTGGCCTTTGGTACTCAAAAAAACCACATTAGCTTTGCCTATAGAAACCAGAATTTTCTGTCAGATTTCAGTTTTAAATGTGCAGTTTCTTGGCAAGTCTGTGCTCTCCTGCTCCATCCTGACCGTCTCTCCTCTTCACACCACACAAATTAACTATCAAGGTAAACAGAGAGGCCCTAAAAATTGAAATTTCAGCCCTTAAATTGTCTCTTTTCCCCACATCCTCTCGGTCTCTTCCACTTTAACATGAAGCATTTTGGGTATTCAATCTGCATTGGTGACATCACCACTACCACAGGGGAGCTTCACCTCTTTATTCTTATTGGCTAATCTGGAAGCAAATAGCAGAGAAACACTCGGTTGCATGGTAATAAATAGAATATGCCAATCAAATTAAGAGCGCTGTGTCAGTTTGGACAGTGAGGAGAGTGATCCGCTGTAGGTGGAGAGCAGGCCTGGCCAGACCTCATTTTATAGGTCATTGGGCTCATTTGGAGGCGGGTTTCAATGGCCTGTGTGGCGGAGAAGGAACATGGCTGTGAATATTCAACCATAAATACAACGCAGTTTCATGAAGGTAGCTGCTCTGTTCAGTGTTGGCTTTGAGGAAATTGGGGAAAAATAGTTTTCACTTTTATTTAAAGGTAAGATAAAAATGTAAAACACACAGCAGTTGGTATAACATGTTTCAGATCATACGTTTCGTCATCTTTGCAGTGGCTCAAAAACAACAAAAATCTTCTATGGGTCATGTCAGACTTACATACCAACCAAATGTTTAACTAGCCACTAAGATTTCACTGGTGGATTGTTTTTCTTATTTTTTTGAAGTAATTTATGAAGTTGAGTCATTAAAGGCAAATGTGATTTTCACATGGATGTATCTTGGTCTCAAGAGCAAATTTGGCTAATGTACTTTATATGCAATCACACCACCTGTAAAATGTGCTTTGCATTCATTATCAGCTCACCAAAAAACAAATGATTGTTTATTTAGAAAAAGCTGAATCGCTGCACATTGTCAGCACAGTTTATAAGTGTTTCCATCTTGGGCCTTCACCAGGCACCAAATTCACAGTATAAAACAACATCTTTACAGCAGAGCCACAGGCTGCAACAACCAGTCATATCAATCCAAACCTCAAACCAAGGACCAGTGTGTAGGATTCACGGGAATCTTTTGGCAGAATATGGCTGAAAGGTAATATAATGTTCACAAGTATGTTTTCATTAGCGTATAATCACCTGAAAAAAAGAACCAATGTGTTTCCTCCACCTTAGAATGAGTTCTTTATATCTGCAAAGGGAGAAGGTCTTTCTTTATGGAGTCTGCCATGTTGCACCATGTTTCTACAGTAGCCCAGAAGGGACAAACCTAACACTGGCTTTAAAGAGGGCCTTTCTAATTTTTGTTTCTGTTTTTAGCATCCACTGTTGTTTCTACTACATGCCTGGAAGAGGAGGGTGAGGCAAGAAGTGTTCAGTTAGTTGTAATCTGCAACCTCACCACTAGATGCCACTAAATCCTACACACTGGTCCTTTTGGGTCTCACTTGTAAAAGAGATTTTAATCTCAGTGTGACTCACTAGTTAAATAAAGGTCATATATAAAACATCAACAATTGATTAAAACAAAAAAAAGAAATAGTGTCATTTGAAATATTGTGAGAAGAAAGGAACCCTGGGTAATAGTTTTGAACTTCTGAGCGAGTGATAATGTGTTGGAGGAATGCAGTTTACGAATTTGCTGCAGGGCTGGAAATTAGTGAAGCAATAAAGACTTTCTCCTCTTCACTCAAGCCAGTTTCACCTCCGCAGTAATCTGATTATGTAACGAGTGGGTTCAGCGAGTGGAGTGATGCCCCGTCCATTTACAGGAAACCTGTCGACCCTTCTTTGGACACGGCGTGTCTGCGGATCAAAAGCTACCTGCTAATGAGACAGCGAGGAGAGCAGAAATAATAGAGAGAATGTCTCGTCTGTATTCAGCAGTGACTTAGAAAGGCCTTCATAGCACCTGCTAGGCACTTTGTGTTCTTCTCTTATCTGTCACCACTGAATGGATGATGCCGTCGAGGCTTATTTATATGAATATGACAGCATATCTAAAGACAATGCCACCTGTCAAACAACAATTGAAGAACTGCCTCCTCAAACAAGAAGAGATTCCCTCCTAAATCCTTTGAACCGCTTCTTTATGAACCCAGCAGCCAGACAAACACTGATTTTTAGATTTTTATGACATCAGCAAAACTAAGTTAATTATTCGGAATAGAGCAGCTTTATCATTTCTGGTGCTTCTGCCGCGACGTTGATGGCGGCGAAGAGATGATACATGGTGCATCTCGGCGAACGTGATCCTCGCCACGGACGTATGATGACTAATCTCCAGTCTCCAACTGGCGTTGGCTCATTAGAAATGCGTTAAGCTCACCGGTTTGGTTTACTCCTTCAAAGGCAGGGGGAGGGAGGTTGTGTTGTTGCTCCAAGGCATGTGAAAAATAGCAGGAGTGACAGATGAGTTGTGGAACGTGGATGGAAGGAGACAGGCAGCAAAATGGAAAGGGAGGATCTGTAGTCCGGCTATTTTAATGGAGAACAGAGAAATGATTCTTCAGACTGACACTTCAAGTTGGTTTGTTAATTTATCTGAGCTGCTCAGACAAGTAGACATGAATAGAAACATTCAAGTGACATTCAGCCTGAGAAAAGCAGCTACACGTCCATTTTGACTTCTGGGGTGGGAAGGAGCAATGCAAACCTGCAAATCTGAATAAAACTAATGTTTAAAGTCCAGCAGAGCGAAACTGCATGTTTCTGCCGCAGCATATATCTGCTCTGCGTATCATATATGTTGTGTCTTTTGGGTTTGACGACCGAGTGTTCATCACTCGGAACGCCGCTGTTTTTCTGAAGTTGCAGACATTCTTTCCACATGAAAAAGTCTCATTCGAAATGTATTTGCATAAAACAGCAACCATCTTTGTTCCGTCATTGGCTGAGAGCTGACTAACAAGAAAACAGCTATAACACAAACACGAAAGAGCCCGCAGACTTTTTTTTTTTAGCAAAGAACTTCATCTACGAGCATGTCCTGCTCCTTTGTTCGCCAAACCACCAAACAATCAGCCTGGAAAAATGTATCTTTAATGTCATTTTGCAGGCTAGCAAGCTAATGAGGCTGTCAGCCGAGGCACACCGAACAGCTTCAAAATGCACCCATACATCAACCTTGGATGTTAAATGCCTAATTCTGTGTTTAAGTCAAATGAGATGGATGGTAGAAATGGGAAAGATTCCATGTCTTCAACTCGTTCAATCCATCAAGACAGTTGTATGACTGCAGAGTTTGCCATACATGAAATTTAGGAAATTTGAAAATGGGAGCACCTTGAACAATAGACTGTGACCACAACCTGGTACTTCCAGATTATTAACAAAAAAAAACAAACAAACATGTTTTCAGGTTTCCTCTATAAGTACACTCATGTTCATGCACAGTTACACAGGTTCAACCCAAAATGTTAACAATTTAGCTTTTTTTGACACGAGGATTTTCCATATTTGTGTTTTCAAGATTGGCAATGTGACGTACTTCTCTGCACCAATCAGGATTTAGCAACATTTGAATATAAATGAGGCAATGTGCAGGGTGGTTTGCTTATGTTGCGTTGTCAAGGTCAATCAAATCCGGTCAAAGTAAACCCATACAGTCAAGACGAAGCAGAATGGCCGCTTTTTTCAGTGTTCTTCTTAAATAATACTTAAATACTGGTACTTTCTTAACTTCAACTTCATTTGGATTTTTCATTATTTAGTCATCACTATTTTATGCTAGAGTTTAGATGCTCATCTCCATTTCATTTCAGTCGTAAAAGAAATTAACCAGAAATTTGACACGATTCTTGAGTACGGACAGAGATGAGTTGGTCCAAATGGACTTTAAGCAAAACAAAAGTCAAATTGACCCCGAAACTGTGCAGGCAGACCTGAGGAGACAGGCCGCATCCTGTAGCACACTCAAGATACTTTTTCAACTTTCAGGAACATGTGTGAGCGGAGTGAAGCCGTGCAGCTCTCTTCCTGCTCAGATGACACTTGGTACAGGCCTTGAAGGAGTAGGCAGTCGTCAGCTTCAAACAAATAAGAAGACAAGAGGAGGCAGGGAGACAAGAAACAGGGCGGCGCGTGTGAACCCGAGTTCTGCCGACCTTTCATCGACGGGAGCGTATTCAGTGGGGACGCCGCCTTTCATAAGTGACACCTTGTGCTATCATAGCGGGGGCTGCGGCGCGTTTGAACGCCTCTTATCTGATGGCAAAAGAGGGGGAGAGGAAGCTCTCGCTGGGCTGCAGTGACGGTGGCGATGGGGATGTGTGTGTTGGGAGGGGCGGAGGAGAGCAGAGATGTGCCCACGATGTGGCAAAACTTCCTTCTTTGTTTACGGGGAGGTAATTGGGACACGAAGCCTGCCGGGCGAAGCCACCCGAGCTTCCCATTTTCTCTTTCTGTCATTCTCTCAGAGCGACTGTGGCAGCTGTGGCACGTCATGGCCGCCGCCGCCTCTCACCCCCATGGCTTCCTCTCTCTCTCTCTCTCATGATTTCCTGCTTCCTGTGTGGCTCCCTGCCTCGCCCACCCACCGGTGCCCATGGCCTGGCGGTGTCGGGGGCGTGGCCACCAGAGGGGAGACGGTTGAAGCGAGCAGGAAGACGCTGACAGGAAGGATGGCAGGCTGCCCTCCCCCTCTGTCCCCCACTTTCATCCCTTCCTCCTCCTCTTCCTCACCTCAGCTGCACAGACAGACGGTGAAGAAAGAAAGTAGCATATGTTTCCTTCTTCACTCTCACTTTCTTTGACTGCTTCTATCACAATGAAACTTTCCGGCAGAATTGAAGTATTGGTGAACGATTGTAAAATCTATTAAAAAAAAAAAAGACAAATTTAAATGTTTTTTTTTTTTCTCACTTTAACTCCCTTAATAACCGTATCCAAAAAACTTTCCAACTCCAACAGCAAGCAAAACTTTGCTTTCATTAAACGTAATTGCTTCAATTTCTGTTACAGATAAGTATCGATTTTCATTAACATGAATTAATTATGCCTTTAAAAATGCATTAAATATGCACAATACAAAACAAAGGTAGCGGCAGATGTTGGCTGCTCTGATTGCACATTCATCATACTGAAGCCACCTATGGAAGAATGCTTTTAGCACTTTTTCACAGTGTAATTATCATCATACTTCTGAGTCCTCAATTGATTTAAATCACGTAAAGGAAAATTTCCTTCATAGCCGACAATTGGCTGTTGCTGTGTGCATGTGTGCAGCTCTATAGAGAAATGTAAGGAAACTATGGCGGAAAAAGTCTCAAACACACGGAAGCATCCACTCAACGGCTGTATGTGTGTGAAATTGGGGGTGGGGTTGGGGGGGGGGTAGTCCCCCAAATGAACAGCGTTGTAAGCAAGTCAACAAAGGCCAGATTTGAATAACAGTGCATGTGAGTTGAGGAAGTCACCAATTATTTCGGGCGTCTCCTTATTTAACATCTGAAGAAGAGTTGAATGCAACTCCTGCTCGCAGCACACACACACACACACACACACACACACACACACACACACACACACACACACCACGCATGCACGCACACTCGCTCCACATCACACTGATAATCCCAGCAGCCTTAAATAATTTATCAAGTGTGGATTTCCCTTAAAATAAATTACTTTGTTTTCGATTGACGCGTATGTGAATAATGAGAGGAAAAAATAAAGCTGGGAAAACAGCAGATAAACAATCATCATCATAATCATCAAAAACGTTAATTTCATATTCATCTGTGTAGAAGATGAAACCGTGATTTAAAAAGAGAAATCTGAACTTTAAGAGTGCCAGTAAGGTTGATCATTTGCATCAGAATGTGTATAAAAAAAAAAAAAAAAAAAAATCATGACATCTCGAAATACAGGAAGCACACCCCCCGATGCACGCACACACACACACACACACACACACACACGCACACACACACACGCGCACCGCTTTATGGCTCTCTTCTTCAGCTATGTCTGCAGCTGATTGATTTAATTAGTTTAACATACATGTGCATAATTAATGCCACATATTAACAGCTCTAAATATATCTCAACACATCTTGAGCGCACAATTATTTTCCAGGCGCCCTGAAATAAATCACATAATACCAGTGTGCTCACAAAAAAAAAAGCACAACATTTCTTAATATACTTGAAAACACTCCATTAAATATTAATAATTTACAGCAACACTTCTGAGGAAAATTCGACATTTACATCGCATGTAACAGGGCTGTTTTCAAACATATTTTTGGAAAGAATTTGCATATTACAACATAAAATCAACACTGATTAGAGCAGAGGACACCGAGTAAGGATCCAAAGAAACAATTTCATGCTTTTCCTCTCTTTTATTTATTGTCTCCTGAATGTAACAAGTGGGGCTGACACCACTGATGGGGGATCCATCTGACCCTGCGTTCAGGGTGCTGTTTGTTGGAGTGTAAAACTGCTTGGCTGCAGAGTGTTGCTGTTTCTCGTACACGCTCGCTGCCGACTGCAGGGTCAGTCGCTGTGCAAACTGTATCTCAAAACAACCTGTGAAGTCTCGATTCACCGCTTTCCACCCCGGCTCTCGCCTTTCCTCGCTCTTCCCTCTCCCTTCATTCTGTATTTAATGTTGCACAGCATCTCCCTAATTGATGGTATCTTCCCGAGTCACCAGGGTGCTATAGGCATTCATAGTTAATTATTAATGCCAAAAAAAGTATCAAACAACACTGATCTTTGTCTGAGGCGGAAAGAGTGTGGAATCAGGGAAGCTGTCTGTCAGGCAGCGTTTTTTCTTTTCTTATTTTTTTTTTTTTTTCAAAGTAAAACACAAATAAGAGAACATGCACTTAGGAACTTAACCTCCTTTCCTGACTCCCCCCCGATCCTCGCCCAGAAATCAGAGAGAATTCAGCCAGCCGTGTTTTGTGGTGAGGATAAGCACCGTGGTTAAGGTTTTGCTGATTTTCATGTAATGACTGGCAGCCGTAACACCTGGCACTGTGAAATCTAGAAATTAGCACACTCCGGGGAAACAAATTGCTTTGTTGATGCAGAACGTTATAAAGAGGGAAAAAAACAACATCAGTTTGACATCGGCTGCGGATGCATTTGTATGCATGTTTTATTTTTCAGAACTTTTCGTCAAACTGAAATAACATACATAACTTGATGTGTTCTGTGTGCATGAAAGTTTTTGATTCTGACCAAACACTGCCGCTTTCTCTTTCTTCTACAAAGTAGAAGTTTGTACATAACTTCCGATCATACAAATTTAGTGGTAATTACAATTATCTCCATTCAAGTCAAGCCTTTCTGGCCTGCTTAGATCCCCTCAGTCGGTTCCATTCCGGTGTTAAACTGCTCTGTAGAATAATTGGATTCATCCTTCGGTATTCTTCTTTTTACACTAGAATGTAATTACAACAAAAAGTGTGAGGTATGCACTGAAACAACCACAACTGCGGACTTTTGGAGAACAGATTAAGAGACGCGTCTGTGAGTTGTATGTGCTGTTTGAACGACCCGGTGGACAAACAGCAGAAAGTTCTTTGAAAAACACGTATCTCCAATATGTCAAATTTTCCTAACATAGATGAAAACGTGATTAGGTTGAACAAGGCTGAACTGTGCGTGCTCAGTGTGCCCTGAGGATATATGAGGATATGTTCATCTCTATTCATTTTTAAAGGACAAAGAGGAAACTCAAACACTCGATCAACCGATGGTTTGACTTGATGTTTGCAGGTTTTCACATTAGTGACAATGTATTTTTCAGGTAACCCTATTAGATATTTAAATGATTTATTTTCCTTTAAAGCTAGGGTGATTTTCTCAGCTCATGAAGATCAATCATTAAATTAGTCTCAGATACTCAAAATGACCAGAATATAGGATACTTGATTTTCATTAGACAGCGACACAAATGTTTTGAGCTTAAAGAGACGATGTACGAAGACTTTTAGAAGAGAAATACTGAGCTGATGAGCACAGAGAAGACATTTATTACATTTATAAGAGGTATCTTCTGAATACTTCTTACAGCACTGGTCTTCATTGACAGCTAGAAAGAATAAACAGAGACTATGTCCATAGCTGCCAAATCCAGCCTTCCCTGAAACCAGGGCCTCAGTATTGTTCTGACAGATTCAAAACATGAAAACCATGTGTGAAATGTCTGCAGGGTACACATGCATTGGTACAAAACTTAGCAAATCTATGCATGCCTTTGACCCTTTCCTCAGCGACGTCCGATGCAAGGAGCCGGAGCCACTGCCACTCCTCCCAGTAGTGCTTTCCCTTCCAAGCCGAGCAGCGACGGAGGCATATTTTAGAGATCTCTCCCTCTCCGCTGAGGCATCTTCTTATCCTGTCAATCAGCAGCCCGCCTCCACCCCGGCTCTGCGCGGGGCTGAGCAGCTTGGCGGAGATGCAGGGTGATGATGAGAACTCGTCGCAGCCTAGCAGGGTTTCCTCCTCATCAAGCTCAGAACAAAGGGGGGCCCGGTCCGCTCGGCTGCTCTAAATACAGCCTGCAACATGCCCCAGCCAACTGCTTAACACACTCTGCTTTTATATGCAGACGTGAAAATAGAAGCGCGGATGCTGGAATCGGTCACAGGAAGGAGTTTCGTTGTGTTTGGATGTTGGATGAAGTGGTTTGACAAGAGTTACAGTACAGTGGATGTTTTCAAGCCTGCTGTATAATAAACATGTGAGGATGTCAGAGGACGGGTGTTTTACTGAGTGAGTAAATGAACTGAAAGTGAATGTCGTCTGGCAGAGGAGGACACAGGCCAACAACGACGTGTCTGAAACCCATTTAAACATTTAAGTGAAGATTCTAACAAAAAATGACAGCAGCTGTTACCTTAAATACCTGCATGAATGTGCAAAGGAGATTTCAGTATTAAACCTGTGTCCCATCATATACTGGAAGCCTGTTTGGAGTATGTTTTCCACTGGAGAAGTGACAAAATTCTGTATACTCAAACATGTCAGACTAAATTTGCCCAATTTTTGAGAGTGCTGTGATAGACACTATTGTCCCACAATACACCGAGGAAACCGAGGAGCTGTCACAATGGAAAAAAAAAATCCTACCAAATTGTGGATGTTGGCAGGAAAAGCTCAGAAAAAAAAGTAGTAAATCAGTGGAAAAACATTTTGCTTTCTGTTTAGCTGTGCCTCAATTCAACATACTTTTGTGGTTTTGTCTAACGGGGCAGATGAAATGTTCGCACAGGCAAAACATGACGCTGCAGCTTTTGAGATCCACTGCCAGCTAAACTCCACAAAGACAAAGAAAAATATTTTAAAGATCTTTAAAAAGATTTTTAAAGATCTGTCTGATCACTATTTGCAATTTGATTTGAAGTTATATTTACAGGTACGGTCTTTTTAACATGAAGGCATTTTTGTATTCAAAAGACTTGAACCCTCTAGTTTTGGCTGACTCAGACTGCTCAGGTGTGTTACCTGTAGCCAGTTTAGAATGAATGACTTACAGCCATGACTCTTTTACAGCGTAGAAAGGCATCACATCACCTGTTTATTTACCTTGTTTTTGTCTTTGTTACGCCCCAGTCTAGGGGAGCCAAGACGCAACATAAAAGAGTGACAGAAAAACAAACTTTGTCTCCAAATCAACAAATATTCTACGACCAAACCCAGGTTCAATAGTAAACAATCAATTTATTGGTATTAACAAAAAGAGACCTGATGTACAGGTAAAAAAAAAGGCCACAGCCAAAACAAAACAAAATAGTGCTAACTATATACAGTGTTACAAACGACCAACCAAAACCTGAAGAAGATCCAAAACCCACCACCACAAACCACACTACCAAAACTAATTCTACCACAATACACAACCGAGATCTGGGGACAAAGTTCTTTAGTTCAAAAACGCCAGAAACATAGGAGCCACTGCTGTCAAGCCGAGTCCCCCGGCGAATGAGAAATCCCTGGTTTAAGAGAGCTGGATGCTGCAGCAGGGACCAATCGGAGAGCGACACCACTTGGCTTACGGAGGAGGGCAGGACCAGCACAGCTGCTCAAAAAAAAAGAAGAGCACACACTCACACACAAAAACATGAACCGGACAAAAGGACGCCACAAGACCACACAGGAACAAACACATAGCACAATACAGCCAGGGCCGTAACAGTCTTATCTTTCTTGTTTTCTATTGCTGCTGGTCTCTGAGAGTCACCAAACATTAGTTTGTTGTATGCCTTCAGTGCTGAAGTGTCTTGTGTCTTATGTCTCTTCCAGCCACCAATAATCAATCACATTCCAATGTTGATATGCTGCATATTAAAAGCCTGCTTAGAATTAAGCTGCTGATAAAATCCAAAACTGACGTGGAGGCTCATGTAGGTCTGATTGTGCTACAGTGAGTGTGGCTGCACAACCACCTCATGGACACGAGCAGCTGACAAAATGTGGACTCTCACAACTAGGCGGATGTGGAAAGAATCATTTAAGCTTTCATATGTGGCACAAAACTGAGACACTTGTGAGGTAAAATAACTGCAGTGTCATCCCAATGCTAAAGTTTCATCGTTGCCCATCAGAGCAAGTCTTGCGTCATTTCCTCTTAGTACAAAATAATGAAAACTGGTTTCTTGTGTGCTAACTTCAAAAACAACAAACTATGATACTACATAGTACACAGTGTATATGCTGTTAGTTTGGAGTAGTTTTGAAATTCAACATGCAAAACTGTAAATGCATCACATATTGGGAGGGGTACCCAGCAGGTAACCAATCCACTACCTAACCCAATCAGATTGTTCTTTGGACAAAAGTGGACATTTGAAAATCCTGATTACAGTGATGCTATTTAACATATGAAGTCAATATCAAGCTCATACAAATGAATTACAGATCATGATCACACACTAATGACAAACCACCCTACAGCATGTACGTGTCCTGTAGAATACATGCTAATAAACTAGAGTATGTAAATATATTCATACATGCCAGTATTTAAAGAGAGAAGGGCTCAAATACATAAGAGCGTGTAAATGAACGATGCAAGATGTGCGAGAAGTACATGGATATGATTTAGATTTTTTGTGAATATGAAGAAAAGTGGCTTAATGGCCACCAGTTTGGTGAGTTCAGGGTTGTCTTAACTGGTCAAAGTGATCACTGAGATCTGGGAATGTGAGAACAATACACTGAAACCTCAACAGTGCATTGTTGGTGGTGCTGACACACTCCCAGATCATAGAGCGTCAGAGCATAACTGGCAACCCAGCTGCCAGAATAAATGTTGTTTTTTTGTACATTTCTGCAAACCACGGATATGCAGACACTTTACGTTTCTTTACGTCCAAACTTTTCATTTCTTCATGCTTCAATTTTGAATGCTATGTTGTGACAGCACTGCACTTCAGATCTGGTCAGGATTAGGCACATAAACCACTTGGTTAGCGTTAGGAAAAGATCATGTTTTGGTTTAAAGCATTTGTCACCACTAACGCGGCTGGAAAATGTCCCGACGTCTTGTTAAAAACACCCGCTTTAATTGGCACAAACACGGGCCGATTAGTCGTCTTCGGCTTGCCATCATCCCCTCCACTTCCTGATGAGAAAAACTCAGCTCGTACACATAATCTGAACTACATCACTTTGATACCTGTTGTAGAAATGTTGCTATGATACATAAGAAACGGACAAATTTAAAGTACGCAGAAACATTTTCTTTTTCATAAAAACTGGAAACAAAGTTGATGAGAGTGGCGAGAATAAACCAAAACAATAAAGCAGTGAGCCAGGAATGAAAAAGAGTGAGCTAAGATGGCCCATGGAACCAGAGGGTGGGTTTATTACCACGAGCAAAACCTTACAGTGACCATCGTCATTTGATCCATTGTCAATAAAATATTTATGATTGCAGCTTTAATATTCCATAGAAATGAATGGCCACGAGCCTTTTCATGACGTGTTCTCTGCTTTGCCCCCCCCCGACCATGGACAAGCTTCTCCATACAACCAAACAGTTCAATCTAACATTTAAAGCAGTTCTCCTGCACAGCAACAACAACATGTTCAAGTCCATCATCTCATCCTGTCTGTCCTGCTGCTAATGCAGGAGGGCGTTGCTAAACGGCCCAGCACAACTTTGGACATCACATCTGTTAAACTGTCAAAAAACATTCACACACACACACACACACACACACACACACCTCTCTCCAGCCTAATTGCTGCCTCTCCTTGTTCTGTCCTGTCTGTTTCGCTCTGGGCTGGGGGGTGGGGGTGGGGGGGTGGTTGGGTGGGGGGAGCCACCCTGCCTGGGACAGCCTTCACCTCTTCCTCCTCTCTCTCTCTCTCTTTGTATTTCTCTATGTGTCTTTCTCCAGGGCAGCATGTCGCCTCGCTTTACGTCTGTCCAACTAGCACTAGAGGAAAGAACGATCAAGTGTCGCACGCTAAACGGACATCTATGCTAATCTGGATACAAATGGAAGTCTGAAGAGAGGCGAGGCACTGGGTACTGCACACATGTCACATTGGCTGTGTTGATGATCTCCATTATGGCCTGCACGCTGCAGGGCTTGTTTCCATTTACATCACATTGATTTACATGAAACACATATACAGGTCACTTTTCTGTTTTCTGCTGTTAGTCCAGGAAGACAAGGGTTCAAAGCATAATTAGATTACATCTGTGCAATTCAAAACAAATCCAGTCACACACTGCCACAAACGCTTAATATGGGCGCGGACATCATTTCTTATTTTCTTTCTTTGGCGTTCAAGTTTGTATTGATTTTAAAGCCTGGGATGTGAGTCTTGAAAGTTGACGTAACACAGCCTTCATCCAGAACAAAAAAAGTTCATAAGCAATAAAATGCCCCCTGACTCACATCACTACACTCAGAGGTTGTGCTGCTACTGCATTACTTGTTATGGTATGACCAGTAGCCTTTGGTGGCTAATGTTAGCTAAGTGTAAGTCACTGACATTGCTGAGTCTGTTTTCTTGCAGCGGACACTCTGACTTGACATCATTGATTCAGGCATGTGATCCTACAGAGGTCTGGTGAGCTCACACCTTTTCTAACTCCATGGCCCCAAATGTATTTCAACTTCTAGTCTGCTTACCTGACTGCTGAGACAATATCTCGATTGGATTGGTGAGCATAACTTTGTCTCAATGTCCATCCAGTCATCTGCCAATGTCCTGTATTTGGCTAATTTTCCCAATGTGAATAATAGCCCAGACATTTCTCAATGTCACATTCTTACTGTTAGTCCCAGATGTGCTGAAAGACTGATATCATGTAAACTCTGAAGCTGTACCGCATTTTGTCATTTCCATTTTTTTCTAATGTGAGAAAATATTATGAATTCACACTCCTGATACTTTAAGCCTTGACCAATTCAGCAGAACAAATGCCCCTTTTCCTGGGACATTTAGTGGGCTGACTAAATGTTCTTTCATGGGTTAACACGCCAGGTACATTTTTTTTTGCACAGATGGCAATTAAAATAGTTCGCTAAACCCATCAGTGAGGGTATTGCAAACAAGCCTTTTATCACAATGGAAGACAACCCCCTCAGCTAAGCCGGTATTGGATAAAAAAAAAGCATGTGTTGTAAAAATGAAAAAAAAAAAAAGAAAATGGAGTGGAATGGTGAAGTTGGCCAGTGAAACGAGACAAGTAGCAAGAGTAAGTCTTATTTATATCTCTTTGTTGGAGCTCTTTCAAGGTGCTGGCAGATTGAAGAATCTTGTGGGCGGCAGAATCACAAAGCGAATGGCCTTAGTGTCATCTGCACATACCCACTGCCTCCATACGTAGCGTTAGATTTTACTCATGTTTCTCAAATCCTCCATATAGATGATGGCATTAGTGGTGAAGAATTCACAGGTGGTCTTGATTTATAGATGAAAAATGTTCAATCTTTTGTGATAAAATATAAAAATTAGAGTAACTTCATCAGTGTGATTCTTTTGAAATTAACGTCATGGAAGTCTTCATTAAAATCTGCAGTCTAGGCAGGAGTTTAGAAATACTGTAATGAGGGCATAAGTCTAAGAAGCTTCCTCTGTCCTCAAATCATTTTGAAGAAACATGAAAATTCCTCCAAATTCATAAGCAGTATAAAAACACCACCACCGCCAATAAACTGGCACATCCCACAGGTGGATAAAACTGTTTCTGAATATATTTAAAGCTTATGGAGACCCGCCAGGATACATGATTCCAAGTGTGTCACATTATGTTTACAAGAACTTATTTACTATTAATACACCAGTAATGGATGTGTCAGAGGAGCAGTATAAAACAAGAATTTGAATAAAGTGTGGCCAAAGTTTCTGTTTGGTCAGTTTGCAGCTCATACTACAGCTCAGTCTGTGAAAACACGTGTGTAATGCCTCATCAGGGTGATTTCCTCTACAAAGATTTAGAACAACTCCTTTGGTACAAACTGGAGGTGTGGACTTAAAGATATGGACATTTACGAGGCAGGCAGGGGCTACAAATAGAAACTTTGTTAGTGCATCATGGGAAATGTAGCATTCCCATATAAGGGACACAGAAGTCAGTGTAACTCTGCCTCTGCTGCTTTGATTTTGATCATTCTGCTTTTAATCCGGCTCTAATGAGTTCTCCAACTTTGTGGAAGTGCACTGTAAAATACCTGTAGTAGCACTTTAATTTGAATATTTTTCCATGTTCAATTGATTCAACAATTCTTTCACAGAGTACACACATGCATACTATAAATATACTATTATATATTCCTCGTAAAATATAGATTTTTGTAGATTTTTTAAAATAATTGAAAAACTTTTGAAAGTAAGGCTGCCACCAATGACTAACTAATGAATTTATTATTTAGACTATATGATTTTGATCTCCCGGAGTCCAGATCAACATTTCAAATTGCTATTTTTTTTCTTTTTTTTTTCTTTCCCCAATAACAGTACAAAACCCCAAATATATTCAGCAAATTTACATATTTGAGAAGAAAAAAATACAACGCTTGGCATTTTTTGGTTGACAGATGATTCAAACCATTAATCAATTATCAAAATAGTTAATATATCCACCTTTTAAAAAGGCATGTGTAACTTACAGACATAAAAACCATGCATGCATTTCACATCCACTTCAAGTAAAATACCAAAGACACAGCGCACTCTTAGCGGTAGATACAGTCCTGCGTTTTGGAAGACTCTTCACTGCTGATGTCTTGTTGCAAATGTGCTGCAGAAAGTAGAATTTTGGATGAATGAGGACTCACTTAAAGGGCAGCTGATGTAAATCTCCTCATGTATCAAAGTTGTGCGTTTTCTTTGTCACCTGCCAATAAGACACTCTGCTGCTCACAATGGTGTTTACTGTATATTGTCACAGTGCAATCCTCTGCCACATTCCTTAAAAAATACAATCTAAATCAATCGTCCATCCATCCATCTCTCCTATATCCTCCTTACAGTCTGCAGCCCTCCCATCTCACTAGGAAACCCATTACTCTCAGCACACGGTAACCCTGCGCGTGAGATGTACAATTAAAACCTTATTTCTGCTGAAGGAAATTAGATTTAATGAACGGCAGGCTGGGCAACAACAGATGGTTCGTCTTATTGGAGGCACAAAGATAGACTGGGTGTTTGAACGCCTTCAGATCAAATGCCAGTGGTTATCAATTAGGAGTGGAGGTAAGCTCCTGACAACATGAAACAGAGTGGAGGCCTCGCCGCCGTGGCCCTCACCTTCACTGCTGGGAAGGAGATGTTACGCTTACACTGTCGCTGGGAAGAGATGGAGCCTTTCCATATGCTGGTGTCAGAAATGCTGCACAAGCCCAGATGTTGCATAATGTCAAATGAGAAATTGTGGACTAATGAATAAAAAATGTGTTCCTGATGAACCCTACAATTATTTCCAATATAACCGGCAGGTACATGAGGCTGGGACATGCTTTTTTTTTTTTTTTTTTTTTTTTACCATTACAAACAGCCAGCTTCATATATAGGAAGGGAGTTGAAGAATTCCCTCATTTACTTACTATCCTAAATGTATTCTTAATCATACAAAAATTAAGAAAATAAGAATAATTAAAAAATGCAAAATTTTGAGTACTTTTGGGAGCGGCTACTTCCGTGCCGTCATTCTGCTTCAAAGAAAAAAGATAAATGATGATGCCATTAAAAGTGAACTAATTAAGGAAGGCTTCTTTTAAGAACTCATTAACTGCAACCTCATTTACATAATGATGCATATTAATTAAGTTTTAATGAATCTGAATTTCCAGCAAGCCGCATTTCTTTGGCTGTGGAACAAATTGAACAAATTATTTAAAAGTGTTCTTGAATCTACTTTTCACACCAAAGGGGAGAGAGAATGCAATCATTTGTAGAAAATCATATTTTTTTCCCCCTCTCCCCAGCCTATGCCCATCTGTTAATTATTTTTAAATGTAATCATTTACCCTTTTGTTTCACTCCCTTCCAAACCGATTCGGGAGGTATGGGACTGCCGCTAAATGTTGCAGAGTGTGTAAAAGTCTGAAATGTGTGATTGCGAGGCAGATGAAAGATTGTGTTTTTGCTTGTTTTCATGTGGGATGTGGAGCGCTCAACACTTCAGTGGACTGTCACTCACTAATGCGTGGTGTGTGTACCGACTGTACGAGCCATCTTGCTTTGGGGTCTGCATGTTTCCTGTCACCTACATACATTGATAGTGACGACTTAAACTGATACTCAGTATTTGAAAGGTATCAGCAAATATAATGACAAAATATTAACAGCTGAGATGTCAGAAGATCTGGGAAAGCCTAAAAAAGGCCAGCAGCCTGCAAGCCGGAAACAGGAACTACTCTTTGTGTGATGGATTTTTGATGGATGGAAATTAGATCTGCTAAAACAGGATGTTCCATTACATACTAATGTAGAACAATGGTAATAATTGCCCCAGTGATCTTGGGGTAGCAAGTGGAAGCCTTCTCAAAGTATTCTCAAAGTTGATGGCAGTAAAGAAAGCAGGCGTGCTTTTCCTGCATTAATGTTCATTTAGATGCTCTATCTAACAAGTTTTTGATCTTTTTGGTGAATGTAGTGAATGTCAGTAGACAGTCCTACTGGAGTCTCATTTAAAGACTTTTGAGGACCTTATTCTAGAGTGTAAACTGGATTTTTTTGGGTCTCAATCCACCAAATTCTGAGCCAAAACACACTGGTTCTGTCCCATGGCAGAGTAAAAAAATCCTTTATCCACAGTCAGGTGGCTGCAACCAACCAGCCAGCACAGCAGACAGGAGAGAAAAAGAAAGAATAAAAAAAAGACAACAGAACAACCAGCATTACGCTCAAAAAAAGAGAAAATAATATGGCATTTCTGGCTGAATGATGGTCTAATCCTCCAACTGAGCAAATGAGCACACAGATTTATAGGTAATAGCTACAAAAACATGCCGTATACACAGAGTGAACACACCCTAAGCACTAAGAAAAAAAAAACAAAAAAAACAACATCCTGATGAAATATATCATTGAAGCTCTATAAAAGTCAAATAACATACAATGATTTCACACAATTCAATCATGAAATACGACTGTTTATGTCTTGATTAAATGACAAGCTGTGATAGGATGCTACAGGTGAGCATATTTAACTTCAAATGTAAAGATTAGTCACAACAGAATGTGTCCTTTTTGACATATACTCAATAAAAAACAGTTCAAAGACAATATATTCATTGATTTACCTCATCAGCATCATTGATTATTAGAATATCTGCTTATTCTGAATTTGATGCAGCAACGTGTTTCACACAGGTTGGGACAGGAGCAACAAAGACTGGCAGAGTCGTGGAATGCTCCAGAAACACCTGTTTGGATCATTCCACAGGTAAACAGGTTCAGGCCTAAATGACTGCATTCTGTTTTTATAATGTTTTACACAGCACATTTTACACAACTATGTTAGGATTGGGGTTGTACAGTCAGCATAACACATAACAAAATAGTCAATGCAATCATACATAAAATGCAGAGTGAGCAAGTTTTTTTTTTTTTGATTGAAAAAATATGTATTTTTGATTCACAGAGTTGTTTAGGGTTTAATGAATGCCTCTACATCTAAATAATACTTACGAAGTACTCGAGTAAATGCACTTAGTTACTCTCTGACACTGGCTGTTTACCCCTTATACTGTACAAAAGCTACCAAAAAAACACACTTGTGGTCACTGTATGACATTTTTAGTAGTTTAAAGATTGTGTAAAAAGGATGGCCAGATGTCCTTTGATTCCATATATGATGTGTGATATTTGTATGTTGTCAATCACATAAGATGCATCTTTGCCTGATTGTTATGGTTTTGTTTCACACATAGCATATTTTATTGGTCTTAGGTTTCTATTTTAGTGGTTGTCTTTATATGTTGTCTTTTTTAAACTGATGTCTCTTGATAGTGAGTAGCTATTTTACAGACAGAGACATTCAGACAATGTAATGACACCTAAGACCATTGATGGAATTAAAAGTACCGCTCTGATTTCAATGATGATCCCACTGTAAATCATTAAAGACACTTCCTCAGTCTGCATTTTCTGTTTCCCACTATATAGATTAAAGTTCATTCCACCATTGTTAATCTGTTTGTGGTGATTCAGATGAACACCACTCAAACATTTTGTAGCCGTATTAAGCAGTAGACTGTATCTCTCTTACTATTATCACTGATAGTGTGAACAGCTGCTGCTATTTGTAATGTTCATGCGGTGTGTTTTCAGGCAGAAAAGACAGAAAAAAACAGCCTTGTTTTCCAGAGACGCAGACACACACACACACACACACACACACACACACACACACACCTGTTCGGCAGGTAAGTTTGGGAATAGGTTAGAGCTCTGGAGATGGGATGAGGACTCAGGGTCCTTCACGGATAGAGGCCGACGCCACGGGAGGACGCTTGAACCAATAGCAGCGTAACACAAACAGCGCACTTCCTGCACTGGCCATCCCAGAGGATGTTTGGTGGAGAAGTCTCTGAGGGTTTAGAACCCACCCACTTGCCTCCTCCTCTGCTTCCCTGTGGTGAGCTGGAGGCCTCAATAGAAAAAAAAAGAAATTGTCGATGGCGTTGGCTGGGTACTTCTGACAGCGAGTGCCTACCTCGGGGGAGGTCAGAAGTCAGCGATTCATACGAGACAAGCTGGCAATGCAGTGTAACCGAAAATGGAAAGCAGATGTTCGTTAATTAGGGGAAATGTGACTGACAAGACTTGAGCGTCGAGGTACATGAGCTCGCCCGCCATCCAGCAGCTGTTGTTACCCAACTTCATTGTCAGTCTCGTACACAAGTCACAGCTTCCCCGCTGAGCTGGGCCCAGACGCCCAGCACCCACAATTATCAAAATAGAATTAAGCTTGATTAAATCGAGCAGATTTTCTCCTGAATATTTTTGGTGTTTTTGTCAGTGTGTGCTTTTGTGTGAATGAGCAGCTTTACCCACACCACCTTCTTCCTCTTTGGCTGCCTCCTCCCCCTTTTCCGCTCCTCTTTTTCTTCATTCCCAGCTGCGTGAAAGTGCTGCTAAAGACAGACCTACACTGATTAAAAAAAAAAAAAAGATTTGTCATTTGGGGAAATCATACATTTCCCTGGATCGCTTTCCTGTCTGATAAAAAAGTATGCCCGCAAAATTGCTCATATGTAATTGTTGAATGGGGAAGCTCATCTGCATTTTATTGCAGCTTCAGTGTTTGTTGAAGTCCCTTTTCAGAGAATATCCTTAAAATCTACACTACGTGGTGTAGATGCTGAGAGTCCTGTGAAGTGGATTTCAGAGTGGATACTGTGAGACCTTAGTGGAGAGAAGGTTTTCACTGATATGAGTGGGTATGGCCTCCATATCTACCACATATGTGTACATGTGTTTCTAATAAACCAGAAAATGCACGTAGGACACTCATACACACACACACACACACACACACACACACACACACACACCTCTGGTCAACAACATAATCCTGTGAAATTGATGAATGGCTGCACATTAGGCCCATTCAAACAACAGATGTTGATTCACTTCACATGAGCATTATCAGATCATTTGTGTCAGGCAACAGAATATGAATGACACAGATTATCTCAGATTTGGGGCCTCTGTTGGCAAACCCCACCATCCTCCAGGCCTCTAGGTAACATTCCTGATTATTGCAAGTGTGTGTGCATGTGTCAAAAGGTGCCATTATGTCTGCATGTGTGAAGGATGATGTTTCTGCAGAAGGACATGGAAGCCCCTTTGGACCTGAAGAATGAAGCCTGATGGGAAGCAGAATGGGGCCCGTGCACTGTTATTTATGCAGAGCGAGCTCGCGGGTGACCACTCAACCTCTGGTGGCCGTGTTGGAGGCCCTAAGCTCTTGGGCAACAGTGGCTGTGAACAGCTGTTGCGTCTCTAAACGTAGCGCTTGGCGGTCTCAACAGAACTGAATAGAGTGTTATTTCCTGCACTGTTTTTGAATCTAAATTGATAATTTCACTGTGGTTATTAATTAGATTTATTTTTTGTTTGTCATCCCATTGGATAGTTTACTACAGTTGCAGGGATGCTAACCGACACTGTATTGCTTTTATCTATATGGTATGACTATTAGCTATAGAGATGATGGTTCAGTGGCTCAATTGCAAAGCCAAACAGCACCAGTTCTATCGGTTATGATAATAATGTGCTCACCAAAATGATTAATGAAATGTGGAAATAATGTTAGATCACTAAGTATGGGGCCAATCCCTTCATCTGAGGGGGCTTGTGGTGATGCAGCACTTGAGGAGGAGGTGTCTACCCCTAAAGGACAGGCTTCCTCCTGATGGCCTGGGAGCAGCTATAAAGGGACAGTAATGTTGTACCCACAATGGACCAGGTCCCTTCCTAAGTGTGTGGGAGGGACCCCAAAGCTGGGCTGCCATCACAGTCTAATTGTCCAGTAAGGAAATTAATACAAGAACAGACATGAAACTGATCCTCAACCTGGTCTACTCAACAACCTTCTGCTTCAGCAGAGGCAGTGAAGGTGAATCGTTCATATTCCTTACTGTCCAAGAGTGCTTATGGTTGTCTGCTGTATTTAAATGTTTTTTTTGGGGGGGGGGCACCCTAGACGAAAAAAATCGAAATCGAAAAATCACTTTGTTCTCAGGGGTCCCTGTTTCTGGTCTGACCACTGTATGTGGACATTATTAGTACACAGTCAGTTCCACATGAGCATGCACACTTACTAAATTCTAAAAGTTTGTATTTTGAAAGTCTTTATAGATTAACTCCAGCGGCAAAAAAAAAAAAAAAAAAAAAAAAAGTAAAAATAAATGAAATAAAAACTGTTTCCTATAGTCTCTTCCGGCACAGCAGGGGGCACTATGTAGAACATTAGCTGTAACATCTAGTGATAAGAAGCAGAAGAAACATGAGAAGGATGGAACCTGCCAAAAGACTAAAAGTTTGTACAAGTATGTCACTAAATGGGAGGAGGTTTACCTGAACTCAATCAAGGGCAACGTCGGTCAAAGTCATGCTTTTTGTAAAATATGCGACACAGATTTCAGCGTATCACAAGGAAAAAAAAGTGGTGAGCCAGCATGACAAATCTGCAGAGTAAAAGTGTGCCCAAGAGGCTCAGAAACATGCCCCACCAATGGCTGCATTGACGCTCCCTCTTCCATCCATTTTTGTGATCACCCTCTTCTACCAACTGTCTCTCTTGCCAGTAGCCTCTATCAAAATCACAATTGAAGTATAATGAGTAAGTGATGTGTACATGGCCTTCAAGTAATACATAAATAAAGTGTGATAAAGTGCTGAATTTTTATGTGCTTTCGTGTTTTCATTTCTATAATGCAGTTATGTTCACAGCATTTCACTTTGAACCAGGTATCTGATTCTGACCACCAGCTGCAGTGACTTTTTTAAAGCAAGTCGTTGCCTGGTGGTGATTTTAGGATTCACTGTTTGTAGCCTTGTCTGAATGGAAGAGGTATGTGGACAGTGATAAGGGTGGTGGGATCGCCCATGGTGGGGCGCCGGATAATTTCCCTCATTTTCAAATTCCAATGTTGACAGGTGTAGTCTTCAGAAACAGGATTTTAGTGACTTTGTACTGCAAAGCCTCTGCAGACATAAACATAAATTCAGTGAACCTTGCGAAGGTTAACTATGGAGCAAAGATTGGATGCCATAGGTATATGGATAAATGTGAGAATGACTGGCTTATCAATCCATAGGAGAAACACAAATTTGAATAACACAAATTCAAAACATGTTAAGTCCTCAAAACATGAATTGCATAGACCCCTGCTTATGCTCAACAGCACAAACTTCTTACTTCTTGGCTAATCCCTGCTCTTAAGTCCTCAATTCATCACGATATTCATCAAGCTGAATATGAGCAAATGTCATTTGCATCAAACTGTTACATCATTGCTCCCACTTTTGTTTGGGTCAAAGCTGATCTTGTTTACTCCACACACAGCAGACTTTCCCAGGACGCAGAGTCTTGTACTGCTCAGTTAAACCATGTCTTCACAGCTGTAGTGAATGAAAGCCTGGCAGGAGTTATTTTTATTCTCTTTACCAAACCAAAGTGAAGGAAGAACAACCCTCTCCCGACTCCTACAACAAGCAGCGTCCCCGGAGGGCTACAACCGAGGCAGCAAAACAAAGAGGAATATTTCAAAAAACGTTGCGATGAGAATAACTCAGAAATTTGAAAGCACGTCGGACTCCAAAGGTAAAGTGTTGCACTAGCAGCCACCGAGGTGCCGTAATTAGGTCAGGTGAGACACAGGGAAAAAGTTAAACTTTGTGGACCTCTTTATTTTTTTAGTCCCTTTCCCCAAGTTTCTCCTGTACCATCTGCCAATATAGAGGGGCCCTGTCCTTACTTACTCTAGTGTCTTACCATACAATCATTCTGGGGACACATGACTCTCTAAAAAGAAAAGGCTCCTGAAAGAACCTTCAGAATAATCCAGAAGCCTTGACAAGGTAAATGACTTAAAGGTTCGCCTTCCTGGTTATTACTTTCTTTAAGGAACTACTCATTGTCTGCATGCATTGTCTGCAGCAACTTCATTTGGCAGCAGAGCAAGCTGAAAATACAACATTGCCATGACAAATGGTGGCGAAGTTCCTTCTCAACCACATCCAGAATGTGCGTGTCCGGTCAAATCTACTCTTCCCCAGGTGCCTCCACCCTTCTACTGACAAAAACAAGTGGCTGAGGTCTAATATGCCACTATTCAACAGCAGTTGTATCATTTTATTTGAATCCCATGATATACTTTCAGCTGCTATGCAGCCATGATATTTTATGTGTTTGTTTTTCTCTTCCTCCCTCTAGCAACAAAGGCCACGTACAAGCTGGAGAAGGTGCTAATGAACAGGCATGTTCTTGATGATGTGAAAAAGCTGAACCCTTAAATCTGTCTTGGAGGGGTTCCTCAGTCTGAATCTGTCATTCACAATGAAAAATGTGGCTTTCTTGTACTTAAGGATGTTCTGCAAGTAAATTGGACAGCAATCATAACGTCCATATAGTGTAGTAACAGGTGCTACAGTGCTACTAGTGGCTAGAATTCTTGCATGTATATACTTTGTAATATGCAGGAACACTAAAAACATTTTTGGGTACAAGGTTAATTTATTTATCATTCTACGGCACAGGGTTGTGTAATGAAATGGTCGCTGTAGTCTCATTTTGCTACTCACAAAACAACATATAGTCATAAAAAGAAAGTTTTTACAGCGGAGTGCACTGAATGAATGGTATCCACAGACAAATAAAACTATGTGGTAAAATGACAAAATATCTTTTTTTTTTCTGTTATTCACTGGTAGCCTAACTTTATTTGGCGAGGCTATATTACTAACTTGCATGGAAGTTAAAGTTCTGTTGCATACTGAGAGGAATGAGGCTGTACAAGTCCAATAAAGCTGCTACACGGAGCATCCATTTTTCAGTCATACTGGTATTTAACACTTTAAAAGGGGCTGCACCTTTCTCGTGATTGGCTGTGGTTTAAGCACTTTCAGCTAACACGCCCCTAGCATTTCAGGCAAGATTGGCACTACTCCGCTCTGAAATGCTAGTGCATAAAATACTGCTTATTTTTCACTATTTTGAAACATGATTTTAAATACTTAGGTGGGTGGTTAATAATACATTTTTCTTTCATCAGGCCTTCACAGAGACTTTAAGTTTGTGACTATTATTTGAAACTTAACTGGACAATATTTGAATATTGGCTTATATTTGAGAATTTCAGTAGATGAATTTTGAAACCATCCATGTTAATAATCATCAAATGTGGGCAGATCCTCATGGAATATAAGCTAGATATCTATGATTTGTATGACATCAGAGTCAATTTACATTTGCTGTTATAACAATGCGTGGTTATGAATTCATATAAATCACCACAAAATATACAATATTCTCTGCGCATCAAGAACTTATTTTAGATTGTAGAGCAATCTTTAGAACGCATCAACAGATTTCATTGAGTACAGGTTCAGTTCGAACACATGGTTACCATTGTGAAACATTCAAAGTCGTGGTTAGGTTTAGGCACCAAAACTACTTGGTTAGGTTTAAGAAAAGAGTATTGATTTATGGTTTCACATGGGACACAAACTGTTGTTTACTGAGCAAAAGGTCTGATGTATGACCCACCCCTCTAAGGACTTAAGATCTGGCCGATGTTGCATGATAGAAAATGCATAGTTATCATGTTGCGGTTTTTGTTGTATGCTATCTATATTTCATTCGAATTTATTTTTATACTTTACTTTTATTGTTTTCTGTCTTGCTTTTTTCCTAATTTATTGTTCTTTGTCTTTTCTGTGTGGAACATCAGGAAAACTGCTGTAAATCAATTTATAACTGAGATAGACCAGCTGATGTGTTCTTCATTATTGTGCCTTTTTTCCCAACAAAGAACCTTTCCTTGCCTCTCCACTCACCTCATCATAACGTGGCTTCTTATTGGCTCACGTTACGAGATTGTTTCAGCTAGTCATTGGTCACCGATCAACAATGTCTGCTGCAGACAGCAGGCACAGTCGACTTTTCAAGTGTCAGAAGGTGCTGGCTATCCTTACAATTGCCCTTTGGGGCTAAGTGCAGCATCAGGCATGTGCTTGGCCTCATTATCCTGGACACGATAGGATCAGACCACAGAGCAATTGGATGGACGTCACATGACTTTCCGTCCACACCTCGGCCATCTCTTTAGCCCCCAGAGCGCTCTGTGAAGTGTCAGGTCACCACTGGTCATTTGTGAAGAAGTGTCCTCAGTGGGGAAGAGCGAGGCGGTTAGTAGGGGAGGGGGTTGTCCAGTCTTCACAGTCAGGCAGCTGGACACAACACAATGATTACACTCCCAGGCAATGCCCCCCCATGCCCCGACCAGACAAGCCTAGCTGTAATGGGACTAATTGGGCTGGACACCACAGAGGGACAGCAGCATATACTCTATGACATGACCCCCGTATACCCATTCAACATCTGCAAAGTATGAAAATGCTGTCGCTTAATTAACAACAAGGGCTGACCAATCAGGACAGCTCGTTTACAGACCAGACAGTAATGGTGTCATGTCTCAGACAGCTAATCACAGCTGCTGTGTGTGTGTGCGTGTGTGGATGGTGATGTTATCTCTCCTGACTATCCTAAAGCAGGACGGAGGCTGACCTTAATTGCAGTAATTTAGTTAGTAGCCATACTGTCTGACTCGGCAGCCGGACCGTGGCCATCAGTCACCCACATCGTTTGTCCTCCAATCAAAAGGCTGCTCTCATTACACCGCCCAGGGCCAAAATAAGGGGAACTAATGAACATGGCCAGATAAACACTTTCATTAAGTAATCAAAACAGACTAACAGTCTGAGCATCCATACAGTGTCCAGATGATCAGGCCTCATGACAGCAACACAAAGGCTTGATCAGCCGGCATCTAGGCCAGCTGAAGCAACAAAGATAACCAGATCCAGTCAAGTAGCCGCCTGCCACTGTATGGTAAAGCCCGAGATAATATGTGTCTGGATGAAATGTGATACATACACAGTTTAGTAGTCACAATTAGTGCTGCTCAGCCCATGAAAACAAACTTCAGGTATGGAGTCAGTGATAGATTTGAGCATTTGTGAGGCAGCACAGCCTCACACTGCCTGTAGACTCTTTGGATAGAGAGAAAGCAAGTAGGCATCACTCCCTGCATTGACCTTTAAACGGCACTATTGTCTGGCAGTGCGAACCTCCAGTCCAGCTGCCAAATGGAACATTATGGCACCTGAGAGCCCTCTATGTACTTTAATCCACTAAAGATCAGGTAAGTTTTACCTTATTGTTGGAGTTTGGGATTGAAGGCCACTATAAGTATAAGGTCATGTATGGATGAGTTGGTTCATTTATCAATTTTTTCCCCTCATACCACATGAACAGCGTGATATGTGAACTAGAGTTGCTTTCTGTTCTATATCTTTCCTACCTAAAAATGTCTTTAGATTTAGACGTATTCTGCACTTGAAAAATAGTGGCTGAGGGAGACTGGTGAACTAAAATTCAGACAACTAAGAATCTCTAAAAAAAAATGCTGCAAAGGTGAGTCCACTCCATTCAATGTTACACTCTGAAGAAAAAAAAAAAAAAAAAAGGACAAAGATAAAAATGGTCAACAGTTTGGAATTCAGGGTTTCTGTCAGAGCAGCTACACAAGCAGTTTTTATAGAGTCAGTAAAAGTGATAGCGGGCTCTTGTTTGGAACACAGTAATAAAACTTAATAATGAGCTGAATTCAAAGACACGCTTTTCATTGTGCTGCTCTCCCAAATGCAACGCCACGCTAACTGCAGCCAATCAGGCGAACAAACAAACAAGCCCCGCATGCAGACCAATAACAAGTCATCTATCCTCAATTTTCACTGTCCCTCTTTCATGAGAATGTCTTTTTTCTCCTCTTTTCTTTTCCTCTGGGCAATCTTCCACTCCTCATATACATCTGTACAAATTGATTTCCTCTTTACAAGGGAAGATAATGACTGTGGCAACAGAAATACCTGTAAGTGAGGCATAATTACACTGCAAGACACCACCCGCTGTGTCCCTTTCTGCAATCCCCCAACAACATGAATTTTAAGCTTCAATAGCACTCAACACCGTCACACCAATGAGGCCGAGATTTGATTAAAATTATAGTTCCTTTTGCTCCTACTTCATCTATTAAGATAAACATCTTGTTCGGGACATTTTTATATACATATAAAGAGGGGCTGCTACAATTTCTACATTTCTACCCTGCTGATAGACATGAAAGGGAACACTGTGGGGTCCACTCATCTGTTAGCTACCTGTACAAAGCTGTCGCACACAATTGTGGGTAATGCAGCTCCAGCCTCTCTCTCTCTCTCTCTAACAAAAGGAAAAGAGTCGGGCATCGTCTTGCCGATGAGATGGGGAAACATTGTTTACACCCATTTGTCTTGCATATGGAAGACATGAAGCTCACCAAACTGAAGTAAAGCAATGTTAATGCATGAGTGCAGCTTCTGTTGAGAAAATGTCATTGCCCGCCTCCACAGCAGACACGTTCAAATGCAGCAAAATTGGGTCGTAACATTTCTCTGTAAGTTATGTTGGAATCTGCGGAGATCAAGAGTACACTGCACATACTGTACACTGCACTGTATGAATGCTCTGTGACAAATTGCATCCAGCATTTAACAATAAAGGAAGTATTCAGCTGGTGGAAATGTGTGGTGATGAACTCCGGAAAATAATTATCACCACTGATGATAATTGCTTTAGAAGAGCATTGTCCTGCCCATTTTCGTTATTATTACTGAATCCACGCTGCTTTTGAAAGACTGCAACTGTCTTTTTATTGTTCTTATTATTGTGTTTGATCACTGATTATCACTGTCACTTATTAAGTTCAATTTGTTATTGTACAAATGATGAAATGAATCCGTTCAAACAACACTTGAATTGGTGACAAAAGCCTCAACTCTTGCAATGATTATCTCCTCTCATTAGTAACCATTTCTCAAATCTAATTCAAAGAAGCTCTCTCACTTCCACTTTTTTTTCCTAAAAGTCATCAAATGAGCGCCGAGAACGAGCTGCAAACTTCCAAAACAAGCCTCTTCAGGCGAGTGGAAGGAAGAAAAAAAAAAAAAAAGAAAAAGAAAAAGAAAGGAAAAACACAATTGTCGGAAACAAAGGACAAGTTTCTGTATTCTGAGGTAACAACTAAAAGGTATGCAGATGTCTTCTCCTCCTTCCCAGGCGACAGGTATGTCAGGGCCCTGAAAGCCCTTGCAGTATAATTACACGCTATCCTATCTCCCCCCAGCAAAGGAGGTGTTGCTCGAACAGGAGCTATCAGATCCCTGCGACTCAAGAAGAAGAACCCAGGGGAATTGCATCTTTAACAAAGCCCATCTCCTTCGCCTTTAAATATCTCTAAGTGCAACCCCCACTCCAACTCCGTCTTCGCTCCCCCCTTCCCCACCAATCCCTTCGAGCCTTTCTCCGTTGTCTGTTTCTCCACCCAAAGATTTCTGAAGTTGTCTTGTTTTTATTTTTTTATTTTTTTTTATTCAGTGAGGCGATGGTTTGGAGTCAGGTGAATGGCACCGGAGTCTAATGATAAACATCCTGAGTGTCCCATTTGTCCCACTTTCTTTTTCTGAGTGACTGGTCTGATGTCTGCAAGGTCTCTTTAATAGGACATCAAAACTGGAGCTGGTAAAGGAAGGAATGTCACAAACACACACCCACACACACACACACACACACACAAACAGAAAGAAAGAGTGGCACTGGTCCTTAAGAAGAGACTTAGGATTGATCAGAGGCCTCAGTCCTTCACTGCTTTAACACTCTGATACAACTACAAAGATATTCTGAATTGATATTCTAATGAATTTAGTAAATGTTGCTCAGCAGGGAGAACACATGACCATCACAAAGTTTACCAGCAACGCACAACGATTGCGTGCATTACGGGTGTATTGAGAGAGCCAGGTCAAAAAAATGGAAAGCAGAAATCAGATATTTGGTACATTATTTGAATATTTCATTATGGTGGTATAGTTGGTGACCCTGAGGCACATTTGTGCTGAGGGCCCCAACACACCATTGTCTTTGCATTCTGTGTGTACTTTTGCCTTTAAGTATCTACTCACAACACCTGACAGCTTCATTGTATTTTGCCCACAGCACCAGAAGCTAAGCTGCGTTCTTATTTTGTAATACTAGCCCACTCCAGGTTTGCATTGTGTCAGTTAGTGTGTGGTAATTTTATTATACCCAGATTAATTCAAGAATATGCATCGTGTACAGTAAGCCTACTAAAAACTGATAGAAATGTGTTAAAACTTGACTTTGACACAGGGTCTCTTTATCAGACTGGCTCTCAAATAAAAATAATGAAGGCACCAGTGCTGTCATTTTGGCTGATGTGATGTGTACTCTCAAATAATTTTAGGATGAGTTAAATTACCTTTGATCTTGAGGGCCTTGTTGATCTTGGGCCTCAGGGCAGTTGTCTTGGCAAATATGAGTCCTCAGCATTAACTCTTGGTGGGTATGAGTTCCCCCAGCTGAAGAGTATGAAGCTGGTTCTGTAATATTATGAACTGCACTGAATTGTAAGTAACCACCAGAGCAACATTTGCCCATGGGTTGAACCTTGACTAGCTTCTTTTGTGAAACCAGGGGCCATATCTATCAAACCTTTTCACACGAGAATGCTCGAAAGAACAAGTACAAAATGTCTTTGCTGAAAATGATGGAAAAAAATTTATTAAGTGACTCAGTCCTATTTACAGCAAAGTGTAAGACTGACATTAAAGAGCCTCTCTCGAGTGATCACATGATTCATCACTTGTATGCTTTTAGCAGTAACAACCAAACTGATGCAAGGCGTTAGCCGATGTCTGCTCCATTGTTTATTATTTCAAAAATGATGTTGATGATGTTATTTTGCAGGATATATTTAGATGTTAATTGTATACGTCCACTGACAACTTACAACCCAATGTATTTAATATAAACAAATGAATTAAAAGGCATGAAATAATAAGACACTGAATGGAATGAGGAAAAAGAAATTATGTAAATATGTAGATGAGGTTCATCAGAATCAATGCACTTTGTAGTATCAGAATGACACATACAGACAATGAGACTGCATACAAAGTGATTGGAAACAAAATCAATCCCAGGTTTATTCTTGTTGACTGCACTAGTTATTATCATTAATAATAATAGTATGAAAATTAATGATAATAATATAAAAATTGCTCAATTCTGAATTGTACATGTTGTGTCAGTTAACATATCGCACAACATGACTGAAGCTATTTCACATATGATGCAGGTGTGCGCTTTCCTCTGCCAGGCACCCTGAGGAGCTACCCTGAACCAGTTCAAGAGATCTCTGGGTCTGTCTTACAGATTTTATTTTTAAAACTGGAAGGTGCTTTCTTTTATGTTTGTAGATTCTAACTTTAAATATGATAGACAATTTTTTTGTCATGTCGGATTTCCTGCTTGTAACGTCTAAAACCTGTGTTTCCTGAATAATAGATGCAATGGGAGGAAATGGGAATTTGAAAAACACTATCAAGCTCATCATAATGAGATGTACATTTGATAAGTGACATATACAGTAAATACAATGGATGTTTACGTGCTTTCCTTTACTCATGAAGTGCTACAGTCAACAATAAGAAAAGTCATTGAACCCATACCGAGAATTAAGTACAAGTTGACACATCAGTTGCTTTGGTGGAATTAATTCACATGTGTGGCATGCATTAAAGGCAAAAATGCTTAAAAAAAAGGGTCAATCATTAAACACGCAAGTTTCATAAAAATACAGGAAACTGCATTAAATTATGCACACATATTGATATATGATGGGTAAAAGCAGAATAAATGGTTTTTGAGTTACAGCTGAGCAAAAAAGGGTATTAAAGTGTAATAAAAATATGCACAAACAACATCAGTGGAGAACCCAAAGTTTCCAAAGGTATCAAATACCTCAGGTTGAATTTCAGGAAAATGTGCATAAAATGAAGCTCAACATATCTAGAATATCTACATTTGATGGATTGGATTGGTAAAGCAAAAAACTTGGATGAATATTTCACTCAGTGTAAAAAAAAAAAAAGCTTCAATGAAGAGCTGGAAGAAGCTAATACAGAGCAGCCATGTGATCCCATAGAACTGTGCAATAACAGAGGTCAAATGTAAAACAACAAAAAGCCCCTTTGTTGAGCATTGAATATAATCTCATTCCATGTATGGTTTACCTCTTCTAATCTTTTCGGGATCATCCTCAAACAGGCTGCAGAATCTGGAAGGCGCTCTGTAAGGTGTGCAATGCTAACCTAAGTAGGTCAAACTATCTGCAAAGAACGCAACTGCACAAACTTTCCATCATCAACGCCATCACAACGAGGGTGGGGAGGGAAGGGGAGAAAAAACAATTCACTTGTCACAAACTTGACACCTTTCTCCTTTTCCAAAGGAGGAGGAGGTGAGGGAGAAAAGAAAGAAGAGAAAAAAAAAACTCCAAAGGAGTGTTTCATTGTTCTGAAGTTTCCCTCTCCTTTTGCTTTGCCTATCACTGAAATCAACACTTACCTTGTCAATGACAACCTAGCAAATTGGCAGACATTAAGGGGTAGTGCACAGGACCTGGAGTGTGTATATGGATGGAAGGGTTTTGTGTGTGTGTGTGTGTGTGTGTGTGTGTGTGTGTGTGGCAAGGGGTGACTGTAATGCCTGGTCCCAAGGGCAGCAGGTAGAATGTTAAAATAGCTCCTTGAACGCTCTTGCTCCAGTGCAGGATGGGATTTTTGTTAAAGGTTCCTGTTTTGTTTGCAGCCCCAAAGAAACCTGTGAAAACAGGGGCAGATTTCGTCTTCAGGGACCCCATTACAAGGCATTGTGAAATTATCTGAGCTTGATTAAACTGGCTGAGCTCTCAGACAAAATGATCCCTATAATCACAGCTGGAGAGACAAAAAGCTAAATCCCACACAGAATAATAAGACCGCTCTCTTTGCTTTTTTCTTAATTTGACGAAATCTAGTCCGTAGTGCAGAATTTGGGAGAAATATACAGCATGCAAGAATGACAAAATAGCCAAAGCCAACTGCTCCTCTTCAAAATTTCCTCACATCTCACAGCATTGCAGTAACACCAATACAAGAAAAGGAAATCTCACGCATGTAACAGAGTGTGAGATTCAGATGCAGGCTTTAACCTGAAGACAGTTTTTTTGCCGTCTCTGACTCCTCTGATGCTTTTCGTGTTCTGCAGACAGTATGGGAAGCTACCAGATTGCAGTGGAGCTCTGCAGAGGAATAATCACTGCCATAGCAAATTCATCTGTTGTGCGATAACAGTACATTTCAGAGAAGTTGTCCGACACCTCAGCTCTGAAATGTTCTCTTATACACTGATAACTGCAGCACTATGGCCATTTGTCTGTTTGCTCAAAAGCCTTTTCCCTATATGTATGGAAATTTGCAGAAGGTTCATGCACATCCAGGAATGCCCAAACAGAAAGCAAAGAAAGTGTTACAATGGAAAAAGTGACCCAAAAGTCAATTGTTTGAAGCAATGCACTGGACATCACATGAGGCCTGTTGTCTTATACCATGTGCATGTACATAGAGACCTGGTACTGACCAAAATGCTTTGGTACTACTCAGTGTCAAACAAATGTCAAGGGTCAAATTGTTATGTTTTTAGCGAAGTTCACAGGACCCAAAACACCGGGCTCAGACAGATAGAACAGGAGGCAGATGACTGTATGAGCATTTAATGAATATAATGCCGGGTGTGAGTTTGGAGGAGGCAGAATCCAACATGACTGAAGGCAAGTGGAGACAGGTCCAGATTCTTCAGGGAAAAAAAAAAAAAAAAAAAAAAAAACAGACTGTGTATATATATTTATATTGTTATATTTTTTACTTTTTAATAGATTATTTTTAGAAGATTGTCATGCACCAACATCACCAAAACAAATTCCTTGTATGTGTAAAATCATACTTGGCAATAATAAAACTTTTTCTGATTCTGATTCTCATTCATGAGAGCAGACTGACAGGGCTGGGCGACAGCAGGTGAGGATGGGACACCTGAGCACAGACAGCAAGGCAGACAATACAAGGAATCTTGGTTGAAACCCTGCTGCTTAAATACTGTGTAGGCAGGTAAGGCTTGATTGCTTGATTGAACGCACCTGTGCTCAGGAGGAGAGGAGGCTGGGCCCAACCTGTCGGCCACACCCTGCAGTGACTCAGACTTGGCAGACAGAGGAGAGACAGACAGGAGACAAAAAGGAAGGGGGGGGGGGGGGACACAGCAAGAAAAAGGAAAGGAGACTGCAGCTCTCCACAGAAATAGTCATCATAGTTAGAATGAGGTTAGTCAGGTCTTTAGCAAGTTTAATAATCTGTACTGGTGATTAATGGTTTACACATGGTATGCATACAAGAAAGCAACACAAGCCACTAATGTAACAACAACCCAATATACGCACAAAGATAGTTGTTTTAAACATTCACAACACATCAATGCAATAAAGCATAGTAATGCTTCATTTTAACTGCGAAAAGACCACAGGGCTATGATCATGGTTAGTCAAATGGCACAGTTAACTGCTAAACTTGGCAAAAGCACCTCTAGATTTTATGTCCCTGAAAGGCCCAAATAACATGTTTTAAATGATTCGCAAATACTAAACTGAATTATTAAAGCTGTATTTTTCATCCTAAGTTCAAGGTACAAGGTACCAGGTCTAGGTTTCATTTATTTATCATTGTACAACACAGGACTGTGCAACAAAATGGTAGTGGTAGTATTTAAACAATAACTCATAAAAATAAACTATTCTTTTATGAGGGAGAGCGGAGAATGAGGAGTTTCTCAGCCTGAGGAAAGATGCAGCTCTGTAGTCTGGTGGAACAGCAGTGGATACTTCTGTATCGCTTGCCAGATGGCAATAAGGGTAAACAGGCTGTGGCTGGGGTGAGTATTGTCTTTCACTATCCTTTGGACTCTGCAGGCACCTCATTGATACCACTGATGCTCAGCAGATGCGACCTGACGATGTTCCAGTCAGTTTCAATCATCTGCTGTAGAGCTCTCCTGTCCTGGGCCATGTTCTTCCCATGCCAGTTTGTAATGTTTCCGGTGATGATGCTTTCTATTGCTTCTCTATGAAAGTTTTTAGAAGACATTTTCCTGGGATTTCTGCTTCTTACGTTGCCTAAAGAAATACAGACTTTTCTGAGCTTTCTTTACCAGAGTGGACATGTGTGATGTCCATGACAGGTTCTCTGTGCTGCTGATTCTTCGGAACCTAAAACTGTTTACCTGCTACACCTCAGCTCCACTGATGTAGACAGAGATGTGTGTCTTTACCTCCTTTTTTCTAAAATCAACAATGACCTCCTTGGTTTTCTTGACGTTGAGCAGTAGATTGCTCTCTGTGCACCACTCTGCATCGATAGTGTTATTGAATGCAAATTTCAAAACAATGACCACTCCATGTCTGGGTGTACAGCCTGAACAGTAGGGAGCTGAGCACACAACCCTGGGGGCCTCCGATGTTGAGCACTGGAGAGAGACACTGCAGACTTTTTAGGTACACGGATGATGGCTGTATTGAAGCAGGGTGGAAAAATATCTGGTTACGGTGACATGTCAAAAATGTCAGTAGTAACATCAACTAGCTGATTGGCACATGTTTTAAGTACACAGCCAGCAATATGTTAAACTCATCTTGCAATATGAGTCCCCCCATCACACACATGATGAGGGTACTCCTGTTTTGGTAGGCTGTGATGGTCTGGATCACCCGCCACATGCCTTTGGTATTAGTGTAGAGATCTCTTTCTAGTCTCTCCTGATATCTCTGGTTTGCCTCCTTGATGCCAGCTTTCAGCCTCACTCTGGCGGTGTTGTACATTTCATTGTCACCTGACCAAAAGGCAGCTGTTTTGGCTCTGAACAGAGCCCTCCCATCTATTCATCCAGGCCCTCTGGTTGAGGGATGATTTTATTCTCTGTGATCAACACAGAAACACATTTGCTGATGTATGACTTGATGATATAAGATGTCACTGTTGTCAAGTTGCAGTCAATTAAGGAGCATCACAAAGATCATGTCTTTTCTCTCTCAGCCTGATCCTGAGATGGTCATCCATGCCTTTATTTCTTCTCAGTGAGATTATTATAACTCATTTTATTCACGCTTGAGCCAAAAAGCTATCTCACGCCTTCAGCTGGTACTAAAAGTAGCTGCTCGACTTTGAACCAATACTAGAAGATAAGATCATATCAGCTGTTTTAGCGTCTCTTCACTGGTTCACCAGTCAGTTTTAGAATTGATTTTAAGACTTTCCTAATCACCTTTAAAGCACTTCATGATTTAGGACCCAGCTATATTGCTGTTTGCCTACGAGCCAGGGCACAACATCAGATCCTCAGCCAGGGTTCCTGAGTCCCAAATGAAGACCAAAGGTGACCAGGTTCTTGCAGTGAATGCCCCTTAGCTCTGAAACAAGGTGAGCCCAAGGATCTGAGGCTCATCTCTCAAAAAAGCCTTTTGTTAATTCTAGCACACCATCGTATTGCCAACATGTCTTTTCTGTTTTATTTTTAGTATTTCTGTGTGGTTGTTCATTTGTCCTGATATGCCTTAAGCTCTGTACAACAGGTCCTGTTGTATATTTTTTTTTTAATTTGCATCCGGAGGACTGTGAACAGCCAGTAAACATTCTTTAGAAATTTTGTGGGCTGATGATGTGGTCAACATCATAACATTAAAAACTCGACAACTGGGAAATATTGTCCATCCACTTTGACTTTGAGCAACAAGTCTTCTGTAGGCATGGATCAGAAATTTTTGTTGGCAGTGATTGTCTTAAGGTCTGTTACACTTAATGCAATTGCTGCACTTCCATTTCTGTCATAAGTTATTCAGTAATAAAAGCGAGAACATAACAAATCGGTCAGGTGGCCAGAGACTTCATATAAATGCTACTGTTGCTCTGTGTGTTCTGGATGTTTAAATAGCCAACTGTTTCCAAACACATTAGCCATATCAACTTTTAAAAGCCAGAATATGTCAAACGAGTGCAATGTTCAGATTGTTGTGAAATTCTGCCCTCAAGTGGCCACCAATTGTCAATGACAATCATCCCAGCCTCATTCTTGGAATCTTTGTTTTGAATGTTCATGTTGGTGTTTGGAAAGGGGATCAGTTCTCCCAGCAGAAATTTTGCTGCTTAGATTATTTTAGAGCTCCCTGAAAGAAAGTTGTATACATTGTATGTATATGTATATGGTTCTTGGGCTTGACACCAATGTCACATAAAACAGGTGTACTGCAAAGACACACTGCTTTTGCCAAGGAACCAGAGTTAAATACTTTATTATAGTGGCTCCAAGATTAGAAATAAGACCAATGCATATCAGCTGCACACCTTCCTCAAAGCCAGTTGTATAACCATTTTATATGAACGTTCAATTTTTTCAAACTAGACTTGGACTTATGCTTCTTGCTCTCTTCTTCTCTTCTTGCTTCCTTTTGGTGAGAGATGAAAGAAATCTACAGCATGTCCAGTTACCATTGACTTACAGATTCGGTATGCTTGGTTGTACCATCCAAACAAGTTTGAAGGCCTGTCATCAAAGAGAGAAGTAAGATGCAATGATCAGATGGTTTCAGCAGGTTCTAAAAATTGCTGAATGTGGAACCCCAAATTCTTACTTTGTAATGGTTTGTGTGTGGGGGTTTCCGTTGCTGTTTGACAATCTGACAAACAATTGTTCGAACCGTACTGACAGTGCTAGCACTTCCAGAGGCTTTGCTTATCCTTTGCATTTTCATAATGTTGATGAAGCTCTGCTGAACTTGGTCTGATTAGTTAGGATGTCCAGAAAAAAAGTGTAATGTCTCTCCTTGTCCCCTACCACGTATAAAGAACAAGATTGTGTCACCTTTGGGTTTTCTAATCCACTAACACTGGTATTTGCGAGAACTGATCCCTTACAGGATTGAAACCAGGATAACCTGGTTACATGGCAGCCAGCATAGCCACCACCAGCATACCAATCTGTTTCTAGTGAAAATACATAAATAAAACATGCAAATTTCTCATCCAGCTGCTCTTGTCAGTTCCGCAGAGCTAAGTCCCGATCAACAACCCCAACACATCCTCCGTCAGCAGTCTCCAAAGGCCCAGAGTCTTCGCTTCCCTCAGCTCTCTCCTCACTGCATCGCTCTGCATTCATTTCCATTCTGCCCTCTTTTGCTTTAAAAATCCTTACAATTGTGGCCTCTTTTGCATTTGGCCCCTATCTCCCAACACCAATCCCCCACCACCACGACCTCCTCCCCTACCCGGGATGGTAAGATGCTGCTGTCCATGTGCTTATTCAGAGAGAAATGGCCTTTTGTCTCTGCTGCTCCCCGTCACAGAAGGTCACGCAGGCTTACCCCCGCCGAATAAAGCCTCGGCCATTGTTATAATTTGCATTGATGCATAGAGAGGAGAGATAGGGGCGGCAGAGGGCGAGAGTGTACGTGTGTGTGTGTGTGTGTGTGTGTGTGTATTTGTGTGTATGAGTGGTGGAGATGGGGGGAGTTGGGGGGTGGGGATGGGGGGGGTCGGTGTACCATGAGGCCAGGCGGGAGGAGGTTATGCAGAGCGAGGGCGTCTTTGCATGGAAATGTGAGCAATGGATGGACGCCATATTTTTTCACTCCCCTCCTCAACCCTCTCACCCCACACACTAACACGCACACATACACACATCCTCAGCACCCTCCTCGCCCACCCTTGGGGCAATGAAGGCCTCCTCCTCCCAAGGTCAGTGTCAAGGACAGAGCAGGGCCAATTAGTATGCAGATCAGGGGTGTGATGTCGTTTAAGGGTATTGCTCTGATGCAATCACATTAGTTAGGCCAGGGAAGAATTCCCCGTCTGACCTCAATCATACGAGGAGCTGTGGAAGGAAGTGATGGGAGGAGGGGGAGGGAGAAAGAGATCACCTGGATCACCTGCAGCCAGCCTCTCTCTATCACCATCTCATCTCGCCTCTCTCTTTTTTTTTTTCTCGTTGGATTCACATGTGAACATCAGAGCTGACATAGTGTCACGTGTGACATACGGACAGATGAACTGACAGATAAATGGACATATGAAGTTCCCATTACATGCTGATGGTGATTTTGAAAAAAGATATAATATAATATATATAAATATAATTTTATTTTTTTTCCTTGATTCAGTTCAGTTCTTATGGGAATACAGCTAGCCTGTCTCACTTACTCAGATTACTTTTTTGTTTAACTTTTGCAACTCAAGTAATCAGTTATTTAGCTACATTTTCAAAAAAGGAATCTGTTAGACCAACTGTTTAAATGTTACCATGTTTCTCTGTTCCTTCTGTTGCAACAAAAACAAAAACAGAAAATTCCACATGTATTCATACTGCTTCTGTATGTTTTTTACTTCTTGGACATAGCTGCCCACTAGTGGAAAGTATTGCCAATTATATGCCAATGCTTAAGTCGATGTGTGAAAAAAGCAGACCATCCAACCCGAGCATACGAAGAGCAATGGTGAGTAAGGGCTTTAAAATTTGTAATAACAACCCAGTGCTCCATTGTAGACGGTATCCAGCATGCGTGGGCATTGTGAAGATGCACGTATGCATGAGATGAGAAGTTGAACATTAATGTCATGTCCGTGGAAGTATGGAGTGGGAGTCAGGAAGCAACTAGCCTAGCTTAGCATAAATAATAGACACACGGGATATAGCTAGCTTGGCTCTGTCCAAAATTTAAAAAATTAATCTACCAGACACATGCGCTGCAATGCAGAGGCTGTGTACACACCAGGAAAGTCATTAGCAGTAGCCAATGCTCTCTCCACGGGCCCAGTGCAAAATTTGGGGGGATGAGATGTCCAATGACAACATGGTTGCACATTTAGACTCAGTCCTGAGCCACGTCCCATCTACACCAGAGAGGATGCAAAAGATCAGAGACCACAGAGCGACAGACTCCCAGCTCCAGGTAGTGAGGGAGTTCACCCAGTGAGATTGGCCAGCTGATGAAAGGAAAATACCTGCGACAGTCATGGACTTCTTCAAGGTGAAGTGCCAGAAGTGCTAGTAAGAAATAATGGACCTCAGGTAGTTTTCTAAAGGACAAAGGGACTTTAGACAATATAGAGTGGAATATGATTTTCTTCAAAAAATATCTAGTCTGCATTATACCTCGTGTAATGGACAGACTGAGAGAACTGCACAGGTAGCAAAAAGGATTCAAAGGCAAGGTCCCCTCCTGGCTCTGATGGTACATAAACTTTACCCACCTGAGAACTTGCCAGACTAGGAAGAAATCGGGCAAGTAGAGGCAGCTGCCAAGCAGAGACAAGCATTTGCTGAACTAGATCTTATGTCTTGGACAGGGTTGAAGGGGAACAGTACGGACAAAACAAACATCATCTGTTGATTGCATCCACAGCAATGACACACACACCTATGTCTAAGCAGCAGGTTACTGCAGAGGTGTTTCTGTGACTGAAACGAACAACAATCACACAAACACAGACTGGGGCAGCAGATACTTCAAGGTACGAGATGTTGGAAAAGACCAAGAGCGGTGGGTGTTTCTCTGTGTTGACAGCATGAGCAGTTCAGTACATTAAATGCTGCTTTAAGAGTTCCGAACTTTCCAAGTGCCTTTTTTTTTAGTTTGATGTCAAACAGATATTACACTTCCCAACCTCATCAACTATGTTTCAGAGCACAGTTATAACTGAAAGAACAGATAGCCAAACTGTGGTTGTAATAAGTTTTCCTTTAATGTAGAGACATGAGATTGGAATCGATCTACTCATGCAACACAAATAGGTATATGCCCCACAATATTGGACTATTTTCAAAGTCCAGAGCATATTTTCCAAAGTGCTTAACCAATACAGCAATTGATGTTTTGTGTTGCATATCTTCTGTCCCATCCACGTGTGTTTGTTGTTGACTGGACAGGATATTGGTCAGAAAATCTTCCTCTACAACAGCCTATTTCAGCCTCAGAGGGAAGAATGTAATTTGGCCCCTCCACCAACACCCCTCACTCTTGGTTTTTTGAGAAATCTATGTCTGGGTTGTAAATTTCTTTCAATTCTTCCTCTTTCACTCCCTCTATCTTTCTCCCGCTTGTCTGAATTAATGAGATGGGGTTTGATCAGGGCAGCCAAGTGTTCAGTGGGAAATCTCACAGCCCGCCTTGTGTCCCGTAATAGAATTTGCATCTAATGCATACATAAATCAAACATCTTTCTGGACATTTTCATATGCATAATGTCATTTCGTCCGGTTTCTTTCCAAGTGGGGAGCTCGGCTGAGGGTGGGGTGGGGGAGGGGAGGAGCAGGGGGGTTTATAGTATGTAGGTGGCAGTGGGGGGATTGTAGTTGGTGCAGAGAGGTTATTTTGTTTCTGCTTTGTTTTTGCTCTCTCTTTCTATTTCTCTTTCTCTCAGTCTCTCACTTTTTTTTGACTTTCTCTTAATGCTTTCAATTTATTTTGCTGACTGCGTAGCCCAAGTGTGAAGCCATGCAACGGAGATCTTTGGGGTTTTGGTTGTCAGATACTTTTATTGAGATAAAAAAGGAGAGAATACATGTGGATATGTGTGTATGCGCACACACCTCCATCTGTGTTTGTAAGTATGTGTGTCTGAGGCATGTTGATGGGTGTTCAGAAGCAGTCGTGGAGGCTGCTTCATCACATCTCTACCTTATTCTTGGGGGCTTTGTTATGTAAATGCAGGAGAAAAAAATAGCAGATTCAAAGTGCTTTCTCTTCACAAGGAGGTAGGAGATAAAAAAAAAAGCAAGTGACAAGGTGTCTTGATTGTCCTTAGTGCTTTGCTACTCCCGCACTAACAAGGCTTGATATTGTAGAAATTCCATTTGCAACCGTCTCAATTTGCAATTTGCGTGCCTTGGACAGTGCTTATGTGCACAATTAACTCTTCCTGCTTCCACCAGCGAGGAGAGAAAACACATTTGAATGTGGGACAATTAAATATACCAGACCAAATGTGTCTGTATTGTGCTGTGTACAGTCAAGTGTTGAATCTGTATGATAATGATAATTGACAGTGATATTTGAACACCCCCCTCCACGCCCACCATCCACCACACACCGACAAACAAGACGGTGTTTGGATGCATATTTGTATCTCTGAGCAGCAGTGCCTCACACCTCTGCATTCAAGATTTATATGAGACAGCATATCAGCCGATATTACATTTACTTTGCTAATACACTCAGTACATCCACTCCCTGCTGATCCCAGGTATTTGTAGCTGAAGTAATTAAAGGTCTTTTGCATAGTTGAAAAAAATAAAACTTACCTTACCTTGCCATAAGATTCCACAGTGACCAAAGACACACACATGCTGTGCACATGCACCTATACTGCATGCAAATGCATGGACACTTGCATCACAAATCCCATGACTGTAGTTTTGTATGGCTATTGAACGTTTCCATACTTCTCAATTTTTTTTTCCAAAACCAATTACAGAAATTAAAAATGCACTAGAATCAACCCAAAAGACGTCGGTTTTCCTTAGTTCCTTCGTTTTTTACCCAACAACAGCAAACTACAGCATAATGAATTTCCTAAATCAAAGTTTGATGAATAAGTTGGAAGACCGAAACACTCAAATAGAGATTAATGCACTTGGATACTACTTAAAACATTTTTAGCCCAACAATTTAGCTATAATATAAATTCCCTCGTACTCATCTCTTTGAAATCGACTCTGCTGCTAACTCTGCTGACCTCCATTTTCTTATTTGCTTGAACACCATCTCCTCAAATCATCTGTAATGTGAACAGAACTCAACAGTCAAAGAGCTGAAGTCAAGATTATGTGTCACATGGGTGAGTGTGAAGCAAGGGCATAGGTTTAGTCTCAGCATTGGTCAATTCATCCCGCACTCTCCAGCAAAAATTAATTACTTTTTTTTTTTTCACATTTATCGATGCAATAACAGCAAAAAGCTGAAATAACATTAACTCTGGCTACTTATCGCTTTTGAATTTATGTCCACATATTATTTATTACCTTGGAAGCCCTGACAGACCTTCTGCAAAGTTATTTATCAGATGTCTTATTGCCCTTATGTCTTATGTCCAGTCCCACTCCCTGAGACCCTCGGATGCATCGATCATCATACACAGAGGTGACTTTGGAATGACCTGCTTGAGGAGATCAGGGCTGCAAACTCTGTCTTGTCTATATTTTAATTAGTTTTACTTTCTTTGTGTTTCATAATGTGTTTAGTTTTTATGTTTTTTTTTTTTAATTTATTTTATTCTCTCTATGTTTTAAATGTGTTTTTATTGTAAAGCACTTGTAAATGTGTTTTGAAAGGTGCTCCATAGATCAAAATTGTTCCTATTATTATTATTATTATTATTATTATTATTATTATAAAGGTGTGTGTCCATATAGCATTTTTCTCTGGCAGAAAAGTGCTGGCACGGTGCCGTGCAGCGCTGGGTGAAGTGCTTGTGCTGCAAGAGAGAAACACGCTCTATGGACACAAGCCCAAAGGCGACTGTTTCAAAATCAGAGAATATATTTACCAATCAGAGCACTCGCATAAGAATGTGTAGCACTAACAGAGTGCTAAATATTTTCTGAATTTATGAACTGTCAAAATCAGCAGGGGGAGGTGGATAGAAACAGCTGTTTGCAGCTTGCAGCTTTCTCACTCTGTCTTTCTCCCTCTCTCAACGCTGTCCACAGTTCTGAACCAACGCCGGCACTGAGTGTTTTACAGACATGGTCCGTCAATGGCACATCAAATAGTTTCAAAGATCTCCCTCAAATATGGGTAGAGACAATTCTGGCCCCCAAAAATATTGATTGGGAATTGGGACATGTCCCTACCATTCATATGCAAACCTTCACCTGTGGTACAAAGCAGCAAGGGAAAGACCCAAATGTAGGTAGTCCAAGCGGACAGGAACAGTTCAAAGATTTATAGATGAAGTGGAAATTTATAAGCTTACAGGCAGACAGGGAGGCAGGCTGGGCAAGATGGCAGTCCAAACAAACAAATCCACCAGCACGTGAGCCTGTCAGGAATAGGCAACAGGTCAAAATCCAGGAACAGGTAACAAGGAAAAACTAGAGCAGGTCAGGTGGAGGTTAAGGGTAGGGTTCAGGTTCAGATGGCTGGAGCATCGTTGACAATCTGGTAAAGTGTGGGTGGAAATGGGAAGGTAAGTATGAAGGATGGAGATCAGCAGGGCTAAGATGAGCAGACGGCCTGGGGGCTCAACAGAGCAGGATACACAGCCTGGAGGTGGTGGGACCACTGTAGAGGATGGCCCTGAGGTCAATGGTGAAGATGGGATTTCTCTGGAGGATGGCCCAGAAGTTGGCGGTGTAAACAGGACTACTCTGGAGTAGTAGGGGCTACTCTGTTTACAAGACTACTCCAGAGTAGTCAGAAGTCAGTCAGTATCAGTAGTCAGTAACTTAATGCAGGGCAGGAAACTCGTGAAAGGAGTGCAGGGGTATCTTTGATGGTGGTGAGTGGCTCAAGCGAAGATCAATATTCCTTTATTTGTCCCTCGAGGGGAAATTCCAGGGCGAAGGGCAAGCAGATGCCTGCAGGAGCAGAGACAGTCAACTGAAGCTCTGGAGGAGCTGGCTGGGCATCGGCGGAGACAGCCAACAAGGATCTGGCTGATCAACAGTGGTCATATTCATTATCAATCATTTTTAACTTTAGCGTGTGTGTACTTCACAGTTTGTGCTGCTTAAAACTGCCGTAGGTAAGATGGAGAAGAGAGCAGACTTAGCCTGAAAATATGAACCAGCACAAGTTCCATGTCACTCCCCCTCCCTCTCCGCTGCACTCATGTCTTGCCTCCAAGCCCCTCCTCCCTGTGGCGTCTGCGCGGCAGAAGTGTTAGCCTTGGCATCGGAAACAAGCTAACTCTGCCCAGCTGCTACATCGCAGTCGCTAACATACCGTACGTGCTGCAGAGTGTTACTGTAACAATCACCATATTAGCTTTCTGCTTATTTGTTGTCTTAGCCGTATATGCTGTTGTTGGCAGCGGCGGGCAGTTTCTCCTTTGCGGGTGGCTGTTGCTCCACCATAGCTTTCACTAGCCTCCCGACGCCGCTAACAGAGCTGTTTGACTGAGCGGCAGCCGGCAGCATGAGCGGAGGGAGGGGGCGGTTTGCAGCGTGTGTGAGTAGTGATTGACAGATGTCAAACACTCCCTCCTCTGGCTCTGATTGGTTGTTTTGTGTCGGGTGCTGTGGATTCTTGCAAATCGCAGTAGGAGCAGTAGGTGGGACCAATGGAGCCATTTTTTTTTTCACAGATTACATGTTTCATGTACTGCTGTCTGGGCATAGGGACAGTTTTAGCAAATATGAGAAAAAATTACTTTTATACAAGTTACCTACTGCAGCTTCAAAGCACATCTGTGTCTTTATCTACATTTGTTACCATTTTGTGCATTTGCGCTTCCTCTTTATTTGTCTTCTTGTCATATTTGACACTTTAACGCAGACATCCGGTCTAGCTGGCCTCCCAAAGCCTACGCTGGTATGTATGAAGTTATTGCTCTGAGACATGTTAAAGATAACCAGTGCAGCAGCAGGCAGTCAGCTGTGGTTGTGTGCAGTTGCTGTGGCGCATGCTTCAGGATCTTCCTGCTGACCTCGGCCTTCTTCGTGCTATCTAATTTAATGTGACGAGGATGTGTCCACTCCCATAAATAATGAAAAGAGCTGGCAGCGCCATCTCTGTGTTTACATGGATATTAGGTGTCGACTCACTTTGTTTTGATATTAATTAAAATGTAACGTGTTTTCATTTATTTTCCTCATCTGAGAGGCTGTCACATAAATAGTAAATAGGAAGTCATGAGCTGAGAGAAGCGGTCTCACTATGTGGTGTGTGTGGTGTGAAAGAGGAAATGTTTCCATCTATAAACTAATCAATTTTGATACATTCATCACATTTTTAGTGGTTATTCCCAACCACCATGCATTGGTGGCATGTATGCATTTGTGTACATACAGACATTATATCTATTTATGGCTCCATATGTGTTTTCATGTGTCTATATACACTCAGTCGCCACTTTGAACAATGCATGAATGCCTGATGTGATGTAATGAGAAACAACATTCAATATTTAGCTTTTGACAGGTGACAGTAGAACTATTTATTCAGCCATATGACCGTTCTTAAAGTTAAGTCATCTTTTAGGTGTCTTGTTTTGTCTCACCAAAAAGGGCAAAGCCCAATGCAAATGTTGGTGGCGCTAAAGGGACATCATCTGGGGACTTTGAATGTCTGGCTGGCTGCCAGACAAACATCGACATCACAGTTATGTCTTCCTTTGTATTGATTGAAAGCTGTTTCATGTTATGCTAATTTTTCAAAAAGCAAACAACAAGATCTGGTAATATGGTAATAACCACAAAACTTAACACAAAATTACAGTTTTTTATATTCACCACAGGATATGACATACTGGAGCCATGGCCTGAATACATTTCAAACTACAATAATAATAATGAGAAGTCTGCCAGGATAGTGACAGGTTGCAAAAAATGTCTTCATCCTCCAAAATGCTGACGACATCACCTTAGTGACAGATAAACAAATATGAACACATGTACAATATGTGTATTTTTATGCATGTATACATTGTTTTACAAGCAAACAAAATACTCAAAGTCTATGACTAGATTTATTTGGTAGCTTTCAGCCAGATCTCATGGCCTTGATCCTCAGATAGAGTTTGCTCAGTTGCCACAGATCTCTGTTTTATATATATAAATATTAATCTTTTTTCTTGCCTCTGCACTGTTTAATACTGTTTTTTTCTTGCTTTCTTTATCTTGTTTTTACTGCTTTTTTTACTCAATGACTTTGTAATAAGTGTTTTGAAGAGCTCTGTTAATATAAAGTTAACTATACTATATGTATTACTAGAAAAAGTACACTCTTGCAGGGATTCCCGGTGCCTTGCTTTATTTTCTTTTTGGTTTTGTTTTTTGTTGTTTTTTACGGTGTACCACACATGCCCAAAGCGTGTGTAAAAGTGCATTACTTGAGCTTGATGGAACCTATCAGGCACTACCCAGGCATTTGCACATTGCCTAAACAGTTAGACAGAATCCCCTTCAAAATACAGCCCAAAAGCTGGGACTTTGCAGTGTGCTAATTGGTGCTTTTGGAGGCACTTTTTCTCCAACATTGGGCAGTTCTCATTAGAGAAATTTTGTTATCCATGCAGCTAGGATCATTTATACCCTCCATTTGACCAGTGTATTTCCTTAACTCATTGACCATAAATTTTACATGGTAGGTATTAAATCAACTATTTACCACTAGACTGCACATCACCATGCATGCATGACACCATGGGAAGGAAACGAATGAGCTCACACAAACAAAAGCCAAAATGTTGTTCACTGTTCAATTGTGAAATCAAACATAGAAGTGAGTAGCCAGTAACTGACTGTGCAGACACCCTCTTTCAGTTCCAAAGACAGATTTGACCATATTTAGAAACCACCAGCAGTTGGACAAGTCTTCACCAAGTGTACCATATCTATCCATTTGTCAATAGCAGCTACCTCCACAACTGCCATCAGGCTCTAACAGCACCCAGCAGCTCCGCCATGTACAAGTCTTTTCCTTGTCTCCTGCCAGAGCCATATGTGAGCCTGACAACTTCACTGGTGGAGCTTGGCTTCCAACTACTTCTATCAAGATGTTTTCCTCTATGCCTTAGTTGTGCGGACGCAGTGAGATGGAACCCGAGGCAGAGCAGCTGTAAAGGCAGGTGTTGGCCAGCATGGAGGATGCTGCCTCTTTGACTGGACATGCCGTGATTTTCCTCAGTCAGCTGCTGGAGAACATCTGGGCCGTGCTGGTTGATGCTCTGCAATGGCTTGAGTAGTCTGTGCAGGACCACTATGACATGTTGGACGGCTGCGTGATGACAAAGAGGCATCTGTGTGATTGGGAGAACAACAAGCCCCATTAATGCTCCTATAAGAGTTCGACTGACATGGGTTTTTGAAGGTTTCTCGCGCCAGCTGCTGATACCCTGGCTGATACCATGGTTTAAAGCAATGTTGTATTTTGTGTGTGTTCTATGACTTCCTGACACTTCCTGATACAGGCCTAAAACTTTTGTGTGTAACCTAACACTTATGCACTACTGCATTTCTTTTAAATGTTTGTATTTTACTTAATGTTATGCATGCTACGTATTCTATTTTCACCAATACTTTTATTATCATTATCAAGTGGCTTTTATTCTTCATCTTATTTTTCATTACATCCTTTGAGCTGCAATTCCTGAATGAAAAGTATACAAATGCATACATTGACTTTCAAATGTGATTAGAACGAAAAGAGGACGGCTTTTTTTATGTTTTGTCTAGTTTTTAAGATCAGTATCCCAGTGAAAGTCAGCTGAAACACATTGATTGCAAACAGTTTTATTCTTCAAAAGCCCATGAAGCAAAGTGTTAACATATCACACATTTAAAGCACATAGCCAAAGTTGGATGGACAACATTATAGCTATAAGTGATAACTCAACATTTCATTCAAAAAGCATGCATTTACTTATACTGCTATAACAGCCTTCACTCTTCTTGAAAAGAGTTAGGAACACTCTCATGCGTGAGTGCATTTGGGGCAGGGAATGTAAAAGCAGAGCGATGGCGTGGGCTGGTTAACCAGGAAGTGAGTGAGGATTTTGTATTTTTGGTTTCAGTCTTTTCAGCAGATGTCGAACCTGGCTGCAGGGATTTGTTCTTATTCAGACACAAGACCATTAGTGATGTCCAACACTGATGTTGGCCGATAGGGTCTGGCTCGGAGTCAGCGTTCCAGTTTGGCCTAGAGGTGTTGAATGGGGTTCAGGTCAGTGCTCTGTGTTTCTCCACACCCAACTGGGAAAAAGCATTTCTTTCTACTCTACCTTATATTATTGATAGTTTGCTTTACTTTGAATTACTGTTATTAAATCTATCACATTAATATTGCCATGAACTATGGGTAATTCACCAGAGTGGTCTTTCTGGAAGTCCGCAGAGAGTCGGCAGAACATGTGCTTAACTTGCTGGATTGTGGATTTGGACAGCCCCTCCAGTCTTCATGTAAAATCTGCAAGGCTGTGACTACACGGAAGTCTGCCACACTTGTATTTGGATTCAGCCAAAGACTGTAAACTTACATGACGTAGCCCTTCTCTTATTCCTGATGATGATGAATATACAGAAAACAACACTGCCTTTTACATCTCCTGCTGAATTCCCTAACATCAGGCAGTGATCAGGCAGGTTTCGAGTTTTCACAGAATCCTCTTGGTCAAAGTGACCAAAGCTTCCTTTGCTTTAGACAAACAACCTACTGAAGAAATAAGACAAAGCTTCAGTTTTAAATTCTTGTCCCCATGACAAAGCATGGATCAGAATGTGCAGGTAGATTTACTGGGGGCAGCCAGTCGTGCAGTCATCCCCCCAGTCATGTAATGAAGCGAATATACAAGCCGAGTGGTCAGAGAGGCCTGGGCTAGTTAATGACAACCAATATCACCGAGCCCAGTGACGAGGAAGGCTTGAAATATTTGCTCAGGAGACTTGCCGGGGGTTTCAATCTCACCACAAATCCATTTATATGTTTGCCTGCTGATTTATGGCCTTATTTTAACTGTCTTCTACATGCAAATGCGCGGCGACCGCTAAAGAAATATACATAATGTGATTCTCAGGGTCATCCCTCCAGCCTGTCAAGTTGAGGAGGTAGGTGGTATGTGTGGAAGCAGGGTGCGGGGGCGGGGGGGTCGAAAAGATTCAGGGAATTATACTTTCGGTGGGGGGTGGGGGTAAGCTGGCCGTCCAGTTCCCTGGCCTCATATGAATAAAGCCCCCATTAGGCCTTGGGCAGATATTCATCATCCCCTTCCTCACCACTATCATTATCCCCACATATAGATTCCCACAAGCCATGAGGTGTGTCATCCAGTGGTGCAGATGGTAAAGCACCAGCGGGACTGTAATTTAATTACATTTGAAAATGTGCAATGGTTTCTATAAATGTATACTTATCCCAAGCTTAGCACGGCTAATAAGTAACTATTTGATTATCTCTATTTCTGTTCGGTGTAATTAGAACTCTATCATGTCTAATTTAGAATTAAATTGATTACATCTTAAATGTGTGATCCAGCCATTTCTCCTTGTCCAGCTGCACATTGGAGGTCTTCACTTCAGTCTTACAAAGGATATACTGATTTCAAAATGATTCCCGGGCGGGCAATTATGATCATATATCCTGACACGTGAAGAGCAACTTTATTAAAGATATCTGTCATGGCGGCTCCTCCACCAGTCTCCCTGCGTGGACATGACAAAGTAGATTCATCAATTAAGGCCCAGCAACTGCATTAGGCGGGGTATTAGACTGCCTTTACATTTTCTTTCACATTATTTCACACATTTTTCACATGGCGGTGTATGTTAATAATCATGCTCAGGCAGGGCTACCATGCCCTGGTGAAAAGTGCAGAAACTCTCTCTGGCTTCAACACATCGCATCTCTCTGCAGATGGAGGAGTGGACAGCTGCTGTTTAGCACATGTCATTTAGACATTTGTTACCTGGATACAGAATAAAACTTGATTAAAAACATGTCTTTTTCATAGATGTGTAAATCTGAAATGTTGGATTTACCTAGTAGAGACTTACTTTTCTGAAAATCAAACTGTTATATCTGAAATCTGAAGGCATTGAGGGGAAAGCATTTCTCACACACTTTCTTACTTTCTGCTGAACCTGGTGCAGTATCTCTGCAAATCAGTAAGTTGTGGTTGTCATATTGGTTTTCAGTACAGATACAAAAAGTAGAAAAAGAAAAAAATCTAAGTCTGTCTGATGCATGTGAAACCAGCTTTCTTTAATAAGGAGTAAAAATGACTCCCAAGCACTACACTTAAGCACAATTCTGAGGTGCTTCACTCAAGTATTTCATTTTTATGCTTTTTCTACTCCACTACATACAAGGGAAATATTGTACTTTTTACTGCACTACATTTATTTGATAGGTGTATTTAGTTGTTACTTTGCAGAAAAAGATTTTACTTAAACAAAATCTACAATCAGTTTATAAAACACGACATTGCAGGGGCTTGCATTTGACCAATAAATGTGGAGTTGAACTAAAATTACTGAAAGGTTGCTGAAAAGACAAACAAGTGATGAGGAGGTAAAGCAAATATATCAGCCATTACCAAAGTCAAGAAAAGTCCGCCTCGCTGTGTGGTCACTGTCAGTGCAGCAGGAGACATTTTGTTGCTAACTTCTCACCATTGTTAAAAGCTAGTAGAAATCAAATACTTTTTTTTTTTTTTCTACTTTCAAAAGGCATGAGAGAACCAATGCATTTGACTAATCAGCAACAACACTGATCTGAAAGTTGTTATTCATTGGGCCACTCATTGACATGACCAATATATGAGGTGTTTGCTAAGGATTGCTTCTTCATACATCATCTGTGCAAACACAGAGCAACATATCATATCATACATATGACCATGAGTCGTGTTTGTGGCCCACATCAGTTGAACATTCACCCTAAGTTTTAGCTTTGAGCTCAGTTTTCGGTCTACACCAGGAAAGCTGCTCAATGCTCCACAAAGTTCACCAGCTAGTCACCGACAGTGTCCGTGTGCTGTTTGGTACTGAGCAGGTAGTCAACAAGAGGTTTATCTGAACAGTTTTATTTTCATTCAAACAGCCGCCTGTTGCTGCTTGAAACGATGTTGACAAGACCAGAGAGACTGATCCAAAAGCTGAACCAAACCCAAAACGATGAGCTGATAGCATCGTGGGAGCTCTTCAGAGCTGAGCGGAACTGGAGAATTGATAATTATTCTCGTGGTAATCTGCACTACGAGTGGCCCTGTTCACATTACACATAGTCATTTGATGCATTGTTCATGTTAAATTATTGATGAACGCAGCTTTATGTAAAAATTTGAACTCAGGCCTTTTACTTGTAATGGAGTAATTTTACATTATGTATTATTACTTTCACTCTAACATTTTTACCACTGTCATGCCCTTACACTATGAAGTAATGCTAGTTACAAAAGATAATTATCAATACAATTTAATACAGTTAAACATGATGTTTTATTGGTCAGAAAGTCTAGATGGTTTACATCTCAGTATAATCTTCAGTATTTTAAGATTATTTTCCTTCTTTTCATAATACAAATGGAATTCTCTGTTGCTTTAACTGGCCAAGCCAAGTCATCCAGATACGGCTCATTTAAATGAAGAATCTCAAAGCAAATCTCTGTTTTTAGCCCATTCCTTTTTCCCTTTGAGAAATTAACCATTCTACTCACTGCATAAATTTTCAGGTTTTGCCTGTGCGACACTTGGGGGTGTTGAATTTTTTATAGCAAAAACGGTCTAATAATTGTTGAACAGATGTAAGTGTTGGAGAGTGGGCTCTGTCGGAGCTCATAAAATGGAATTAGCATGTTAACCCTGGCGATGCCTGGGAATGAGAGGGGAGGGGCGACAGCGGCGTAAAGGAGAAGAGGAGAGAGATGTACTGACTGAAATGGACGCCTTGGTTGGGATTAATAAGAAGGATTGGTGCACTGGGCAGCCTAGGAGCCAAGCAGTCATGGGACCCAGGAATTGGAAAGGGATCTAAGTGATATCCCATAAGCGCTGAACATACATGTGCTCTGTATGTATGATAATATTCATCCTTTTTCCATGCATGTAATGATCTCAGCCTTCCCTGTCACCCAGGAGTCTCATGGCTAAAGTTTGGAGAATAGAATCCTTTAGAAGAAGTGTGAGACACTACCATTGTGAGGGAATCTGGAGAAAAGAAGCAGTAGTCATGGTGCATTGTGTCTCCACTCACATGCAGATTTATACACCTAATTCAGAATCATCAGAGTATTCACAGTACTGGATTTGCTTTGTCCCCGAACCTGGAAATTTCGTGAAATATGTTGATATGGGAAGAATATTGAAACTACAAGCTGATCAGGTGGAAAAAAATGAATCTTAGGTAGATGCAAGGAAAAACAAGCAGCAACCTCCAGGGCTGAAAAATGAAGCCAACATGGAAGTGCTGAAAACTACACTTCCTCAAATGGCCACTTCAGCCTGGTTCCAAAGGCCGGCTTTGTTTTGTTAACCAATGTGAAGATACATAAAGTTCTCATGCATGTATTTCATGTCCTGTTAAACTGTTTCAGTTTTGGTACTGATTTAGAAGAGACGCTACATTAAATACATTCATTTGTGAATGTATTTAATGGAGTAATATGAGAGATACATTTAATAGTTACTCACTGTAAGGTTGTATGTTATTGTGTTGATGAAAGTGTTGAACTATGGACATATGAGAACAAATGTTTTTGTTCTTGTTCTACTGGGCAATATGAACTCAGGTGCAACTGAAGAACAAGAACACTTGTTCATCTATGTTGTTTATTTCACAGTGGGATCATCTTTTGCACATATTTCCTCTTCTAAGTTTTAGACCTCGCTGAGTGACGGGTTCTTGGAGATGGCCGCCCAAGACCGAGACAAGCGGCATAATGGTGCTGGATTAAGGGATAGCAGCTCACTGAGCTGTTAACATCTCATGCAACACCATGGTTTCCCAAAAAATCCCGAAACACAAAACCGCATACAAACACAGAAAACACCAACAAATTCAAACTGACTGGCTGATCAGTGAGATCAAAGTTCAGCCCCGACTCTGGGCATTTCACTTTCCTTCACCCACATGTCAAGATGCAGTGTGAGAAATGTGTTATTTTCTGTTTTTCACAACATCTGTGCTGGTCGTTGGTATTTAAATAAACAAGTGTCTGTGGCTTGAAAATGGATGGTGTTTACAGTCTTTTGGAGTGGATACCGCTGGGTCTCTGGCGTGTTACTGGCATCACTCGACTTGCTTGATCTGGTCCGTCTCGGCAGTCCCCGGCTGGCTGAATAATTTAACACTGACCCGCGTCTGACAGGCCTGAAGTTTGACCTCAAGATTTGTTTTAACTGCGAGGGCTCAAAGTAAACGCTACACGACTCTCGGCACGGCATGGAAACTTGTGTGTCCCTCATGTTTATGTAATGTTGAACATACCCCCCCTTTTCAACCCCCTTGCCTCTCCTCAGTTGCTACACAATCTCAGATCTGCTTCATCTCCTCTGCTGGCCCGTTGTGGGACTTCTAATGCCTTTCATGCATCAAATTTTGGTCAGTTTTTATAGTTTGTTTTGTGATGTTTGATCTCCTTGTGCTAATTGAGCATCCTATGCTAACAGCTCTAGCCTCGCTAAAGGAATACTTCTTCAAATTGATCACATCCATTCATGCCACCTCGCACTTCTTCTTCCAACAATTACAGCACCATTTATTCCAGGCCCCTGAAAGGCCTCCTGTACCTTGATGAAGCCCTTTAATAAAAGCTCATTAATACTTTGTATGATATAAATTCACTAGCTGTTAATTACATGTGCCTGTGAATAATTTACAGTCTGAAAATAAATTGATAGTACAGCAGTCCATTGGAGCTGCACAAAAAGACAGGAGGCCGCTTTGATTCAAATGGAGTGTGCGTTGTGTTTGCACCTCCCACAGAATACACAATTGCCTCTGATGAGCCCAATCATCCCCCTTGTGCTACTGTATTAGACGAGGGCCATCAAGAGCTAACTGATCCACTGTAACCCATGTATGCAGCTGCGCAGTGACATCATATCAATATTTAAAATCTTTCTTATGCATGTATTCCGGCTTGTCCGACTTCATTAAGGCCATTCCTCATCCCTCAGGCTGGGACACGTTCCCTCCGGAGCGCTCAGATGAAGGCTGGGAAGAGATGCCACCGCTGCTCAGAATTTTCTCATGTATGTGCTCCCCTGTTAATATCTGTGTCCATTACAAGGAGGAGAGTACCACAAAGTGTATACATCCCGAGCTTGCATTGTGCTCATCTATGGGCTTATGCTAAAGCGTTTATGCACATGGATCATTCACCACTGCAATCCTTCTTTGTGCTTTAGACCTTTCTTGAATATTACAATCATCTGGGTTCAAGCTTCTTATTTTGGGAAATGAGCAAACACTCAAACAGATTGCATGCTTCCAGAGCTGCACATTAACTTGTTTTTGCAAATAATGATACTAAAGAGGTTAAAGGTGTCGCAGCACGGGCCACAGAATTCTAACATGACATTAAAACATATGTTACCTCTTGCTCTATAAACATGTATGCGTACTTTCAAGGAGCAACAAAATTGGCCGCAGCTGCTGTCTGTGAGCAGACGTCACTTAGTAAAATGACTCGTTATATAAGCGTTGTCTCCTCAAATATTTTCTGGAGAACAAAAGCCTTTGTCCCTCATCGAAAGTTAGCCAAGGGAAATCCTTTGTCGGCTCGGTGTTACGATGATAAGTTGCCTCTCATTTCGGCCTTATTTTAACTTGGCAGTGTTCCATTTGTTTCTGATCACAATAAATTATCCCTATTTTAAGCTAACATAAAGTCAAGTGACTGTCCTGACACTAAGTTAAGATAATGTATGCCAGGTAAAGAAAAACAAAGATGACAGACTGTCTGACATGCGTCACAAAGCCGCATCGCTCAGAAGCTGCTGCGGTAACTTCATTCATTGCACAGACTGTTTTTCGCTCTGTCTAGCCCTGGCTTTATATATGATCCATGGTAATGGAAAATACTCATTTGTGATTGTCTACGATGTTGGTGATAAAATGGTACACTGTCATAGAACAACTTTCAGTCAACAGTTAGCTTAAACCGGTATTCAAGGTAAATAGGTACAGTCATTCAACATGTTAAACTGGCAAGTAGCCATTACAATGACACTTAAGCTTTAGCTTTATGCTACTTCATCGTTTGTGACTCAGTAAAGCTCTGGGCCGGAAAACCAGAACAATGAGCTGACAGAGGCTGACAAGCTTTGTGGAGTCGAGGGGAACTGCAGACTTGGTTGATAATATTATCTGTGGATTTCTACATTTTTACATATACAAAAACTGTGATTAGTGCAGCTTTAAATATGAAAGAAAAAGAAAGAAAAATTAAAAATCTAATTATATTTAATAAGTTAAAAGTTCACAAATGGTGAATAGGTTGGAAATTCAAGACAGGTAATGGATGTTTAAAGCCATGTATTCACATGTTTTCCTTCTTTTAACCACTGTACTCCCTGTTTTTAGCCCTCACGTGTCATTTCTGGCTACAAGATCTACTTTTCCCACCTTTTTAGATCAAGATGTTTTAGCATGTTTCATTCACCCACATCCTATGAACATACCAGTCATGCTTTCCATCTGTTCTTTAGACAGTGTTTTTATGATGCAAATATGTCACAAAAACCCAAAACGGCAAGATCAAAAATATATCTGACAATAACACACATTAATTCATATTTGTGAATATTATTTTGTCTTTTCATTTCCTGTTCGGGCTGAGTGACGGCTCATGTCAGGCTGTGAGACCCGCTCCATAAGCCAGTCAAAGGCGGACAGAAATGAAACCACAGCCTATATTGGAGGAAAAAAAAAAAACGTGGTTGGCCAGGCACTTATGGTAGGAACTGTGCTGCGTTTAACGCAGCACTTATAATCTGCTGGCGGACTAACAGCTCCCATTAAATCCACCCGCAGTCCTCTATTCAGGGGCTAATTGATACCAAGGCCTGGGTTTGTCAAGGCAATTATTAGCATGTGCTTAAAATGGCTAGTGATGGTCTTTGTGGCAAACTGAAACAGCAGGGGGGGTATTTCACTTTTAAAGGCATGGCACAGTTAATAATAGGTAGAAAAAAATATCAGTGTCACATTGGCAAAAGATGACATTAATATGGGAATTTTCAATTTCACCATTCATTAGAGTCCCGGATTTCAAAGAAAGAGGTATTGGAGAGTTAATTTGAAAGGCATTAGAGTGTGTGTGTGTGTGTGTGTGTGTGTGTGTGTGTGTGTGTGTGCAAGTAATTAACACTATGCAAACAAATGACTCCATGATCAGATCTTAGAATCCATGACACCTCAAGTCCAGCTTTCCATTTCTTGAAGAGCAACTTGCAGGTTAGAAATGATTTAGAAACTCCATTTTCCAAACAATATAGATCTACAAACACTGCAGTGTCCTCTGGTGTCATAAGGGAAACCAGCCAAGTTTGGCCATAAGAGTTTAGCCGCACTTCTACGATGAATATCACCACAGTTACTGCTTCCAAACCTATGACTTCAGCATCACGTATGTTCAAGATGGAATCTGATCTGAAATCAGGCGGTTTTATGTGTAATTTTCTTCAGGTGCAAACATTACTTACATCTCTCTGTCACATAATGCTAGGTTAGTGTTTCTCATAAATTGTTTGTATCTACAGTTCAGAAGTAACCTCAGAGCCCTGTGATGTATAAAGTATTTGTTGTGAGGAGCTACATAATGTCCTAGCCTGTGCAAGCAGCACAGAATGTAACGTTCATGTAAGCACTTACATTAGTATGGGGTGGAAAGTACAATATGAAACAACAGACGGTTTGAAACATGAGGTCATCGATTATTTCTGCTAAAAAGACATCTAATAAACCCACTGTAAGTGATCAATAGTACTGTACTGCAGCCAGCATCCCTGTGTGTTACCCTGACTACCCATTTGTTTAAACAGACTTTTTACTTGTCAGACAGTTATTGACATGTTTATGCTTTAAATTCTTTGTCAAAGCAGCAGCCTGTCTGTTTGATGTGAAATACCACAGAGAATACTGAATGACATAATAATGACTGTCTTGTGTTGGTTATATTCATTATTTACTACCTGTAGTAAAGGATTACTAGCAAAACTCTTTCACATCTTCATAGTCAGGGGGTTCAGTGAACCAAGTTCTTCATATCAGCTGTTCAAAGTGTCACAGTGGTCATCATGACACGTCTTCCTGTGGACACCAAGACCCTCCTGATGCTGCCGTGTTGCCTTCTGGTTTGATTAAGGAATGACATTTTCCCAGGCAAGAACTTCTAGTTCTGAGGGGTTCAGGAACGCCAGAGCTTCATAAATCACTCAGTTGATCTGTTGGTGAGGTTTCTTAACAGCTTTTAGTCAAAGCCCCAACTGTTCTTCATGTCTGTGGTGAGGGCTAATTGTAGGGCCCCCCACAGCATTGTGCTCAAAATGGCAGCAAAACGAGTGTTTCCCACAATGTTGAACTATTCCTTTAAGATGTTATACAGGGGAAAGTAGTTTGTAGCTTGTGAGAGGGTATAATACTGTACTGTCTGTTGACTTCAGTAAAGTCAGATAGGCCTATTAGCTTGTGGCTAGCCAAATAAATAAGCTAAGGAGAGAAGAAAGCATGTCTAGGTCTGAGCAAAGGAAAATAGACAGAAATTCAAATTCTGAAAGTAATCCTTTAATACACTCTGACTTCATGCAGTACATGTTTGTGTTTTTTTTCCCCTCCTTGTTGCTTCTTCTTCTTCTACTCCCTCTTTCTGTAGCTGCTGTGTAGCATCCGTCCTACAGTGGAAATGGTCAACAAAGTCATTTGAGTGAAAGATGAGGAGTATCAGGGCTAATCACTGCCTGGAATAGTGGCTGGTTTATAAGCCAACTGATAGAGGAGGCGAGTGAATGGGTGATAGAGAGGTAAGAAGGGAGGGAGAGAAGGATGAGGACCAGGGATGATACCCACATGAAATAGAGCAAAGCCCATCACAATGCACTAAGAGGCGAGTCAGCACAGCTGCCATCGGCATTTTGTTTAGGATTTGTTGAATTTTTTTTTTTTTTTCTTCCACCACACGGCATCATTTTTTTTTTTTTTTCTTCCTTTCACTCTCTGAAACATATAAAGCACACTCCCACCTGGACCTCATTCACCAGCCAAAGGCATTTATCTATGAGTCTTCACACACATTTGCATCAGAATTACCTCCAGAGGTACTGATGTTAAACTCTCAAACCACTGATTCTGCTGATCACTTAAGCCCCGAGCTTATCTGGGTTATTATAATTTTTTGGAGGGATTTATAAAATCATATTTCATGAGGGAATGTTGAACGGCAGACCATTCCCAAGGTGTTATTTCCAACATGCACGCACACACACTGACACACACCCTTGTTTACCTATTTGGTGGCTTGGCATTGTGGAATGAAGCACGTATCTTACTGCAAATCCGCTTTGGCTCCGTTTATGGATACTTCTGTAAATTGCCTCGTTGCAGATCACGCTCAAAGTTTAGAAAGTTGATCAGTAATTCAACTTTAATTTGCAGTGTGGAAACTGAAAACTGAAGTGAACTAATGAAATAGGTCACACAGGCGTGTTTTTCAATGCAGGCGACATGTGAGTTGATACAGTGATAATAAAGATGTAGATATATATTTTGATATATTATGGGAAATTTCATTTAGAATACATCCAACAAAGATATTGCACTCAAATGTAGAAGAAAAGAGACACTCTGATATTACTGTAACCTACAGAAAAAAAAAAAAAAAAAAAAAAATTCAAGCTACAGGAAGTAGAGGGGATGCAAGAGAGCGAGATTAGAGTTTTGTGTCACCAACTCCCACAACCCCCAAACCAAGAAGAAGATAAGGAAGCAGGTGCTCAGTTTGTTTTCAGGAAGTTCATATCATGAGCAGGACTTGCAGTGATGCTGGGAGAAGAAAAAAGAAAAGCAAGCGTTCCATTTTTCACTTGCCTTGGTGGTTAAAATTACCTGTACCAGCACTTCACTTGTGAATTGTGAAGCATTATCCCCATTCTGTACGGATAGCTTCTTAGAGAATCTGATAGATGAATGCTCACACTGTAAACTATTGTCTCAGTCCACAATTTGAACTTCCATTCAACTCTGTGCATCAAGTAAAGGAAAGAGGCACTTAGACTGGATGTCTTTTCAAAGAGCGCACGATTCTTAATGGCCGTCATATGTTTTTCCCTCCTTTTGTGAGGCATTCCGTGTCATTTTCACTTAAGTGTGCATTGCCTATTTGTCTTTTCAGAGTCAGGCAATTTATATCCCCCCCAGCTTTTATGCAAACTCACCGTAACTGAGCTTTTTCCCTTTGAATTTGACATTTTTATGGTTATAATTTTGCCACTTTAAAGGCTAGCGAAGTTGCCCCACAGGGCTTCCAGGCTCTTATCTTTTGTGTTCTGTTGTAATGTCCAGGAAAGCAGATATGTTCTTTCTTTGATTATTTTATGTGCCCAGAAAATGTATTATAATTTTTCTTTTTAGGGGTTGGGGGAGAATCTGAGTCCACATGGGTCACAATTTTACTCATTTGGACCAGTATTAGCCAAGTTGCTGGTGGTGCTGGTTGCTTTTAACCACGACGGTGAAGGTCTTCACAAAATAGTTATTCTAACTTAGGATGTCGCTGATCCAGCCCACCGGATCAGTGTTGCTAGAGACCTTATTAAGAGGTATTACCACACCCCCATTTATCAGTATTCAGCCAGTCATTCACTATTTAGCAGCAGAGCAATCCCTGGCTTAATGTGACCTTACATAAAAACCATCCCAATGAGTTTCATGCACGTTTTGAATTCATGAAAAAGACAGCACTAGTAACAGCATACAAATTGGTATCAGGAGAAAAAAGGTAGAATCAGAACATCCCTAATTTTAACCCAAACCATGCTCTTTCCTTAATCCCAACAAAGAATTTATTGTGCCTGAACCTCACCAAACCTTAACCAAAGCAGTCACAGAGGAAGTCATATGAAGTCCAATGAATCCTTTTTTTGCAGCAGTGATCTGTAAATGTTTTGGAACACTGAGCGGCGTCAGAGCTGAAAATCAGTCAGTCAACCAGTCAGACAATCAGACAGGTTGTGAAAAATCCAACAGTTTCACCAGATTATCACTTTATTTGGAGGTAAAATGAAAGTGAGCACATCTGAAATCTACATGTGCTAATCCTTCAATGTACAGAGAATTCTAGAATTCTAATCCTAGAAGTAGGTCTTTAAACTATGACAGATCCAATAAATAGTTTTGGTGATAATCCTGCATTTCACCTTCTTTTGTCTGAAAATTAACTTTGACTAACTTGGGGATTTGTTTTGTTTCCTCATCTGACTGCTGCTGTTTATTTCCCTGTCTCTCTTTTTGTTTTGTTGCTGATGTCACCATGTTCCCAGATCTGGACAATTAGCTTGAGAGGACATTGTTAGTGTGACTGATATGATGAAAACTATGATCAGGTTGTAATTAACCCAGGTTATTAAGTGTGTGTCATCTGTAATTAAGTTTCAGGAATCTAACCTCTTCCAGTCCTTTGCTTTCGGTTTCTTTTGAATAAGATATCTGTGCCTCATGTGGGCGTCTCAGTTGGACTGCTGCTGTCTGTAATGGATGTCACATATGGCTGAACTACGTATTCTGAACAGGCTCGAGGAAATGTCTCTTCACTGACACATATGACACCATGGAGGTGAGTCCAGCCTCCCCAATGTGACACCCACCACCCCAGCCCCATCCTGTCCCATCCTCCTGGGCTCTCCTGCGCAATTAAAAATGCATCAGGGAACGGATTAGATGCACGATCCCCGGCTCTACTGATCCGGAGGGTGAAGCTGTCATGAAAATCTTTTCCCCTTGCTCCTCCCTCCATTCCTGTGGACTCCTCCTCCACCCTCAGCACACACTCAGTCACCTCTTTTATTTACTGCTCCTCCCTCAGCAGACTCATCCCTCACCTGTCCTTTGGGTTGAGGAGCCTTTTCCTCCCTCCTCCCTCCCTTGTTGTCTCACTGTAATCCTTCCATTCTTTCTCCCATTCCCTCACTCTTTCTCTTTCCTGTCTGCAGCAGCATGCATGGCTCTCCGTCCGCCTGACACAGATCCGTTCACGTGTAATCCATCTTTACCAGTCCTTCGTTTTGCTATGCATGCCAGCAGTGGTGGACCAGCGCACGTAAAGTCATGATGCACATATGGTGAAACAGTTCCAAACCCTTGTTTAGATTAAAATACTTTTATTATGTGACTCAGATAAAAGAGCTTTTGCTGCTTTTTTCCGAACATGGGGGCACCTGACTCCACCAGTGCTTGCCAGCAGGATTGAAGCAGCACTGGATCATATTGAGGGGGAAAAATTCTGAAAGATTCTAATGCAGGTGCAGAACATTTAAAGTAGTTCAACACTAAAAACAGACTGTAAAATACAATCTGGACCGAGGCTTATTCTTTACTTGTCATTTATATAGTATAATCTAACAGTAACACTAATTTTATCAGTATGCATAATCTTAGGAATCTACTTTGACATGAAACTGCAAGAGAATTTTTAAGAATCCTTTCGTAGTTTTATGGTTTGTTTGAAGTGAACAGATGCAGAAATGGGTGGTTTGCATGAGCAGCGATAGGAACCATGGCTGTGTTGAGCGGGTTGAAAAAAGAATGAATGGCATCTTTAAACTTATGGAGTCCATGTGTGATCCAGCCTGCTACACTGCAGCCACTGTTTGATTGACAAGCGATCACTGGTTTAAAAGTGAACTGTAGTACCGATGTCTTCTGAGCAGACACAGTGGCAGGCAGACATACAGATAAAAATTATTTATTTATTTAGGCCTAATTAGGCATGTTCTGAATTTGTTAATATTCTGCAGACCGGTTGAGGTCTTCGGGCTGTTTTAGGGTCTCTATGAGACACCTGCCAGAAAGCCCTTCTTACATGTGGTTAATGTTGTGAAACGGTTGCAGTTTGTCACCAAATGGCAGCAAAAATACTTAGATTAGATAGATTTAGGAAAAGAGTGGGGGGTTAAAATACGTAAGTTCACTTATGGTCATTACCAATAATAGAAAAATTTGTGTGATGCATTGAGAATTGTTTAGAATTGGAAAATCTAAATATATGCACTTCAACCCGTCCACCTGCTCTCCATGAATTACTTCCTAACACTATCTCAGTGCACACACACACGCACACACACAAGATTTCTTTCACTTTAGGTTCCTATTATTTGCATTCTAATATTCACTTCATGAAACTTTGCTTTTCACATTTGTGCTTACAATTTATCATTTAGTATTTCATCACCTCCATAGCTTCACTGTCTAAATGTTGAAGCAGGAAAATACTCCACAGGTTAACACCCGAGTGGGAAAACATTCACCCCTGCAGAAAAAAGGGAGCCCTCACTTCCATCTTAATGTGATGCCTGTAGACGCTCTATTTTATCACTTATTTTATCAGGAAGTAAGAAAGACGCAGCATCAGGTGAGGGCAGTCGTCCAGGGGGCGACTGGACGTTAGGACGCAAGGCTCACCTTTTCCCACCAACACTTTATCTTGATTCAGTGTTTGACTGAGCCGACCAATGAGTGAAGGACTGACTCCACCCCCCCCCCACCCCCCCCACCCCACCACGCTTCCTCCACTCCCTTTGACATTCACTCTGCGCTCCAACTCCATCAGGTCCCAGCTCTGAAAAAATTTGCATGTCTTTGAATGTGATGCTTGGAAAAAAAAAGAGCAGGGAAGAAGGAAGAGAAGAAAAAAGGAAGATGGGGAGGGCGGCAGAGGAGGAAGTAGGAGGAAGGAGGGAGGGGAGAAGGAAAGGGGGAATTTGGGTGGGGTACGTGTGTGTATGTGTGTGTGGAAGGGAGCGGGGAGGGGGGGGAGCTAGGCACTAGATTAAATTTTGCCGTCTAGAAAATGAGAAAAAAGGGCCCCCTCTATCTCCGGGAGTCTACTGGGGAGATCTTTATTCTGATTCTTGTTAGAATTGTTTATCACTGTGACAGAGCAGGCCGGGGTGGAGATAAAGGCAGTGCTCCATCACAGCGTTGACAGTGGTAGGACACGCGCTGGAATGAAAGGAGCCAGGGAAATATTATTAATAGATGCTGACTTGATTTGCCTCGATTGCACGTCAAGAAGTGGGGGCCAGGGCTTGATTGCAGCCCTATGAAGTTCTGTCCAAAAGGGAAGCTATTTTTCATTAAGTGATAGAAGTCTCCTCTCTCTGTCTCCTCCTTTTTTTTTTTCTGCTACTGCTCTCCCCTTATGCGTTGCTTTCCAAGGAGCTGATAACTTATGCAGTTTATTCTAAGCATGCTGATTTGTGTCAGTGCAGCAGAGAGGAAGAGGAGAGGATGAAGAGATGGAGGGAAAATGGGATAAAAAAAAAAAGGGACTTATCTCACCTTTCACAATGTAGCCCATCTTGCTGGTATAATACTAGTTTTTGGTAAAAAGGTAAAACCCCGGCGTTCACAATTGGGCTATCACCGCCATCTATACACTCATGCAGAGCTGCAGCACCAGCAATCCACCACAGAGGCGCCTGCAAAACTCCCCTCCATCCCTCCTCTCTTTCTCCTGACAACAGATAAAAAAGAGGTATATAAAATGTGATTACACAGGCAACATGTTCATAGGCACTGATACGCCTGGGCACACTTTATTTTTAGACTGTTGCATTACTAATGGATATACAGGAAGATGAGGATTTACACCCACCCACGTACAATGCAGGCAGATATGAGCAAGCAGAGTCTATGCATCACATTTTATGAGAACCCCCCCTTCTCTATCACTAAAAAAGGGGGCAAAGAAGAAATTGATTCACAGAAGGGAGAAATGCTGCTTTTTTGTGTTGTATACAAACTTGTGAGGCAGAATTTAAGACGTACATTGGAAAGCTGGTTGCATTCTTTGCGACAGCCGATAAGAGTGTGTATGCATGTGTGTATGCATGTGTATATGTTTGTCTCTCCCAAAGAATTTCCAGGCTGAAGGACGACCAGAACCAAGAGAGACGACACCTGCTCCCGCTGGACTGCAGGGCCGAATGACGAGTGTGTGTTTACCTGTGTGGGTGTCTGTGTGTAGCAGAGACAGATGGACGAGCCTGAAGCAGGGTGAGTGTCTGCGAGACTTTTGTTGTTGCTGTTTTTTTTTTTTTTTCAACTTTGGAGTTATCGGTGTAAGGTAAAAAAAAAGAAAAAAAAAAAGAAAAAAAAATCTGCACCTCCATTCCTCCCTTTGTTTGCCCACAACTCTTTTTTCTTTCTTTCTTTCTACCTCTTGCTTTTCTCATGTGTAATTAAGTCCGCTGCAGTTAATTTATGCACTGATATCTCCAGTTGCTGGCATTCCTGTGAAAATCCTCAAAAACACTGTGAGGGTTTCTTTAATTGGATTCTATTGGCAGCACACTGTTTCACTGCTAACATTTACCGTATGAAATTTTTAGATTGGCAAATATTTCCGCAAGTGCATGATATGGGGTTCTTTTTTTACCTTCTACATGTGACATTTACTGATATTTTCAGTTTATTTTAAACAATGGATGCTTATCAAATATGATCTTTTTTTTTTTTCTTTAATCTGTACATTTAATTTTCTGCAGGTAGATATGAGAGAAGAAAAGTTTGGGTGGATGAAATTGCTGAAGAAAAAGCTGAGTGTCAGACTGCTTTGGATTAACTTTTAATGCCGTTATTGTTTTATGCTAATAAATTGCTAATAATATGTATTGATTGGTGACGTTCGAAGCTGAAATGCCTCTGCGTCTCTGTCTGTGTGTGCATGCAGGGAAGTGGGATTTCATTTAGCCCATTTAAATCTGAACTAATTCACTAAGAGCGCAAATGGGCTTGTTCTGTTAACTGGGGTCAACCGTTTCAAATGAGCTATTAATCGACTGCTGGAAGTGACAAATCTTGGAGTGCAATTCAAGAGCCTCTTTAGGTGTGACTCTCTCTCCCGTGCACCCTAATAACTCTCCAGATATGTGAGAATACTATTAATTACGCCAGTTAATGCGGCCGTGCCACACCCCATGCTCCGAGGAGCTTGACTTATTTCCTCTTCCGATCATCCCAAGTAGGTGGTGACTTCCATTCCCAGGAACAATGGCCAAATATTCATCAAATGTCTCATTCGATTTTTCCCGCTATCATTTTCCTTTTTCCTCTCTCTCCCCTCATCCCTTCTTCTAAAATATGTCTTGCCAAATTGCTGCAGACACATCTGCATATTTGGTCTCCTGTAAAATATTTGATTGCTCCTTCCATTAACTTTGACAGTGTGTGTTAAGGCTTTGTGGCATATAGGATATCTCTCTCTCTCAGCAGCGAAGAGATTGAATAATTGAAGTGCCTTTGCAGAAGTCAAAAAGAAGATTATTATCTTGGATTGTCAGGCAGAGAATGCAATATATGTGCAAAACACAAAGAAAATGGAAAGAGCGACTGTTTATTAGCCTTACATCATCAGCTAAAACAATGTACACACTAGATCTTTTTGTGCATTGTGCTTCAGCAACATCAAAGGCAGGACAGCTGTTAATCTGCCATGCAGTCAGATGCTGCAGGTAGGCGTGTATTTAGCCATTTTTCTGTCTCACAAGTAGGAGTTTGCAGTTTGAGGTCAGCTGAAAAAAAAAAAAAAAAAAAAACTTAAGAAACACTTCAGCTGCTCTTACTGATTGTTTCTTTTCTTTTCTTTTCTTTTTCTTATGTACCTGGAAAACTAAACGCTGATGAGGGAATGCGTGTTGTTGCCGCTCCTCCAGCATGGTCAATTTATGCTGCAGCGCTATTAAGAGAATTTGCCCCCGAGAAGCTCCCATTTGATTGTGAAATGGCTAAATTGTGTGAGGAGTGTTTCCAGCATCTGGTTATTAGGTGGCTGTATTCATTATGTGTTATTGTTGCCCCCCCTCTGTGATCAAAAGTGGAATCTGGTTGTAATTCTTTCTGTGGGTACAAAGCATATTCGGAGGAGGAAAACACAGAACACAAAGAGAAAGAAAGGATGTGTTTTTGTGGTTCAACTTACCTGAAGCAGTTACTTCCAGATGACTTTCCTGAATACAGCATTTGCCTGCAAGACACATTTGCAATTAGACCAGATTTTTTAATTTCTTTTATTACCCCAAAACTTTCTAAACCATTGAAATATTTCATTTTTGTGAAAACAGCATATGAAAATATAAATCAAGCTAAACCGCTGACACGCACCTGCCGTCTAACAATAAGCTCACAATTAGAAAAAAGAAATCAAGATAAAGGTCACTGATGACCTAGCTATACCCACTGTGAGCTAACGGAAAAGTTGTTTACTTAACGGTAAATCAGGTAATTACAAAAAAATAGAAATACACAAATAGAAATAGGTAAAGCAAATTCTGCTAAATGTTAACCTGGTACTAACTGTCAGCAGGTAACATACAGGCTAACAGCTTGTTAAATCAGTTTACCATTCATTAATGAAGCAGTGGCTCAATACACTTAGAATGGTTAATAAACAGCTGAGCCCGTCATGCTAAAAGATAACTGGGTTAAAGGAGCACAGTGGCTGTCGCTGCCAGCTTAGCTTCCGACTCTGACATCATCCATGTGTTTTGGTGTGTTAAGCTACTTTTAAAACATGTATTTGAACATATTTAATTAAGATATTAAGGGTTTGCATGTAAATATGTCTAGCCTGGATATAAACTATTTATATTTTTTCTTTTTTTAAAGATATGGAGAAAGCAACAAGGGCTTTATTATTTGAAAAATAATAAGCAAACAAGAAAAACTTTGCTGGTAAAGCTACAAGAACACATTTTATTTAGGGGTGCTGTGTTTTCTCCTTGCATTCACTGGCAAAAGGCATTTTTATATCGTGCATTATAACGTACTATTGATGTAGTTCATCCTGTCTGCACTTGTATGGCATAATCGATGAGTAAATAAATTACTAAACATACTGACATATGCATACGCGCCATCAATGTGTCTTCCCGCACAGATGATCTCACATGCACAACCTTCATATAACACTAAACACGGTCTCAGCTTTGCCTGCGTGGAACTGGGCCTGTCCCTGTTAAATGACAGTGAAAGTGAGAAACCACAGTGCACCATTGGTCTATTATACGATGTAAAGACAGTATTTGTGAGTGATATCAAACGAAGCGATTCTGTCACCACATGTATGAAAAAGTCAATGATATCTTAATTGTCCAAATGTCTAAAAACAGACTTTCACTTACGCATGAACACACACTCACACACACAAGCAAGCACACTCATAATGATAACTTCCTGCCCTAATAAGAGGCCATGAAAGGTCAGTGGTTGTAGAACACAAGGTGCAAAATTCAAACCGCCACCATTCTTCCCATTTCAGCTGTCCCACAAAATGTCACCAGCCCCCTTCCTCTCAACTGGGACAAATTACTGTAACACTGGGGTGGATATTAGTTTCTTACGGCGGCCTTTTTGTGCCATTCTGTTGAGAGAAAGAGAAAGAGGCGACCTTGTGGGTTTGGCTGATTGTCGCCACCCTGAGAAATCCCCGGTCACGAAAGAAAAATCGAAAGAGAAGAAGACGAGGAGGTGGAGGAGGAGGAGGAGGAGGGCTTGTTTTTCTGGTTGTTATCTCCTCACTCTGCTGCAGCTGCCTCGTCGCACCACACAAACACCTGCCGGCCTTCCGCAACACCAAGAGAAAAGTCAATTCTGCCATGCGATAACCTGGCCTCGTCTGTGCAGCAGGAAAAGACACCTTGTGGACATGGTTAAGATGCTATGACACCTCTCTTTCACCGTTTCGCTCAACCACTCACTCCATTTCGCCTTGTTTACTCACTATTTATGATTTTCTTTTTTTTTTTTTTCATCTCTGCACACATGCTTTTCTTTCCTCCGCTGCCTTTGATCTGGGCGTTCAGAAGTGTTTTTTTGAAACGCTCCTCTTTTGTTCCCCCTCGGTCCCGTCTTTTTTCCTCCGAGCAGCTTCTTCAGAGGAGTAGAACCGTCCAATTCTGTCACATTTCTCTGTCGTCTTTGTGTATGTTTGTGCTGGAGTGTGTCTCTGTGTGTCTGCTGTACTGTGCGGGCCTTTGCAAAACGGCAGAGAAATCGACTACACAATAGCCTTGTGACTTTACAATAGCTGCTGTGGCATTATCTTGACAGCGAAGGAGAGGCCCCTTTTGTCTATGGCGGGCGTCGTTGGCAAAGGGCTCTGTGTCCAACAGCTTGGCTTCCCTGTGAAGGACTTGGCGTACTACAGAAGGTGGCAGACGAAGGCTTGAATTTTGTTTGACATATGTGACATACCACCCTTGGAAAATATAAGTTGGTAATAACAGAGTTGAAGCAGTGGACGAGGTCAAATGGCCTTTAGCTGATCCTTGAACTCTCTGGCTGAAGCTCTTCAAAGCACCGGGTCTATGAGAGCCCTTGCAGCATGTACCGTCAACCCCCATTATGTGCAGCGTCTCTGAAAATAGCCAACAGTAAAAGCTCCACTCAGAGAGCAGGAAAAGATGGTTCACACTCAGCAGCAATAGGCAGCCCTTTGAAAGGGTTATGACCAGATTTAGACCGATACTTTGAGTGTGGGCTTTAGCCTTCCATTGAAAGTTGGGTATCAGCAGGGTAAATGTCCTTACTTTCGATGTAATGGAGGTGATTCTGTGTGTCAAACCATAAAACCTGCAAATAAAGTCTCATTGTTTTTGTAGTTTGGCCCCATTTTTATTACATTTGTTAAATATCATGTTTTAGTAGTCAGTTGCTGAGATCTCAGAACGTGGTGACAGACTGGCCAAAGTTATTTGAAAGAAGAAAATAAAGGCAAAAATGACGTCCTAAAAGGTTGGAGCATTGTAAACCTCCTTTGAGAGACTCCAGGAAGGAGGCTACTGGTCAAGAAATAGTCCAGCATACAGCTCACTGTGAAACCACAATTTAATTTTCAAACTTTTTTCCATTTTTGCACGGATTAGATAAATGTAAGATGGTGATCAGTGAGCTTAAGGGGAGGTTATCTTTGGACAGAGTCAGGCGAGCTGTTGCCCCCTGTTTCCAGGCTTTGTGTCAAGGCTAACCAGCTGCTGGTTGAAGCCTTATGTTCAACAGGTACCACAGGACGAGAGCGGTATCAGTCATATGATCGACCAGTCTTCCATTTGTTTCTCAGGCAGCAGAGAAAGACTGTACACATTGGACAGAAAATTAGAGGAAAAGGAGACTGTAAGAGTTCTTTTTTTGCCTCAGCAGGTGGATCCAGCACCATCTCAGCAGTTACTGAGAGTACAATGTTATCAAAACCTATGAGGAATTTAAGAAAATCAGTTGTAATAAAGTGGAATTTGGGGTGTCACATAGCATGTGGCTGAAACGTTCAATCAAAGGCTTTGTGTTACTGAGATGGAGATATTTCAGGAAATTATTAGAAATGTTTGGCATTAAAATAGACAATTTGAAAGTCACTAAATACCTACAAGAAAGCTTTTTCATTATCTTTCTGAATCAGTCTTAAAAAAAAAAAATCCAACAGTCAAACCACGGCATACAATCTGAAAACAGAATGAGAATCACTTTTACTGGCCAAGTATGCCAACACATACAAAGAATTTCACTCAGTTTCTCAGAAGCTCTCGTGCTTACGGAGAGTACAAAGAACAAACTTTCAGGAAGGAAACCAAGGTAGACATGCAGCGACACAAAGATAATAAAGCGAGACAAGGATAAAAAGCATAGCTGTAGTTATTATGTACCACAAATAGGTGTAAAAATAGAAATGAAGAATCTCTAAATGCAGGTTAAACTGTTACTATGTGCAGTATTGTGGTCTGCTCTAAATGTCATCCACTTTTTTCTGCCTTAATCTTGGTTATTTGCACCTCTTGTCAATGGTTCATCACTGCTCTTACAATTATTCTAGACATGCAGTTTGAGCAGGATCCATAAGGCACATAACAGCGAAGAGCACGGACAAACAAAGACAGACAGGACTGAGTGTGACAAGCATGTGACAGAACAGACGAAGTAGTATGTGTCTGTACATACATACATAAACACACACACACACACACACACACACACACACACACACTATGTAACTGGTAAATCACGCATCATATTTTACACCCTTTAAACTATTTCCTTGTTCCCAGCTTCCAGTTCGAGCCATGGTCAGATAAAGCGCCCCTAAAAAGCAGCCTCTCTGTCTGTGGCCACCAATCACTCTCACTTCTTGCTCCCTCTGGATTTACTCAGCCTAATCCCACTGGTCAGTTCATGAGAGCCATTGTCCTCCTAATTGGATAAACCGGTGTGGATTGGATTTTTAATGGCATTAGCGGCCCAAGCAGCAATGACCAGTAAGAGGATTGTGAACGTCTGAGGGACTGAAAATAAAATTCTGGGATTGGAACGCTTCAGGTGATTGCATGTCTGGGTTCTCTCTGATTCACGGCATCAAAACATTTCCGAGAAGTGTGAATGACCCCATAGGATGTGGAAGCAGTGCAGCAGCTCGTCCGGCCTCTTCACTGTCACCTCTCCTGCTTTCCTTGAGCTGTCAATCAATGCCACGGCCAGTTAGAACAGCCTGAACTCGCCTCTGACTGGTTTAACGACTCTGCTGATTGATGCCACAGTTTAGCAGGATTATAGGGTCAAAAAGGAGTCTAATCCCAAACTCTCTCCCCAGTCAAAATACTCCATGTAGAAATTATTCACAGCGGCAGGGACAGTGTGATGTGAGAGATTGAGCTGTGAGGAGAGGGAAGGGAAGTATCTTGTGTGTCCACTTGGGGAGCCCTTCTCTATAAAACTGCTGCCTGCACTGAGGAGCAGACAGTGCATGAACTCTGCAGGATTCAGCTCTTGGCTTCCTGAGCTGGGACTCATGTCATGTGTTCAAGTAGAGTGTCATGAAATAAATGATTTGCCTTAAAATGAAGCTGATGGATGACAAAATCATTAATTCATTCAAATTATTAGCAAATCATTTAGCTTCAGTTAAAAATGCTCTGCTTTTTGAAATTATATATATATATATATATACACACACACACACACATCCATATATACATAATTAAACACTTCCTGGGTGCAGAGAGACATGGTCTTGTCACTCCTATGTGATACTAACAAATTAGATGAGTAGACGGTGAAAGAAGACACACTGTAAGAAAAATATATATATATATATATGCGCCCAGGAAGTGTTTAATTACAGTTAAATTGAAGTGAATAGAATTTAATCCATAACTGATCAACTTTAGAAACTAAAATATCACGGGATTCCCTTTCCGGAAGAAAAAGGGGAAACTTTCCATTCTCAGTCGAGCATTCAGCAGAATTCCTGGATTTTTTAACAGTTAAACTGAAAAAATCAACATAATGTTTGCCTCAACTTTGACCCATTTGGATCCATTCCACAGTAAAAATGACCTGAAAATGCAGTTTATTAGCTTGCAATTTGATTACTTTTACCTGAAGTGACCCAAAATGGATTTTAGAATTTTATATTTTTCAGTGATGCATCATGGCTTAATCTCATGACAATACCTAGACATCAGCAGTGTGACTGTTTAATTGTATTGCAGCTGAAACTGTTAGTTTGTTAATCAATCAGGCAATCAACAGAAAATTGATCAGTAGGTACTTTTATCATGGACAAAGCCAACCTGAACTTTTCCAGCAGAGCTTCTTGATTGTTAGCACTTTCTGCTTGTCTCTGTGTTTGAATACAGTTTTCAACTGTTGGTTAAAACAGGAATTTAAAGCATCACTTTGGGTGTTAACATACTAAAAAAAACATTTTTCTACTGTGACCAAGACAGCTAAACACACTGCACCTGGTTTATTTGCTTTTCTTTTCTTAAGGTGCAGCGTGTTACGCTCTATCTGTCACCATGCTTTTCATTTTTTCTGCCATGTTATGGGCTAATTATTGATTGATCCAGAAAATAATATAATAACTAATTACCTCCCTAATTAAGTCTTTAAAGACTGAACTTTATAACCTTCAAAAGTAGGATTTATAGCAGGGCTGCATTAGTTTTTGCTAGTTGCACCTATTAAACTGCCAACTAAGTGTACATGTAGGCATGTCGAGGTACAGCATGTTGTTTTATAATATATCAGTGAGGGTCGTGTTGATTTATGCTTATAGTGACTTTAATAAACTACACAAATTCAAGAATGTTCCTTTTTTTTATTCAGTGAAATTGATTAAAATCATTTTGACTTTTATACTCTTGTCTTTGGTAGAATAAAACCATATTATCGTCTGTGAATGTTTGTTCTTTAACAAGTGCTACGAAAGCTAAAGAATACTCTCCCCATTAATTTAAACATGAATTAAGGATTAATCTTCTATCTATTAATGATTGTTGAGACTTGAAAATGATTTGTGGCTCAAATAAGATTTAAACCGTCCTATAGGCCTATCTTTGCTCTTCATGTTGGGCTCAAATGAGTAATCACAGGTGTAACACTGGACATTCCCACAAAGAATCAACAAAATCTCTATTTTTAATGTGCTGATGGAGCCATTGATCCACTTTAAATGATTACTGACCAACGTGATTGACACCAAGACACTACTGGCTGATCAGTGAAGCCACAGAGGTTAGTGACTGGTTGTAAAACTCAATACACTATTGATTAACAATTACTGGGCAGTGCATATGTAACCAGGGTTACATTTAAATCACAGAGTGGAGCGTCATTCCTTCCTCGCCAGTTGCATTCTAATTTGCAGTCATTAGATGAGTTTTCTTTCCGTTCAAAGCGCACACACACTCTCCTTTGTGTGCCACCAGTTACTACTGTAGGTGTGCAGAAGTGGTAATTATAAAAATATATAAAATGCAAATACAAACAAGAATCAATCCAGTGGAGCATTAAATGATAATTAAAGTAAGATGCTGCTTGACAGGCAGAGGGGAAAGACGAAAATCTATTTTTTTTCTGTTGCATTCTCTGACTCTCGCTGACAAAAGAGGGCAGTATGATGACATTGACAAAGTAAGCAAACTTTTACTTTGACACACACCCCTCGTGTGTGTGTGAATGAGACAAAGAGAGAGAGAGCGAGACATTCTTCATGTGTATGTGTGTGGTATTTGGGAAGGCGTGTGTGTGCAGCTTGTCTTTGCCAATGTGCTCAATGTATGTAATTACTCATTCATGTGAATGTGTGTGAACGAGTGCATATGCCCAAATATACACACCCCTTTTTTCCCCAACACACACACACACACACACACACACACACACACTCTTTAACCAGCAGTTGTGGAACACATTATGTCCTCCTTACAACATTATGAAAACATGGTAGAATATGTGTGTGAGTGTGTGTGTGTGTGTGTGTGTGTGTGTGTGTGTGTGAGTGTGTGTTTGTGTGTGTGTCCATGTGAGAGAGGAGAGAGAGAGGGTGTGTGTGTATGTATGTATGTGTGTGTGCGTGTGCGTGTGAAAGAGAGAGAGAGAGAGAGTGTGTGTATGTGAGGGGAAGGAGGTGGATTTTTTTTTTTTTTAATAAAAAGTATAAAAGCTGATTTGTATCCCTAATTTTCAAACTTGCCTCCAACCAAAAAAAAAAAAAAAAAGGGTTCGTGCCGATTTAATATGTAAAAATGTGCAGGACTTTTCTTTTCAATCCATCTAACAGGGAACAAGGTGTGAAAATGCATTCTTCGTGTTGTAATTACATCATATGTGCTGGAAAGTCTTTGACCAGCGTAACCCTGGTTAGCATTCAACAAACACTTGTCTTGGGGATGAAAGACTCATTGAAAGCCAGCCTGCTAATGATAGTATACTCAAACAATCAGGGCAGAACACACATTGGCCCCCATCTCACATTATGACAAACGCCAGTCCTAAATACGATGGCATCGCTGCTGCATGTTGGAACGGGCTCCTAGTGCGCGGCGCCAACTCAGCCTGCCACTGCCAAGCATTCTTCAGATTGCATTAGGTAATAGCTCATTCATTACCGAAGCTGGGACTGGGGCTTTAGCCACCATTAAACCCCGTGTACACACACATACACACCCTAGGCTTAAACTTATAATTTGGCTAAAACCACCCCCCCACCCCCCCCAGGCCTCAGGGACCCTGCCCGGGTCTCTTCACCCTCCAGTGAGCACGCTTGCTGGGGGCCACTTTCCTCTGCTCCCCCCTTCCTACTGGCCATGTGTGGAGGCCCAAACAGCTGGGCCCTGGATTCCCCTGCTTTTGTATGAGTATGTCTGTGTGTGTGTGTGTGTGTGTGTGTGTGTGTGTGTGTGTGTGTGTGTGAACTCCTGCATGCATGACTGAAGGTATTACTGCATTTGTAAGACTAAGCCAAAGGATGTATTGTACACCCACAACCTATAGATCTTTATTGTTAGTGTCTGGCTGTGACCAAAGGACAGGACTGATGCGAGATGTTGTTGAATATTTAATATATGAATGTTACCACATTTAAGGTAAAACAAACCCAGAAATAAAAAATGTCACAGTGAATTGTAATCTTTCAGACTGTCGATCATGTGGGGTCTTGAGCATTTCTCTATAACTTCAAACACTGAAGATAAAATAAGAAATAAGCAGGTTAGGGAGGTATGAAAACACACCCTTAGTTATACTGAATAAGAGTTTAATACTCAAAGCTAATCTGCTTCGTCAGGACTGGGAGGTGTGGCTTCATTAGATTTGAGTGACAGTGGCATCATAGAAAATATAATTCTGTTGCTCAGGCAACAAGGAAACAACTCCCCATTTCAAATCAGTGAGAGGAGCCAAAAACATAAATATAGAAATCTATCACGTGCAATGGCAAAAAAAGAGTGTGTGAAAGTGGAGCTGCATCGCCTCCACCATGCAGCTGAAGACAATATACTTTCAGGGCCTTCAAAATATAAACAAATGGATTTTTAAATATAGAATCATTTCTATGATCCATTTGGAGCTGCATCCGTGTTCATGACAATATAATAAAGTAGAAACATTCATTCTTGACCAGCAGAGCAAGGTCCCCTTCATCAGTGCAAGAACTTTGTGCAGCACATCTTCCATGTTTTTTCAGCATATAGCACACTATCTCAGTGGGCTTTGCAGGCCCAATTACAACTGTTCCTCACCCAGCCTGAGCTCTCAATAAGAAGACAAGGAAAACTTTCCTTAAAAAAACTGGAACATAAAAAGAGATAACATCACCAGTCAGAAAGTTTGAGACTGATTTAAACCATCATGGGACAGTCAAACTCTCCCTGGAAGGCAATGCTCATTGCATGCTTTGCAGCCTGATACTCCTCACCTTCATCCTGTTTTATCCTGTAATATTACAAATCAAATCATTTACTGAGCAGAACATGAGCTTGAAATTAGCACAATCCTGGACATGCAAACTTACTTAACCTGCAGTAATCAATATTTTTATGTGAACAATGGATCACATGACCCACAGACAACTCTCACCAATTCTGTGTCTCCTCTCAGCGTTATTCATCACAGATGTGCATATGAAACAAGAGGATTGAGGACCCAAAAGCAGACACTGAGACAGAAAAGGTTGAAGAAAAAGGACTTTACCAAATCACTGTTCAAATTAACAGGCTCACAGTAAGACACGTAAAGGACGTCAAAACCAGTGGCGCACTGGCCCTGGCCCCAGAGGCTCTTAAAAAATCAATAAAATGTTTACTGGACGTCCAGCTCAGTCTGTCCCTCACTGTCTCATTGGAGGTGTGAATGTGTGCGAGCTGTGTGCATGTTCAGACTTTCATCAGCGGGCAAGTTCAAGGCTGAATGTCTTTCTCAGTCCGCTGCCAGTTCATACAAACAAAAACACAAACAAAGAGGAGGAGCATGACAGGCAGGCAGGTTATAAACAGGCAGCAGGCGAAAACACTGGTCACAGATATCAGGCAGGAAACCACGATCACATGGCTGGCTGGCTGATCATAGACACTGAAGGACTGATGAGACAATGAGAGGTGGGTGTGTCAGCAGGTGAGGATGATTTGGGAACAGGTGAGCAGGTGGATGAGGGAGTCAGCTGACCAGAAGTGGTAAGAATGTCTAAGAGCATCTGGTGGACAGGTGGAGAGTGGTAGACATTACTGGGGGCAGGGACAGAGGGGCAGACAGGGCAAAAAAAGAACAACTGAGGCAGCCATTGAGACAGCTTAAGTGTCTTAGTGGCACTAGTTTATTGTTAGTTTATTGTTTTGGATTTAAAGGCTGCGACTTTCCTGCTTTGAGTCATACTCACCATGCTCGTAAGTGTTGTTTCTAGCAGCAGCAGGCAGCTGTTTTCAGTGAAAAAGCTCTGATAAGCCCACTGTGTACGAGCTGCTCAGCAGCAAACAGCAGGCAGACACAGTTCGAGACTAGCTGGTGAACATAGTGGAGCATTTAGCAGCCAGAGAGACTGATATTCGCCTCAGGACTTGGTGGAGACCAAAAACAGAGCTAAAACTCAAAATGAACGCTTATGCTGCTCTGTGTCTGGATGTGGGCAGGACTTTGCTCACATGTTCTATATCAGCTTAACAAGTAACTGTATGCTGTGTGTTATTCTCAGCCTGTTGTATAGCTCTGCTCCCAAGCAGAATAAACTGACTAATGCAGCTTACAGCACGCAACAATGTACTCATTATGTCACAATGGGCTTTTTCTAATTTCCACAAATTGCGTAAGGGCTAAGATGTCATTATTTAGTTAACTGGTACTCAGTGAGCTGTTCTAGCCTTATTCTACTGACATTAGTGGGACTGCTATCCACTAACCTCTCTTTAACCTGAGACCTAATACCCAGGGAGGCACTGCTGCATACCTGCGTGTTTTACTCATTGTCTGACCAAGATTACAGTCGGAATTTAAATACCGCTCTGAATGGTTAATTTACCATTAAATTCAGGGGGCAGAGAGAGTGTGTGGGGGGATGTGAGCGCTGTTTGAATACGGCCAAGTGTGACCGTGGCCACGGCATCTTAAATGGATTCAGTACAGGAGCCCCCTGGGTTTCCCCCGAGAGAGCCCCGAGTAATACATCATATTGCTCTTAAAATAGCTATTAACCACTGTGAGGAGAGAGACAGAGAGGAAGGGAGGGAAAGATGGAGGGGGAAATTAAGCAATGTTCACAGAGTCATTCTCATTCAATAACTCACCATTAACCTAAGCACTAAAAAGGCTTGCTGTCTCTCTCTGTTGTGTGTGCCTTTAATTGATTCTCCTAGTCTCTTTGTGGGCCGGTGAAGGGATAGAGAAAAGGATGAGGAGGAAACTTACAGATGAGGCCTGATTCTCTCTCTTTCACTTTCCTGTCGGAGTATTTGAACTGGCTCTAGTGCCTGCGTATTAGACAAGTGGATAGCAGATATGTAGCATAATCCCTCTCAAATTGAGAGCATCCAAAACCCATTCACAAACTTTATGTCCTGTGTATCTCCAATTAAAAAGGCCCTGCCAGATAAGTATGGTAATGAGAGAATCCAAGGAAAATTAGATACGCAGCACTAATCTGTGGCTGTAAAGGAGGTTGAGGGGAAAGAAGTAAGATTAGGATTTAATCCACCAATATCCATTACTGCTGCTCAAACTGTCCAATGCACCAGCTAAGGTTAACGTACGAAACAAAAACAAACAACTCTGTGATGAGGTTTGCTCAAGATGCGTGATTGAAATCCCATCCTTCAAATTAACATACATATATGCAAATGAGCTCTTAATTAATTGCAAAACATATTTTTGATTAAATACTCCAAACGTCATGATTCTAATCTTGACCGGGAAAGGGGGGGAAAAAAAAAAAGTTTTAATTAATTTTGCCAGTTAAACCTCATCAACACTTTGAATGGAGTGTAATTAGGATGCCGCCCTCTCTTCTTATTTCTCAACGGCGAACTCAAAAATCAGCCATTGTTATCACATTTGTAATGCAACCAGTGTGTGAGATGAGGCCGTGATAAATAAGCAGGGTCCTGATTTTCATACTCAAAATAAAATAATGCTGGTAATTGGGAGATATTCCAATATTGATTAAATTAGATGGAAAACACTCCTTTCATTAAGGCTCTATGATATAGCCTAATTCTGATCATCTTCTCTCTGTCTTGGGATTACCAATTAAAGGGGCTTTGTGGAAGTTTTTCAAACTGACGGGCGAAAGAGGGCTAACTGAAATTACGCCTATAGTTTATGAGAATGGAAGCGCGCCTCCCGTCTCCTTCCACACTGTTTACCAAGGACTGTGTTTGTGTGGGAAGTCATGGTTAATGATGTATTCATCCTTTCTCGCTGTGGAACTCCAGGCCCAACTCAACGTGTATTGTGCTCAATTATGTGAAGAGGGAGAGCTGATAATGAAAACTAACATGAAGCCCCTGAGTGGATCAAGATGTGTGTGTGGGAGATAGAGCGGGAGAGAGGGTGTGTGTGCTGGCTGGCATAACTGTATCCCTTCTCTTTCATCATGCCCAGGCAGAAGCCACAACTCCTTGCAGTTTCTCAAATGAACCTTTCAAAGCCTCCCAAACTTTCAGCCTCCCTCCCCATCCAGCTCCACCAAAGCAGCCGTCCACTTAAGAGTATAAGGAGGCTTACTGGGGGATAAGACCCTGCGAGGTGCTCGAGGTGAGATAACCAATTACCCATGATCACTTTTGACTCTTCTAATCTCCCCGCTGTATCGGCGGGATTTAGCCGCGGCAGCACCTGTGAAACCCGGCCATCTCCAATCTGCCGCCGTCCGCCTTTGTTATTCTAATGTCAGCCACTTGACTCATGCACTTCAGTCAAAGGGGATAAGCACCTGCTGGGTCGGGAGGAGTGCTGAGGGGAGCGACCCTGTGACCTTACAAACAGACAGCGTTGATTGATAAGTGGGATTTGGTCGGAGACTCTCGGAGTTTCATCAGGTCCTTCTCTCGGAGGAGCCGATGACAAAGCACCGCTGTCTTTCCCATGGAAACAGAGCGACACACATGGAGGTTATAAAAGCCACATGTGGCTGTGGTGTCATTGCAGCAGAACTTGTTTTTCAAAGTGCATGACGAAGTGCGCTGGTTCACAGATCGGATCGGTTGTGAGTCCAACAGATTTTTCAATTTCAGCATCCAGAGTTATGAGGACGGAACTTTACAGGCTGCCGCTCTCAAACCAATGTTTAAAATGCAATCAAGACAGAGTGCCTTGATGCTTTTCTTTGTCATCATCTGCCTAGTGGATGACAGTCAGAGACTTAAAAATTATTTGTCCCAAACAAACATGTTGATCCAATTGCTTTGGGCTTCGAGGCAGAGCCCTCCAAACCACAATCTACACCGACTCATCATTTCTCAGTTCATGTTCACTTTATTTATCGACTTTAACTTTTCACTGCTGCTGTCAATCATGATGCCTCAGGTCAATGAGGTCAGCAGATGCACTTGATTTATAAATGTGAGCAGGTCTTGGGCAATACTGGCAAAACTCTGACAAGAATTGATGACTGTTTGGACAAAGCAGTTTTTGTGGCTTTTATCTCAGTTAGACTGAGTGGATAAAATGTTCTTTGTGCACATACTTGAATTATATAGTTGTAATTTTTCATTTTCAATAAGTCTTGAATAAGAAGTTTATATTCAATCAGAAAGCACAAGTCATGTGTCAGCATATGGTTATGAAGGCCTTGTTTAGGTTAGCACAGATATTTCAATATTGGAGTACATGTTGGCCAATAAGTAAAACTGCACTACAGAAACTGTGTTGCCATGATGTGATTTATCCACCAGGGATTACTGACATAACTTTCATTCTTTAGTTGGCTACATTTTAGGATAAATCCAGCAGACTGTAAATGTGGCTTGAGAGTCAACTTGCCATGAACCAAACTGGTTTTTCAAGCACATACAAACATGGCAACTATGTAAGCCTGACGTAATACAATGTATGTGACAATGCTATTTTTAAAGTGAGCTGATGTAACTTTTTACCTAACTACTGAGCTGTACTGAACAACTCACCTGACAAGTCTAATAGTAGCACAAGTAGAGAGGAGACAAAAAGACAAAAGACAGTCAGAGAACTGACAGTCAAGTTACACAGCTAACATAAGAAACTCTAAACTGCTGCTCATACCAGACCAATAAGGCTGTAGCTGCAAAGCTCCCAAACCTGTATTGAATTGAGCAAGGGTGCATTTTATTGCTAGTAAATTAAACTATTTCCTTGGAAGAAGGAGAATGTGTTATTGATTATTTCAAATGTGGCACAGTCTTGCTTTTAAGTGTGTTTAAAGTGTTTGAAATGAGCTTACGTGCATTGCTGCACATACAGTACACACGAGCTGCACTGCCATGTGCAGAGAGCTCGACACTTTGCCACAGTGGCATGATGAAAGGTACATTCAAAGAGCATCAAAGTGACACTAAAGTACAGTATCTTCTATGGGACCAGTTTTTCTTGCCAGTCTGGCTTCTCACCAACCTTTAAGAAATGTCAAGTGGCTCGTGCAATTGAGGGATACTTTCACATCTTAAAGTCTGCCCTGCACTTAAGGGCATTCAGGAGCTTCACGAGAATACCAGAGGTTTCTGGGAGGGCAGCGGCTACAACAGAGGGCTTCATCTACTGATGGAAGAGAACAATTCCAAGACCTGGCTCTAGATTTATTTCAGACAAGCTGCTAAAAAGGCCATCTGTTGGCCAGACTACACGGTGGATTTATTGTTACGAACCAATGTGACAGACATGATTCGAAAGCTAAATGTTCAATTGTCAACATGACAAGTACAGTAAAAGGAAAGTGCTCAGCCACATTTAGCTTGTGTTACTTTTCTGGAAATTCCAAGAAATTAGGACATTTTTTAAAACTTCAGAAGAAAATATTTTTTATGTAGAGCAAAAAAATATGGAGAAGCCACCCAGTGGGGTTGCAGCAGAGAGCAACATCCCATCTTTACTAATTGATTCCCTCGATTCATTCTTCCCGTTTGCCCAAATGAAGCTCTCGAGTTGGGTTTGGAGCACATAACAAGCCATGAAAAATACTAGTTGGATCCAAAATAAAATATCATTGAGAGATTTATTTCCAGAGAATGTTGGACTTTGTTATTGGATTGGTGTTAGCTCTTTGGCCTGTCTTTTCCTTTTGATTTCCCTTGGTGTAAAGTATCCCAGACCACTGGATTAGTGGCAGACAGGAGTGGTTGTCCCATTGTTCAAACAACTGCTGCCACTTAAGAGCTGTCTACATATAAACATGCATAGTGTAGTTTTAAAAGAGGGGCACCCTTGAATCCAATTTTTTTTTTTTTTTTTTTAAAGGTAACAGTTTTTATTCGGTTTCCCACCAAAGGCATTGTATATGTCCTTAAGGTCTAACACATTGAAGGCATTTCCTGCCTTGTGAAACATTAACAGTCTTTAAAGTCTTTAAATGTTTTCAAGCTGTATTATTTCAGCTTGCAGTAATCTATTTTTTTCTTTATTTGCACATTGCTACATTTAAAGGCTCATAACTGCTACCAACTGTTGATATGCATTAGTGGTCTGCAGTCTGCATAGATGTATATGTCGACCCAACGGCCCATCTGCTGTGTTTAATTTTGTACTCATGCCATTCATCTTTGGAAAGCTAAGATTCTTGTGATTTGATTGATGCAAATCATTTCAAGATAAAATCACAACAGCAGGTACAATCAAGCCGACAGGAAACAAACAACCAATTATAAAATCGAGGCAAGTCTCATAGTAATTCAGCAAAGCTCCATACTATCAAATATTTAGTCCAAAACACGATAAAACCATGGAAAGATGTGGAAAGGAAGTGCTTCTCCCTGTTCTTCCATGTAAAGATCAAGCCAATTGCAACAGATTGTGCAGATGACTGGGGCTTTGGGTATGCTGCTTCAGTAGTAGTAGTAGTAGAGTGAACTGATATTACTCAGTTTATTCAGCTTAACGTTGAACACAAGGAAATGCAGTCCCTTGAATAACCCAAATTGAACCTTTTTAAAATAAACAGCAGTCTAAATAAACAAACCAAAAAAATGTCAGAAAATTCCTTAACAAAATATAACCTTTTAAATTAGCTTGTCAAAAAAAAAGTATAAAAAATGCTGTAAATGGCTCTGAAACCCTAAATGTTCTCCACAAACTCCATATTGCACTTAATGCTCATTACCTACAGCGTGGGCCCAAACACTCACGCACACACATACAATGAAGTGGTGGAAAGGAAAAATACGTTCCAGGCCCGTGTGATGCTAGAGTGTGGTGTGGCCAATAGAAATCCTCTCCTCTCACAAAGAAAAGTAAATGAGACTCACAGTTCAGAGGGAAAAGTCCTCCCCTCGATGCAGCAGAGGCTCGGCCAGTCCAACTTACAGTTCAGTTGAAAGACTCCTCAGTGGACGCCGTGAAGACATCCAGGCAACAGTAACAGTGAAGTTCCCACCAGCAAGTGTGCTCAGTCCTCCTCGGTCAGGCACGCTGTCCTCTGACCTGCAGTTCACTTTTGCTCCAAATTACACAAAACCCAAACTCTTCCCAATAAATTTAAAGTTAAAGGGTAAACTGGCAGTAGAATTTTAACTATAGGTTTCTTCTAGTTACAAATTTTGCCTTTTTTTTTCTTTTTTTTGGACAACACCTAGACATACCACTAGTAAAATGTATGTAAAATGCCATTTTTCTTTGGTATTGTTAACTGTTTTTATTGAACTTGGACTAAGGTAAGTCTTCATACTATGGTCCCATTGTGTTTCCCAGTTAACAAGGCCCAGATATAGTCGTCTGCAGCAATCTATTTGCAAAGAAATATTCAGGTGGAAATAAAAACCTTCTACTTCAGTGTATTCAACCTTCTATTACTCAACACCAGCAGCGCTTATAGGGATTCTGACTGCTGAGGATAAAATCTCAGATTGTTACATTTTAGTTCTTTGGGTATGCTTTGGATAGGTGTTTAAGGCTAATCGTACAGGAAGGGTAAGATAAATCTACCTTGTGACACCTTGGCTTGAATATTGGACTTACACAAGTCCAAATAATGCCAATGTTGCTGTGCTGAGTGTCACAATAGGCAAGTGTTTCCAAACACATTGGCCAAGGGTAATAATATGTATAAGATGCTGTGTTTGCCACTGTTTACTGCTCACAAATGGCCCCAAAAATGTAATGCTGCTTTTAGCTGTAGTTAAATTGTGGTTATGGTTGGGAAAGATCATGGTCATGGTTAAGAAACCATCATTTAAAAATATCACACTAATTCTGACTTTGATTCAGACAGCAAACAGTCATTATTATCACAACTAAAAGAAGTTATGTGTCAGGAAAAATACTATACATTTTAAGCGTTGGAACAATTGACCAGTGCGGTTTTACAGAGATAGTTCACTGACAGCACAAGAAACATGAGCACTCAAACTATCAGAGCGGCTGTAAACAAGCCATCTAAAATACTTTATTTGGAGATACAAAGCCAAAAATTAGTGTACCTGGAATGTTTGGAATAATCCATTGCACACTGATGGCAAGTATGTCAGGTCAAAGTTGAAGGAAGAGGATCTGTAAACATTGAAGAATGTTTACAGCAGAGATTTTGGGGAATCATTTTACATTTGCATTTTTAGTTTGACTAAACTGAGGGTTTGTCTGATCACCTGACCAATGTTTCCCTCCTGCCATATCTAACTTTAGCCAGTGTTTCTGCATTCCCAATTGGTAAATACAATCTTGTTGCTATCAATATAGTCATTAGTCATTTTATCTGACGTACGAAAGCGTAAACGTAAGCGATGTACATATGAATTCACACACTGATGGCACAGCATCAGGGGCAGTTTGTTGGGGTTGAGTGTCTTGCCTAAGGATACTTCTGCATGTGGACGGCCGAGGCCAGGGATCAAACCACTGGCCACCTGATAGGTGGACGACCGTTCTATCTCCTGAGCACAGCAACCTCAATATAAAGGATGGCTAAACTTAAGAAAATAAGGCCCATGTTGTATCCTGTAGCTTTCAAATTTAAACTTAAAAGCAATGTTGTCTTTGCGTGCCAATCCTGGCTCTCATTTTGTCCAGTGGCCTGGAGTCACAACAAAATCACATATCACCTCTTTAAAGCAGAGTTTGGATTCAGAGGTCTCGCAGAGACGCTCTCTGCCCATTTTCCCACCACATACCCTTCCACGAGGGAAAATCTGACCCATCATAGGATTTCCAAGCCAGACAGGATAATCTGACATGCTCTAAGATGACACTGCTGCTCTCCTCTCGCTCTCGCTCTCCCTCTCCTTCCCCTCCCATCTCAAGTTGGGGTGCCGAGCTAGCACAAATGAGAGACACTTTGAAAAATAAGCTGCTCATTTGGGACTGAGTGGATTCATATGGTTGGCCAGTGCTCAAAGGCACAGCAAAAAACAGGGCAGTTGGGTCAGCTTATTATTTCAGTGGATACAAGGCGCTGATGTTCTCCCTCATCTGGCATTTTCTCAATCAAATGGCCTTGGCCACTAGAATGTGGGCCAATATCCATGGACTCCCGTCTTCATCCTTTCAGCCAAAATCTTTAGTCACTGGTCATGATGGTTAGACTTGCCTCAACACTGAAAAAACAATGGTCAGATTTGACTGGAGGAGAACCGTAGAGACAATTTTCTTTACCTGAGGCAGATATTAGCAGCAAAAACATTGCTCAGACAACATGGCAATAAGGGCAAAACAAACATTTGCCCAGTGCTCCCATAGCAAGTTCGCCTGGTGATGAATGAGTCCTTTTCTATGGTTGTACAGTGTCCTCCAAATAAAGTCACTCTCAGGAAAACAGTATAAGCAGCTGCAGGATGACTTGTATGTACCTTTCACCTCCAAACACCACTCACTCAGCCAAAAACCTCAAATCGAGTGTTTTCAGTCCGAGGGCTGTATGCGACACAGGAAGGGGTTAAGACGAGTCTTGCGGTGGCAGGGCTTGGCGAGGAGCTTCACAGGCAAACTAGACCACATCAGTGCAAACACTGCACAGCACCACCAACATCATGGAGAGACAGACACATGTTTATAAAACAGAAATAGCAAGCGCACTATTTCCTCGACCTGTCTGCGTGCTGAATGTGCACTCCCTGTCATGTCATGGTGATAGTTCTATATCTAACACAAGAGAGAATAAAACAAGCAGGGTTCACATCACACTACAGATACTTTTATGCCCAGCATCATTTTTAAAATATTTATAGTTGCTCATGGAGTGAAAAACCTTTGCATGATTGAAGGTTAACTATATTTACAGTATGTGTTGCAGGTGCACTCACACACACACATTTTCAATTGGATCATGCACTCTTACAGGCGCCGTGTATGAGTACAGTACAGTGCATGAGTGTTTCTTGGGGATTTCCTGAGCTTGGTGAGGTGTGAACATGTCTTAGCTCTGGGCATCACATATATCGCCTCTCACATCAGCCTCTGCTGGCCTGAGACCATGCAGCCACTCTGTGTGCCAGTATGATCTCTCAAACAACAAGGATTTATTCAATGTCATGTGAATCCAGAGAAAGAAAAACCTGTGAAATTGAGGACTCAATATTTTGACAGAACAGATGGCTGGGTCAAGTTTTTTTATTTTTTATTTTTTATTTTTTTAAGGTATCAAAGCTATTAACAGGAGGCAAGAATCGAATTCACTTTCATGCCAGGAACAACTTTGTAAGGAGTCGCTTTGTGCAAACAGCACAACTAAGTTTTGTATTGCTACAATATGACACTCAGTCACACCAAGAAAACCTGAGGCAGCAAAATGAGATATGTTCAATGTCAAGCATCCATCCGCTTTCTACAGCTACTGTACCTGTAATACAAAACTGTCAAATGGATCTTCTGAGCAGTGTTGTACCAGTACTTTTGGAAAGATCTGAAATTTTACTTTCACATTGTGTTAGACTGGCCACATTTAAAAGTCCATCCTTAACAAAGGCATGAAATATCTTAAAAAAAAATCAGAAGAGGAAAGAACTTGGAGGAAACATCTTAAATGAACATAAATCCAACTGAGTATTTCTGAAGGTGAGAGTTTGAGAAGCTAAGGCCAGACCTCACCTTAGACTCCAGGAAGGACAACAGGCAACAGGACAGATACAGACTCCAGCACCATCAGTGTCCAGACTCCAGCACCATCAGTGTCCAGACTCCAGCACCATCAGTGTCCAGACTCCAGCACCATCAGTATCCAGCCTGTGCAAATATGTGGAGGCAGGTTAACTGCAGTTTGGCTAACCATTGATCTAATCATCTCTCTGTTCGTGTGTAGCTGCTTTCTCACATCTCAATTGAGTGAGTGACTGGATCTTAACCAACAGAGGTGACGGTCAGAGTGACAAAACTAAAATTATTGTAAATTGTTGTATTAAAGTTGTAATTAAGAATTGAAGAATTCTGTATTATATCGTAAGCAATTAAAATTTGCTTGTAATTTCATTGAATAATAAGGAGGGATATTTTTTATTTTTAATTAATTCTCAAGTTCTTTCAAATACCATACTGGCCTGCACTTCATTTGGTATGAGCAGTTTATTGATGAATGCTTTTCATTCTTTATGGAGAACCATTCAACACATGCCACAAACTGTCATTTGTTAGCATTTTCGACATGTGTTTTTAATGCACCTCAGCTGGTCTTTAGCAGCTTAAATGTATTTGTGTTCTTCCCTTTCTGTAGTTAATAAATATCATCCATTACATCCATTTCCATCATGTCAACTAAGTTATTTAGTAAACTAATTTCATTTTTAGTTACTGACAGAGAAAACATTAAATACTGTACATTCATGTAGGTGAAGGGTTTTTTTTTTTGCCTTCTTTTGCAGAAGTCCTTGGCATCAAGGCCATGATGGACATCAAGCATGTGACTGAGAATCTGGGTCAAAGCCATAACAGGACATTCATACACATTCATTATGAGACATCCACCACCTTGTGCTCACCTCTCTGTTTATGAATTAAGTGTTTAGGGTGAAGCATGGTTGAATTTGACACTTTGATTGGAACACAGTGACCAAGTTATGTGAATACTTGATATTGTACGAGCACCTCTTTTCATTCTACTTTGCACCTTTCTCACACTTGTCATTCATCTCTTTCTTTCTCTCACTCTTTCTCTCTCTCTCTCTCTTCACTCCAGCTCCCCTCTCCATATGCAAACTGGCCTGACCACAATAGTCAACAGCACGCACATGATTAAATGGTACACAGGGACCAGGAGAAATAGCTGTGGTCGGTGGCTTGGCCGGAGGCCGGGGGTTGAGGCAGGGGGACAGACTCTTGCTTTTAATCACAGAGGGAGATAATGGCTGCCATACGCCACCACCGCCGACTTTGTTTTTCCCACAATCCAGCCACCAGAACAGCTTCTCCATCAGCTATGGCAGTAATGTCCGATTCTCTTCTGCCTCCTGTCCTTAAAAGACAGAAGGAAAAAAGAAACTCACCGTTATCCACTTTGTCAAGGTCTGCAGATTTAATGCCCATCTTTAAATACAGTCATAAAGGCTGGATGTCCTGTTTGGCACATTTAAACAGGACTGGAGTGTGTTTAAGATCATTAACAGCCCGTTGCCCTGGCTAACCTTGAATCCACAACTCTTATGGAGCATAATGCTTTAAGATACAACCCTGACTCCAGAAAGGTTGGGACACTGTGTAAAATGTGAATAAAGACAGAATGCAATCATTTGCAAATGAACTGTGTTTACCAACAACGGTTCCCGAGCCCATGTACAAATATCCTTTATACAATCATGTGTTCACAAAGTGGTGAACCTCGCTCCATCCTTTGTGAACAACTGAGCCTTTCCAGGATGCTCCTTTCATACCCAATCATGAATGAACCTGTTTACCTGTGGAATGATCCAAACAGGTGTTTTTGGTGCATTCCACAACTTTCCCAGTCCAGTTTGAAACATGTTGCTTGCATCAAATTATGAATGAGCATATATTTACAAAAATCAATGAGGTTGATGAGATCAAATTTAAATATATTTTCTGTGCTATTTTCAGTTGAATATATGACAAAAAGGATTTGCAAATTATCACATTCTGTTTTATTAATTTTTTTTTTTTTTTTTAGTGTCCCAACTTTTTTGGAATCAGAGTTGTATTACTTTAACACCAGTCAAAGTCTTCCACAAATGAAATCATACCTAAGTTTGACACCTAATTTTTATTCATATTGGTCCCCATCAATATCATCCACTTTCATTTTCAACACTGCAGTTGTTGAAGACGACTTCTTCCCCCACTATCAAACAGAGCAATCAAAATCGACCCAGGTAAGCAAGAGGAGGCTATAAGAAGGAACAAGAAGAAGAAGAACAAAAAGTTGGACAGAATGATTGGATCTCATTCAGATGTCATTGAGGATGCTGGAGACAAATATTAATACCAAGTGTAAATGTAATCAGGTTTTTTGAATGTTATCTGGATATAAATAAATTACAATGAATTATATCTGGCTCTTTAGCAGGTTCAACACTGATAATTTGATCAGGAGACAGAAAGGAATAGTGTGGTCCACTGTGGGTATAATACCAACATCTGATTGAATTGGCTTGAAGTACAACAATAAATATAAACACCAGGTAACATAACAGTATAAAGCCTCTTGGAAAATGTGCTTATCAGGAGATCAATACCAGTCTCATAGGTTGAGTACTGACCTGCGTCTGAACATGTTTAGCTTATCTTAGCATAAAGACAGGTTGGCTCTGTCCAAAGTGAGATAAATGTGCTAAGAAACACCCAGTGAGCTGACTTTTGACACATTATAGTGTAAATGTAAATTAAAAATTTGCTGTTTCGGGGGAGTTATGTGATGGACAGTAACTATGTATCTGTTGATTGAAGAGGTGGGAGCAAAATAAATAAGCGTATGTGTTGGTAGGCCTATTTTTATTTTGAGAGAGCCAGGCTAGCTGTTTCCCCAGACTTCCAGTCATTATGCTAAGATAGGGTTTCTAGAATATGTGTATTTCTGTATCATTCCTTGGTGATTCCACTTCCTGAAAATCTTTTATTTACTGATTTTTTGCAGTTCACAGAAATATCGTCAATTGAGTTGTATAGTCATGGCGATCTGTTTACCTGTCTAAATAATGTTAAAATCTGAAAAAACATATTCTGCCTGTATTGTATTAGGCCTTAATTCACTGCAAAAATGATGCTGAAATTGAGCAGCTGTTTCCTCCTCTTGGCAGTCCTTGTTACTTAAGTGTGATTCGATTTGTGTCCTGGTTTTTAGACGGCAATGTTCAGAATTTGGCTGCTTTGGACCTGAAGATGATTATCTCATATCGCAAAACCGGGACATAGCACACACAGAGAGAAAAGAGAGGGGTGGTGAGAGACCTTGGCCACGTGTTGAAGGTAACAATCATGCGGATGGTAGCACCTGATACTTAACAACTGGCAGAACTTGAAATAGAAGAGTATTAGAGTACTAAAATTACAAATTATTCTTTGTACTTAACACACAGAGAAAAAGACATGAGAGCCAAACACATTTTCTCTCTACAATTAGAAATATCCTGAACTTAAATTAGAATGATATAATCCCTTTTAATTAGTTAAACATCTCTGAGGACTAGACCTTCCTAATGTCAGCTTACCACAGATTTGATGAAACCTATTAAACACTGAACTTGAAAATATTACTTACCAGTCACATACTTTGCTTAAGTGTTCTTTGAAGTGCAAGTAATTCAGATGAACCATGTTGATTTAAGTTAACTAAGTACCAGTATAAGGAAGTTTAATGAATGACCTCAATTAATCTAAGGGGGGGGTACAATCTTTGAAAAATGAACACTGCAGTCATCAGAACTAACATCTTTCTTGTCAGTCCTCGTCTGCTTGACCAACATCAGATTCTTCTTTGTTTCTTCTTCGTCAGCTAATTTCCCCACATTCACAGCACACCACATGTACTGTAAGCATTTATTTGAAATATTGTTTTAGCTTTATTGCTACACACAGGAGTGAGTCAATTACATTTCCAGTGTGAAGTCTACAGGAATAAATCTTCATATTGATAATGTTTGTGCACTTTCATAGTTTGTTTTGCACCTGTAGTTTCCTCAGACCTCTGACTGGACTCTGAGTAATTAGAGCTACTTCCACCTGACAGGAAAGAGTGCACAGCTGTTTTTAAAAGTATTTCAATATTATTCCTATGCATACATATCTCCTGCTCTCCTACTGAGCATGATTAAGTGCTGATGCTACGTATTACTTTTCTAAAACTCAAAATCAGCTCAGGAAGGGTAGTTGTGATGTTATGATGCGCTGAGGATAGCCCTGCCAGTGTCTTTGTTAACAATAGCCAATCCCTCGCTCATGACCAGCTCAGCTCCACCTTTTCTCTCCTCTCTTTCTACTCCTGACTCTTCTCTGATTTTCTTCTCCATAGAAACTTATCTGTAAAAGTACATAGGTAACTTTTGAATAGTTCTGTTTGTACGTGAATAGATATGAGCCCACTTTTCAAAATTGTGTCTGCAGTATATAGTTTTGTATGAAGGGAGGTGTTCCAGGGACGTCCAGCTGGGAGGAGACCACAGGGAAGATCCAGGACTAGGTGGAGAGATTCTGTCTCCACACTGGCCTGGGAACGCCAGTCAGAGCTGGCTAATGTGGCCCGGGAAAGGGAAGTTTGGGGTCCCCTGCTGAAGCTGTTGCCCCCGAGACCCAACCCTGGATAAGCGGTTGAAGATGAGATGAGATGAGAGATGAAGAAAAGTGATTATGAATTAAAGCTTTACTGGACACATTTAAATATGTTTAATATGTTATCTTTTCTGTCAGAGTTGTTCAAGAAGTGTAAGTGTGTAAGTGTAAGTGTTAAAGTGTATGAGAAGAATAGTAGGCCTGATGTATTGATTGCTACTCCTGACCACTGGAAGTAAAACACACAACCTCAGCAAGTAGACATCACAAGTTAAATAAGCTAAGTTAAATAAATGAATACAATGTCATTTTTCACTAGAATATGTGTATTTATTGCACTAGAATAAATGCAATTATTGCACTTCGATGCTTGCTGGAAGTCAGTGTGGTTGTAGAAGAGTAAAAAAAAACTGTTCTGAAGAGTGGTGGTCAGTGCTCTGATGGTCTAGTCCACCTATGGACAACAGGTGGTTGATGTGTTCTGATGGATATGGCTTTACACAACATAAATAAGAAAGTATGTTTGTGGATGGTGAGATATTTGTGGATCACTGCACACATTTTGTGGATCGCCATCTGTGGTTTACAACCATTAAACTCCAGTAAGAACTTCCATTAATGTTTACCACGGAACATCATTCAGGTGCCTGAAGTGTGGTCGCTGGGTTGAATTTGAAATGGTTCAATTTTACCCATGATCTCCATCTTATATATCTGGGAGGCTGTTCAACGCCTAAATACAGCTCTCTATTTAACAGAAAACAACTGTTGTTTAACTCTTGTCTGGGAAGGACAGAAACTAACTGGCCCTCTTATCTAATGTGATTTATTTTCAGAAATGTTTTAGGAGTATCTGACTCGAGGCTTGACGAGGGATAAAACAGTGATGCAAAATGTTGGCCTACTCCACATTTGTACGGATGACATTATAAGATGAGCGTGATGAATTAAAGGCAGACGGGTGACTTAGAGGGGGAGACAGCACAGTGGGAGGTGAATGTGTGTGCGTATGTGTGTGTGTGTGAGAGAGATAGAGAGAGAGAGAGAGAGAGAGAGAGAGAGAGAGAGAGAGAAAGCCATTAGATCACAGCCATATCAAACACATTTTGAAGTTTGATCATTCTTGTTCAGTCATTATTTCTCCACTTATTTCTTGGTGCAGATACCCCTGCCCCCCTAACACACACACACACACACACACACACACACACACACACACACACACACATAATGTACACACACACATTGTAGGTTGAATTTCCATTTCAGCATGTCTGGCTGGAAGCCCTCACTCTGGGACAGCCATATCGCTTTCCTGGCACTGCTGTCCTCAGCGCTGGCTGCCAGGCCTGGACTGGCAAAACCCTAAAAATCTGGGGCCTGATGCATCTTTTACAGTTTACAGGAATGTGTCAGCAGTAATCTTTTGGCGACCATCTTTGGAAATTCAGACCGACATTCTAATGAAAGCATTGTGATACTCTGTGGCAGAAAGAACCCGCTCTAATTGTATCTATTTAAAGCAGCTGTTTTCATATGGCTGTCTCACTCGGCTGTGGCCCGGATTCATCTCTAGTGACTTCATCGGCCATGCTGGGTGTGGATTTATTAGAAACTTGCCACCGTTTTTTAAGTAAACAGAGGTGGCCTAGACTGAGCTTTAATCACGTTCTGTGAGCTGCCCAGAGAGGTTGTTTGGTTTCAATTAGGTCAGCGTAACTTGGCTTTCTCCTCTGTCGGATAATCTCTCCCTCATCCCCAACTCTTTTATAGCCGCTGCCAGCCAGCATTGCCAGTACAGCGCATGAAATCAAATTTGAACGCTGACCCCTCTGGAAAATCGGAATCGGTGAAAGGGGAACCTAATGGGAGTTCTAAAGGGGTGGGCGTCATGTTTTTACCCTCCTTGTGCCCCAAAGAGTGGATTTAGAGCAGTGTGCCGCCAGCAGTGTAAACCAGGCTGTAGGGGAGGCGTGTATGGCACAGCGTGCTCTGAGCTTACTGCATGGATCGCTGTAATCCACCTCTGTATGGGCGCCAGAGTCTGACTGGCTGTTTATAACGACGGCTACAGTTTGTGGAGAACATGAGAAGGTCTCTGCTCTCATGAGGCTTGGACTACAGTGTGTGAGAAAGTGTCTCACAGGAAATTTGGAGGGTTTTTCCAGTGAAATGCCCAAGCTAGGCTTTTCTGCACCCATTCTTTTTAGATCTCTTTTACTGTGTTTACAATGACAACAATTTCATGAAGACCTCTAAATGATTCTTCTTAGATTTCTTCATAGCTGTCCTGGTTTAGAGAACACAGAACAGGAGCTTTTCAACTCTAAACCTCATCAAACCCATGGATGTGATTGGTGTGTCACACTGGCCTGCCTCACACCACAAGTTGGGGTCGCCAACCCTGTTGTTTCCAGGCCACGGGCTTCTGCTGGAACCAGGGGTCAATCGATCATTTTGATTCATGTCGGCTGCCAATCACAGATCAGAGGTGGCCTGTGGCACTACAAAAGGTTATCGCTGAAATTCATCCTGGGTTTGTTTCATGTGCAGGGTTCATATCAATGTCATTGTCATTTCAAATCGAACCAACATGCTACTCTCTGGACTTTTCACCTGGTGCAACCAATACTTGCTATACTTGCTTCTTGTAGTTTCTTCTGCCATTTGTCACTGATACTGATGATTACACTTCTGAACACATTTAGAAACAGCATTTAGATACACACTGAAAATAGATTATTGAGCTGGTGTGTTCTTCCATCTTAAAGACAATACTTGTTTATATCAGGGATGTAGGTTTGATCTGGAAAGTGGTGGGGACATAAATTTGTCAGGAGGATTTGGCCATATATATGCTGGATTCCAAGTGTGGGCTACAAACATTTAATTGTGTAATGACACTAACTGTAAGAACATATTATGAGTTATTAATGTGATTAATAATGTTATATAAATAAGCAAGAATACACTCTAACCAAAGCTTAGAGTTGAAATGCTTACCTGGCCCCCTCTTTCTGCTCTGTCTCTGTTTCTGTCTTTATGATACCTGTGTGGACAACCACTATGTATCAGACTGTCAGTGATAACCATATTACTCCAGTTCTGGTCTTGCACATTTGTTTTAACAATTACATCAGAAGGATGTGCTCCATGAGATAACATTACAGTACACAACTCTGTCTTTGATACTGATACTTCTACTGCTACTAATAACCACTAAGTGATCCACCTTAACTTAAAAAAGGCCGCTGTTCATGTACTTAGAATGAGAGATGGGAGAAATTGTTTTATAACAATGCTCAAATCAAAAGGATGTGCTCTTTGAGGTAAGAGTACAGCTCATAGTGCAAATCTTTACCAGCTCACTTGCCGCCTGGTATGGGCTTTCTCTCTTTCTGTTCCTATTTCTCTCTGATGTCTGTAACAAAGCTAAATGAAAATGAATGGTTTCCTGATTTGTAATACGAATCTACTATCTTACTAGATAATAAGTTAATCTTGCCTGATAACTTAAATCACCAAGCATCTGCTTACTGGAAAATGTTTTTATGTTATGTAAAGCAAGTGACTACATTTACATGATAATTATCCAAGATAACAATAAATACTTCCCACACTTTCCACTGTGAAAAGGGAAGAGCTCAGTACAGATGCCCGGATACCATGGTTCCTCTCTGGTAACTTCATTGAGAATGAGACATTGTGGCCGAGAGCTCCCCCTTCCAATCTCTGCAGGCATTGCTAATCAGTCACAAGCATATCTCTCAACAAAGTTCAACACATAGATCATAGGTCAACTTTCATGTAGGTGTCTTTACACTTTTTTAGAAAGCTTTTAACCATGTTAACCTTTTTAAAATACTTTAACCCTTGTTTTCACAGGAAGAACCCATGTGACTTTCTATTGTCTGTCTAACTTGTGATCAGTGATCAGGTCATCAAGATCAAGATCAAGTGATCAGTTTACCTGATGAAGCAGCTGTGTGTACTGAAGCAACCACAGCAGCTGTCAGTAAGCACTGGCTTTGGACATGGGCAAAACCAGAGACCTCAGGTGGGTGGTCCAGGGGCAGAACTGCACCTCTCTGGAGGATGGGAAAAGGCTGGTAGCGAAGACGGGATTCCTCTGGAGGCCAGCGATGCAGGCGGTACCCCTCTGGGGCTGGAGGCTGGCAACAGGGCAGCAGGGCTCAGGAAATGGAGATCACTGGAGCTCATGGGCAAATGTGTCAACTGGGCCATCAACGGAGCACCAGGAGCAGGTGTCCGCTGGGCCACTGACTGGGTACAAGGAGCTGGTGTTGGCCAGATTGCAGATGAGGAACCAGGGACAGGTGTTGGGCATTGGTAGAGAGGCTTGCTGGGGATCTGGGGCTGAGGTCTGTGCTGATACCTGGGAACAAGGGGCTGAGGCGTGGGTGTGGTGGAGGCTGGAGTGACAGGCTCAGGAGGAACAGAATGAGGAGGACAGTGGATGTAACACTATCACCAAAGTCCTGCTTCCAGAGACAAGTGGGGATTTTCAGGAAGTCTTTGTTAAAAAAAAAAAAAAAAAAAAAAAAGGATGGCAGGGATGGCTTGAAGGCTAGGAGGTTGTTGGCAGGCTGGTAGGCGGGCAGGTGAGAGATGACCAGTGGCGTTGCTAGGGTCGCTTGGGGCTCCAAGCAAGAAATCCCTGGGGCCCCCACCCCACCCGCGCACATAAATGCACAATTTCATGGGACATTTCTGGGATGAATACTGAAAAAATAGATTAGTGGTCCTCAAAGTGAAGTCCAGGGACCAACAGAGGTCCCTAAAAGCCCAGGCCTATTGTTGTAAATAACTGGCTGGGGTCCCCCTAGTGGCCGGGGGCTCCAAGCAACTGCCTGGCTTGCCTGTCTGCAAGCCCCGCCCCTGGAGATGACTTTAAGACACAAAGAAAAACAAGTTAGTCACTTTAAACATGAAAGCACAAAATCACTGAGAGTATACACTAAGTTGGCAAGTATTACTACCACCGTGATAAAAACAATGATCTGGCAAGTAGGTGGGAGTAGAGCTGGCATTAAAGTACTGTCAGACTGATGAGCTGATGGGTGGATAGAGCAGGTGTGTCTCATCATCAGGGATCCAGTTGCCAGGAGAGTGAGAGAGGGATTGCCATGTCCACACCACAGACACAGAGAGACAGACAGGAGCACAGGGGAAGGGGAAAACACAAGGGAAAAACTGGAACATGGCCGTGTCTTTCCACTCTGTCTTGTATTTCTTGGTCAGGTCCTTCTAAAAAGCAAGTTGAATCAAATGAGTTTTCCGGGGTCTTTGACATGCGTCTTTGGTGCTAAGTGAGCACATTTTTCAAGTGTGGTTTCCACAGCCGTTTTCTGTAAAAATTAGTTCCTATGATGCATGAGTCCTAAACTGTCTACATGGGAAACGGTATGCAGCATCGCCTTTCACAGAGTACACAAGCGACGGTATGTGTTTCTTCCCTTACAAGAACCCAACTGAACCCAACCCAAAGTACTCGTTTGGGTTTATCCACCCAGAGGTCATTTACAATTGCACTACCCTTCCTTCAAACCTCATTTGGAGAGCTGCTAACAGGTGTACAATTTTCGTCTGGTTCGGAGGCAGCTCTTGGTGAAGAAAATGGCATCCCATACCCTGGTAGAGGAGAGGAGAGAGGAGATGGATACACTTGTCTCTGCTGTTGCTGCTAGCTTGGTGTTTATGTCAACACGAGTTCCTGTTTCATGACTGGAATCTACAAAACTGCTGGTGGTGGCTGATTGTTGTAGTGTGGCTGCACCTGCTGAGTGAACATTCTGATTAGGTGAGCTCTTCTTTTTGGTGAACCACTTTCTTATGTCCATTTCCACAGAGGAAATATGATTGCTAATACATAAACCAAGCTAGCTGCACAATGGCTGAAGTGAAACATTGTACTGGCATAAAAAACAAAACCAGTTTAACTGATCACAAGCAGAAGGTGTACTTAGATTATGATTAGAAACAAAGTCAACTATATTCCTGGATGGGAGGGCCTGGCCGGGTCTGCTTGTAAAATAGACAATTGTTCATTAACTTTTCAAATGGTCATTTTCATATAAGGTTAAGCATATATTTTGTAAAAACAATTAACTCGCAAGTTGCTTTTTAAGACAAGATGTGAAAGTAAAAGGATTGCATATTTTAAGTCTTTTAAGCTGATTTATTGATGTGTATCCACAATGGATCGCTATCACTATCAGGAAAAGGTAAATCGTGCTTTTCTTTTTTATGTCTGTGTGTTTAGATTCGTCTTACTTGTGTATCTAAGTGGATAGTGTGCCGGGCCTGATGCAAACCGATACTAACCCAACATATCAGCAAACTACTGTGATGATGTGTAATGTGAAGAATGGATTTTGAGAAGTAGTTCAATTCATCTTGTATTGAAAAGAAAAGGCTTTTATCCTTAATTTCAAACAGATTTTTAAAAGCATATACTGTATCAGTTGCGGGGAGCTTATGTGCTTTACATTTTATGACACGTGAAATAAGTAGAATTCTTACGCCTATGTCCTAGCAACATGTTCTATATAAAAACCTAAGACTTACAACCTCTCCTGCCTCTCCAGCAGCCCCTCAAGAGCTGCTGGGATTGAAGCCCCACGGCCTAAACGATAGCTCCCACCGTGTCATTAGGGGCATGTGGAGAGGACCCCATGAAAGCACTGCCAAAAAATCTCCTTGAAGATCGAGGGAAAGAAAGGCAAGGGGTATTGATCCGTCTGTCCACGGATATGATACTTAAGCCCTGGTACTGAGAGCCGGAGAGCCCCTGGATCCATATCTCAAAGACTTTAATCCTGGCCCCTCTTACAGCTGGATTGGCCTTCACCTTAACCTCCCGACAACAGCTCCTGCAGATCAGCCATGGAAATTTCATTCTTCTCACAAGCTGCTTCCCTCCACCTTCCCCCGTTTCTCTCCCGTTCTGTGTTTTCACCAGTCTGTGGTTATTAACAGTGCTGCCCTGCGTTCCCACCCGAATTAGGAGTGAGAGGTGAATTAATACCTGATCCTGGTTTTCATCATTTTCTGAAAAAAAAAGTTCTTATCCTCCTTTTCTTATAGTTGAAGTTGGAGGGCAAACTTGAAGGAATCGTGCATACATTACAGGTGAGCTGGTCATGTCAGCCTGCTGCTGGTGTGGCTAAATTCGCTTTGTGATCGGATCGGATACATTAATTTGTTATGTACATCATATATTCCATTGGTGTGAGTTAAAGTTCAGGTGCAACATATCTCTCTTTAAAATCAACAAATCAGCACCAGATTCATTTTGGGATATTACCCTGACACCACTGTAAATAAAGGCATCATTGAGGTGACTGGAGACTAACACTGGTTGGTACCTGCTCTGAATGCATATTGGATGTTGCTGGTTCTAATACTCGTTAATCTACAAAACCATCATGGATTTATTAAGAGAATGACATTCTGTTTTCCAAGATGTACTCAACTCATTCCGGTCAAAGTTGTTGATCTGGTGCATACACAGAAAAGTTCTTCATACGAGGGAGGTGTGAGAGAGGTGTTTTTGTCTATGTAATCAAGTCCAATATTCACTATCTTTTAGCTCTGATTTTGGTCTCCACCCACTCCTGAGGGAAATACCTGGCTCTTTAGCTTCTAAATGCTCCACAGTGTTCACCAGCGAGTGTCTAACTGTTGTTTGCTGCTGAGCAGGAAGTGCACAGTAGGTTTTTGCAGCTTTTCTTTGAAAACAGCTGCCTGCTGTGGCTGGAAATGACGCTATGAGAACGCTGAGAGTGAATCAAAACGGTAAAGTTGCAGCCAGACAGCTAAACAATGAGCTGAAACTCACTCTTGATCTGTAAAGCTGAGAGAAGCTGTGAATTGAGCTGATAATCCTCTCTAGGCACATCACTACCAGAGACACCCCATTACACATTGTTTCAACTGTCATTTCATACATTGTCATTCTAAAAACATCAGTTATTGCTGCTTTAAACTTGGGAATAAGCTACTAAGACCACTACTGCTAGCAAAATTGT